>NC_050578.1:172760982-173360982 GCF_011100635.1 Trichosurus vulpecula
TCATGGATCTTCGAATTCTAGGGTTATAGAGACAGGCCCTTAAAACACCAGCTGACTATTGAGCTTGTAATTCTTCTCAACAAAAGGTGGTAGAACAAGTGAATGAGGGGGGAAAGGATTTCTCAGAAGATATATCATGATGAAACTTTCCCTAAAGGGATAACTCTGGAAAAATATAGAATTGATGTTAAAAAAAAGTATACTATAGTGGAAGTTTTTTGGGTATGAGAGAGGCAGGTGTGAATTGGACTAGATGACCATTTTAGAAACTTCTTACTCTGAAATTCTGCAATTCTATGCAGCTGTATAATCCTATGTTTACCCAGCAAGGAATTCTGAGGAAGGATACTTCTAAATAAACAGTACAAATGGACAGCAAGTTAAGACAGTAATTAAAGTGGAAGAAGTTTAGCTGGATTTCCTTTCAGGAATGGTAAAGCTCTGAGTAGCCTTAGAGGGCATTGGGGTGGGGGTGAACATGGCAATTGTGAGCCTGTGAAGAAGCAATAGCACACAACAAATAAAGAAATACAAAGAAATGGTGGAGCAAAGGGTTTCAGCAAAGATATGCATTAATGGTAAAGGAGACATGTTGATCACAAGGGGAGAATGTAGGATAATTGACAGCCCACATGCTCCCTAAGAATCCTCCTCATGCCAAGAAATGTGAAGAAGGCCTCTAGCATATTGGGTAGAACACTGTGGGGAATTTAAGAGAGGAAATGGACATGTGTCACACAGGATGGTTAAGCAAGAATAGGCTGGAATCCACATCTTTGAAGTCAAGATCTGCTTCAAAGAAATCATAAATCAATTAAAACATAATTAAAGGAATCAATGGGCAGCTGAGTGGAACAAGGCCTGGAGTCAGGAAAACCTGAATTCAAATCCAGCCTCAGACACTTACCAGCTATGTGACCCTGGGCAAGTCACTTGGCCGACCCTCTTTGCCTCAGTTTCCTCAACTATAAAATGAGTTAGAGAAGGGAAATGCCAAGCTACTCCAGTATCTTTTCCAAAAAACAAAACAAAACAAATTGGGTCACAAAGAGTCGGATGTGACTTAAATGATTAAACAACAACAAAAGCAATCCATTAAGATGTATGTTATATGTAATATAGTAAATATTAATATTTTTATTCCCTGTGCCAGGCACTGTTATCGACACTAAGGGTACAAAGGTGAAAAAGAAAAAAAAAGCCTACCCTGTACAAGCTTACATTCTATTAGGGTAGGTCCCATGTACATTCAGCAGTTGATGCAAAACACACATAAAATTAAAAAACCATAATTCAGTGGGGGCAGAAAGAATCATAAACAGCACTGGGGCTGAAGGAATCAATCAAGTCTCATCTAGGAGGTAGTCTTTGAACTGAGTTTTAAAAGCAAACTGCATTCTAAGGGACAGAGATGAGGATTTCATTCTAGGCATGGGGGACAGCTTACTCAAAGACACTGGAGAGTCAGGAGATGCAGACTTATGTGGGAGAAGCATCAAGAAGTACAGTTTTATTATTTGTCTAAAATAAAATTTTTTTAAAAAGAAGTACAATTTGGTTGAAGCACTAATATATGAGGGGAATAATGTATAATAATAGGTAAGCTGGAGTCAGGTGGTTAGGGGCTTTAAAACATCAAACAGAAGTGATTTACTGAGCAAAGCAGTTGTTTCTATTTGTACAATTTTATACAATATTTTTATTGACTATTGTCAAGTTAAAGCATCATTGTTTCCACCTGGATATCTGAAACAAACTCCTTGAGAGCAAAATAAATATCATCTCTAATATTAACCCTAAACTTCCATGGGCGCTGAATAAAAATATGGATTGATGAAGATAATGTACTTTTCATATACAATTGACTATTTCTAACAGGGCTCATTATTATAGTGATTCTACCGTACTGATCTTTAAATCATATTTTCTCAAGCAACATAAACTCCTTTGACCCATATGTAATGGTAATCAGAGCAGGGCTTTTTGCTGTTCTGTTAAGTGCCTTAATGATTCTGGCCTTTGTCTGGATGGGGCTGGTAAAGTGGGATCTTGTCTTGGAATGTTTCTTAGCACTAAGACAATTGGGAGTCATTGTATATGATGTAATACTGGGGATGGGGAATTTTTACACACCCAGCCTGGGTGAGGTCAGAGCCCTCAGGGCTTCGAACAGGATATAATTGAGGGGAGCTTGGTGTTTGGCTTTTGGGGCTCACTCGTGGAAGGAGTATTGAGACTCTGGGCAAGCCATTGTAACTGCCCCCCCCCCCCAGCTTTGATAACCCAGACAGATATTGGTGCTTCTCTGGTAACTATGAATTGTGATTTGAATCAGATAAGGTCTGTCTGTTGATGTTTGTAATTTCTGTTTGTATTTTGCCTTGAAGTTCAGGGGGCTGATCTTTTCCCCCTGAACTAAGTGAATGATATATGTATGTTGGATTAAACTGAGATTGTTAACTCCTTAAAGTTGCATTCCTTAGAAAAGCAGATCAAAGAACCTGTTGGCAGCTTTTCTGTGTGCTGGTTGTTGGTGGGTCTTATACCCCTACAGCAGCTGCTAGCCAGATTGTTGCTACACCATATAACAAATCCTTCAACAGAAGTGCTATCATTACATTTTAGGGATGAGGTAACATGGGCTTCTAGAGGAAAGTAGTACATGTGGCTATAGCTTGGTAGACTTGGAGTTGAAAGGACTTGAGTTCAAATCATCCCTCAGTATTTACTAGGTTGTAATGCTGAGCAAGTCACTTAACTTATTCCCATCTGTTTCCTCATCTGCAAAATAGAGAAGGTAAAAACATCTACAACCCAGAGTTATTGAAAGTATCTGAGGAGATAAGCTATATAAGGCTCTTTACAAAGGTTAAAGTGCTTTGGAATGTTTGTTGTTGCTACATATTATATCTGAGTCATGATTCTAACACATCTTCATTATTCCAAGCCACATTATCAATTTAGAGTGTCACAAACTAGGCTTCAATTCCTCATGCGGAAAGGGCCTATTTTATTTTCTCCAAAGTTGCTCTCATGCTCCACCCTCCAGAATTTAAAAGAGGTAGCATTCTATTGAAGTAGAGGACCATTGCTACTGTGAAAGGCAATAGGAAGAGATTTCTCTATAGGGATGACTCTCTCCTAAAGGGACAATTGTTATCTAGAGTCAGCATGGAGCTGTATTTTTGAGTGACAGTGCTTTGCAGTGAATATCATGATCTTTCTGAAACTGATCAGTTGGATAAGAAGATAAGAAATTTTAGAGACCCATTGTACTGTGATGTTCAATTATACTGTCTAGTGGGGTCTGGCAAATTAGGCTGAAAACATTTGTCTTTACAATGTTTTGCACTGTAAGACCTCTAGCACCTGTATACACTGTGTTACCATATGTTCATAGATACTAATCACTGACCAATTTAGTGAGGATTTTCTACAACACTGGAGAGACGTCTTTTTTTAAAACTTAGATTTTACTATAAAATGGTGCCTCCTTCAGAAATAAATTTGGAACTCTTAGACAGGAGAGAGAACCAAGGAAAAATGATTCACTGGTTGCAGAGGACCTGGAGTGTCTATGGCAACACCTTCTTCCCTACTGCCCTGTCAACTTTCCCAAGGCCTGGTTACATGGACTCAGTCCTAGACTAGAGAAAATTGTTCATTCTTCAGCCCCGTGTAATCCTTTCCTTTCTTGCCTCCTGCTGCCAGCCTAAAAGGCAATTAGTGCCAATCATCATGGTAAATGTTGAGATACAGAGCCCTGTCCAGTTGGACTGGGGCTGAGCCCACTATTTCATTTTGCCAATATACTGAAACTGTCAGAGTGTAATGACTTTGTCACTAATGGCCAAAAAAATGAGAAAAATGCTTTGGGGAGAAGAAAGTAACAGAAAAATGAATTTACTTACTTTTCTTTGAAACAACACAATATTTTAGTGGGTTCAGTTTATGATCATTGTTCTTCGAAGTTCTTGTGCTTTTAAAAAAGGTTCCTCTCATATCTCACATTTTTTTTCTTTTTCGGATGCTGTAATGAAGACACAACTATGGGATGGGTGACAGTGTAGTTGATTGCCGGGGAGAAGAATGGGAAGATATTTCTCTGATTTGCTCAGAGGACCTTACATTGAAGTGCTAAACAATGCATCCAAAGACATAAAGGTAAGCAAAAATTATTTCCCAGTATATGACATTCATTCAGATACATCAATCATGAAGCTTGGAAGATGAATTTAGTATCTAGGGATATTAATGGGGCCCTAGCCCTGGAACTTAGTTTCAATTCTAGTTCAAGTTTCTCACTCCATCATGTACTTACTTATTTGAACCTAATCAGTGATTTTGTTAGCACAAAAACTCCCAGTTAGGACAAACCCTCTACCAAGGAAGATTTTAGCCCCTGTTTGTACAACTTCCAGCCTCAGAGAGCTGGACAGGCTTGGAGAGGATAAATTTCCCCAGAACACAGAGGCGGTACTTGAACTAAGCCCTTTTTCACCCCAAAGCCACTATACCATTCTACTGATCACACCTCATGTGGTAAATGGGATCCAGAGAGGTTTACAGACTCATAGACCATAAGACCCCATATCTAGAGCTAGAAGTTACCATGAAGAACACTGATTCATTTTTCACATGAAGAAACCAAGTCTCAAGAAGGTTATTTCACTGAACCACAATCATTCAGGTCACACAGTGCCAGTCAGCATTTTTGCTCGGGTCTTGTGACCTTAAGTTTATAAGTCTTTCCACTGTACCGGATAGCACTTCAATCCTACTCTTCTAAGACCAGATTTAATACATAAGATAAGAGAAAAGAGAGATGGCTGGCAAAACCTATGAAGTGCACATCTAAAAAAATTATTATTTGCTACACAAAAGCAAGACTAACTATTCTTAAAAAGTATCTACTGTGAGACAAAAATAAATCCAGAGATGAGAAATCAATGATCTAAAAGAATCCTATTAACATAGAGGTCATTTATAAGAATTTTAGCATGTCAGGTCAAATTATGCTACCCCAAAATGTGTATGTATGTATGTATGTATGTATGTATGTATGTAATATATATGTATGCACACACACATACACACACGTGGGTGTGCACACACATAAACACACAAACCTATAGATACTTAAAGATAAATTCTCACATAAGGATACAAAGAGCCAACAGAAAGCACTGTACATAAACTACAGGCATATACATGCATAAGCAAATGAATAGACACATTCATACATTGAAAGAAAAGAAACATATGGTATGGTCTGACCACTAGTTCTAATAACAAAAACAGAAATTTCTAAAATGCTTTAAAGTTCATAAAATAATTTGCATCTACTATCATTTGAGACTCATGACAATTGTCTGAAGACAATATTCTGATAGCATTAACTGCATTTTACAGATGGGACTCTCTGGGTTTTAGAGAGAGAAAAAAGTGATTTGCCCAAGGTCAACCCAGTTTGTAACTGTAAGAGATAGGGTTTAAATTCAGATTTAACTGACTCCAAATCCAACGTTCCATCCATGGCCCATTGTTATACCTATTGATTCTCAGCAGTAAGACACAATTACATACATTTGTGCCAAAGGCTCACTAGGAGGCTTCTGGACACTTCTAATGAAGAATAAATACCCATGACGTATAAATTCCTGTGGATTTGCTTGGCACAACCCACAGAATCTAGGATGCCTTTAAAAGGCTCAGGTATCAACTCACTGTTGTGTGAGACTTACTAATTATGGTGAAAAACAAACAGTAATTTCCTGAATGGATCACCTATTGAGAATGCCTGAACACTCATTCAAGAGAGCTCTTTTCTTAGCATGAGTCCACTGAGACATATTCTTTTTTTCTGAGATTTTTTTTTAATTTAGTTAATTTGTTTTTAGTTTTCAACATTCACTTTTATAAGATTTTAAGTTCTAAAATTTTCCTCCTCCACAAGACAGTATGCAATCTGATATGGGCTATACATATACAATCATATTTCCACATTAGTCATATTGCAAAAGAAGAATCAGAACAAAAAGAAAAAACCATGAGGAAAAAAAAGAGAAAATACTATACTTGGATCTGTATTCAGACTCCACAGTGCTTTCTCTGAATGTGGATAGCATTTCTCATCATGAGTGTTTTTGAAATTATCTTAGAATCAGGGGTGGAGAACTTGCAGCCTTGAGGCTACATGTGGCTTTCTAGATACTTAAGTGCTTCATTTTGAATAAAGCCAAATTTTACTTTTATTAAAAAGATTTGTTCTGTAAAATTTGGACTTAAGCATCTAGAAGGCCACATGTGGCCTTAAGGCAGCAGGTTCCCCACTTGTTAGATCATTGCATTGCTGAGAAGAGCTACGTCTATCACAGTTGGTCATCATACAACGTTGCTGTCATTGTGTACAATGTTCTTCTGGTTCTGTTCACTCAGAATCAATTTGTGTAAGTATTTCTAGGTTTTTCTGAAATCCACCTGCTCATCATTTCTTGTGGAACAATAATATTCTTTTACATTCATATACCACAACTTATTCAGCCATTCCCCAATTGATGGGCATCCCCTCAATTTCTAATTCTTTGGTACTTGAAAAAGAGCTGCTATAAACATTTTTGTACATGTGGGTCCTTTTTTTCTTTTTTATCATCTCTTTGGGATACAGACCTAGTAGTGATATTGATGAATCAAAGGACACACACAGCTTTATAGTCCTTTGGGCTTAGCTCCAAATTGCTCTCTAGAATGGTTGGATTAGTTCACAGCTCCATGAGGCAGACACCTTACTCTATTTCCTAAAAACAATCAGTAAAATGAAGGAACTGGACTAGATTGGTCATTTTAACCTTTTTAAAAATCATATCAATCCCATTAGCAGTCTAGTGAAATCTATGGACCCCTATTCAGAATAATGTTTTAAAATTCATAAAATACAGAAGATTACAGAGAAAGTAAATATTATACAGTTATCAAAATATTTTTAAAAGTTTATAGATGCCAGTACTCCTGGACAAGATGATCACAAAGGTCCATTCCAGCTCTAAATTCTACCACCCCATAGTCCTTAGTAGCTTTACTGACAATGTAGAATAATTTTCAGTGGGTTCACATAGTAATTATACTGTATGAATATGAAAAGGAGTATGCACGTGAATGTCAATTTTCTCAAATACGCACAATGACAAACTTAAATATATATATATATATGTACATATATATATATATTACATATGTGCACATGCATACATCCTCATGAAAGGAGTAATAGTTGGAGGGATAAATAGGTAAATGTCTAAGTATATAGGAAAAAACATGGAGTGTGTCAGACTAAGAGGACTAAGAGTTGGGTCTCTTGAGTATTCCTGATGTAAGGGGATCCCTAAAACCTTTTCCAACATTGACATTCTATGATTTGGATAAAATTTGGAGAAATTGGATGGTTAGGAAAAAAGTAAGTGGTCATCAAAACAACATCAATGTTTTCATATTGTCTTTTGGTTCCTTTCAGGCCCCAGGCCACAAAAATTAGCCTTATCTATATTATGTCTCCTGTTTAAGCCATGTTTATTTTTTTAATTTTGCAAAAGAATCAGTTATTTCCATACTTCAACTCTGATTATCTTACAATGAAGGGGTCTCAGATTTAGTGCCTGAGAAAATATAAAAATTTAAATGTAATCAAAGATTTGCAGAATTTTTCAATTATTATAATGAAATATTAGAATGGAAAACAAGTTTTTATAATATAAGGTATGTTAAAGAGTATGTTCAATATTCATTGAACAGTGTTAAAGCTGCTCTAAATAATAGAGTTCCTGAAATAAAAGGATTTACCTGAATCATTTTTCAAAAAATTTGAATAGTTAGAAAAGACCATTTAAATGATTCTGCTGACACACACACCTTTATTAATATATACATAGAAAACATTATTCTATCTGTGTATCATAGAACAGAGATTGCTAGACAGGCAGTCAGGAAGACTTAGTTCTACTTCTGTCTCAGATGTTCACTAGCTGTGTGACCCTGGGAAAGTCACTCAACTACTCTTTGCCTCAGTTTTCCAATTTGTAAAAGAGAAAATAAAAGCACCTAACTCCAAAGGTTATTGTGAAGTTTAAATGAGACAACATATGTAAAGTGCTTTATAAAATATTTTATTTTACTTGTATTACCATGTTATATAGGTTTATTTTACATGTTATATATTTTGCATATGCAAGCCTTGTAGAGTTATATAAATGCTAGATAGTATTTATAAACACATAAATGCTATATGCAAATATACATACACATGTATGCATTTGTACATATGCACAGGGAGTATACCAATATATACATGCATACTTGCACATACACGACATACATACACACACACACACATATATATATATATATATATATATATATATATGTATGTGCATATGTACATACTTTTCCCAAGTTTGGGGTTAATAATGGCACTTTTTAGTTCTATCCCTTAAGGAAGAACAAGCTAAATAAAAGTAAATGCACATGCAAACGTAAACCTACTCTTTTTAATGTAATATTTTCAGAAATCTGGGCCAGTATTTTCTCTAAAAACTGCATCCCCTAAAAAAAAGAAAAGTAAAAGGGGCCTATGGGAAACAATACTGATCCCTATATGTTAGTACTAAATTAGTGCCTCTGGGCAACACTGGGGAAATTGGCATTGACAGTTTTGTAAAATCAACCTCTGCATAACTTCTGGTCATCGATGATCCCAAAAACATTTTATACAAATACATGTTACCTTGGCTTGTTTGGTTACATTTTAATTTATCTCACCATCTACCTTAGCTCCTCCACTATTTTGCTTAATTTTCTTTCTTAAGGTATGCATTGTGTGTTTATGTTACTATTTGGCTTTCCCAACTGAAGAGACAGCAGAATTTCAGAAATGGCTATCACATACCTTATACATGGAGGGATGATCCAGCGGTCCAATTGTTTGCACAGAAAAGAAAGTAATGAAGAGAGAAATTTGTCACTTCTGGTGTTGGGTGGATTTACTGTATCATTTTGTATAAAGTAACACTAAATCAGAACAAATCAATGAAAATTATTGTTTCCATATATATATATATATATGTGTGTGTGTGTGTGTGTATATATATATGTGTGTGTGTGTGTGTGTAAGTGTGTGTATGCCTATACATATATATGTATATATATGCACACAAATATGCATGTGTGTGTATGTATGTGTGTATATTCCACAAATGATAAGTGAATCAATCTATTAGTCATCTTTTAAATATTGAAAGGTCCCATGAGATGCAAAGTGTTACAAATAAAATAATGATTTTTATAGCCTTCAAACCATATTTGTACTTTTCAAGCATTCACCTCAGGCCATATTACTATCAAATTGACAATTTTTCATTTGATCAAAAACTCTAATTAAATGAACATATATGTGTATATGTATCATAAGTTCTCATCTCTTTTTTATAACCCTCCAAAATATATTGACAGTTGTCAAAGCAATGCAATTTTCATTCTAGGGAATAAGGGATGATTCCTTGAATAAATGTGACTATTTTATAAGAAGAATCCATTATCTTTTAACAAATTCCTACAAGAAGATATCTGAGAGGTAAAGAGAACAAAATATTCCACTGGCTGAGTTATTTCCATTGCAATTCAGGCCAGAGTTAATGTAGAGAAATATGAAACATCAATCCAAGTGAATTTTTTATTTACATAATGTTGCATTTGGTTCATTTTTTTCCACTCCAGCTCTAGTCAGGAATATTTAATTCATCATTGCATACCTTGAAACATGTCAGAAATACAAGACTAAAACCAGTTTGAACATCTCTAAATGCCAAAAGAATTTGCTGATAACTAATGATCATGTTTGTAAGTTGCAAGCTGAGAGAGCCTGAACATGAGGTGATTCATAAAAATTTGTAACAAAGCCCTACAAACTTTACTTCCCCAATCTGTTGTGGGGGGAAGTCTATTTTTCTCCATTTCTCATAGTCTATTGGTATATAAGTTTCTGGAGTGATAGATTCTGTTAGACGTAGGGAAAAAATAACAACTTTCTTGGCTTGCCATGTGAAACAAATGATCAAATGACAGCTAAAACTTGTGAATTTTTCATCAACATTTAACATTTCAGCATGTGCTGTATGTGATCTGAGGAGTATTCATTTTCATCTTAAAATATTATCTTTGGATAACTAGTAAAGCTACTGGCAGTTGACAATATTTTAAAGTGATATTTTTCTCTACGATTATGTAACTTTCTCTTGTCCAAATTATTCATTCAAACTATTGATTATTATATTAAGAATATATATTTTAATTATCATTAATAACAAGTATTAATTAATAATGGGTAAATATTATACTTGGAGAGGCAATACTACTTTCTGTCCCTAAACTGAGATCTTCCATGGTACTTTAAACCCAATTAAAAAAAAATGTTATGCTGATTAATAGAATATAACAGAATACTTCAATTTGCCTCTGATCTCATTGATGCACGACTCTCTGTAGATCACAACTGGAGCGATGCCTTCTCATCTTATATGATTTCCATCTCTATTCTCCTATAAATATGCATTTTGGCATTCTGTGGATAGCAGCCTAACATCCTGGCTCTGCTGTTTTTCTTTTCTTTCATACTATTTTTCCTCCATGAATAACATACCTCTTTTTCTGGCTATATTCAAGTATCTGCTAGAGCCAGCTTGAAATCTCAAGAGAGCTTATTGTTAAAATTTCAAGGTAAGCATTTACACCTCAGAAATCTGCAAAGACTACAATTCAGGTCTTCATATACTTTGTTGATTGTCTTAAGAAAGTGTTAATAATGTGTTATTATTCCATCATTTCAGTTGTTTCTGACTCTTTGTGACTCCATTGTGATTTTCTCAGCAGAGATACTGAAGTGGTTTGCCATTTCCTTCTCCAGCTCATTTTAGAGGTGAGAAAACTGAGGCAAACAGGGTTAAGTGAGCTCCCCAGGATCATACAGCTAGTAAGTGTACAGAATGTAGATTAACTTTAAAATGTCATGTATGTATTGTTCCTTATTTCCTTATAGTCTTAAAATATTTCTATCACACCACTGGCTTTTCATTGATGTCATTTATAACACTTATCATTCTTAGTAATACACAACCTCTTATTTCTACTCAACATGTTTCCTTCTACTGCATTTTGGGTCATCTATAATTTCTAGCTTCGTGAGCTGTTGGAGTTTCATTTTTCACAAGCAGTGAGTATTACTGGAAGAATATTTGTGTTGAGTATTTCACAATAGAGATAAGTTTGGAATCTCTAAAAGCATTGCACAAACTCCTGAATGTAGCCAAATCTAATCTATTATTCAGTTTTAGATAAAACTTACAGTAACTCTCCAAAATATGGATGTCTACTGATAGACTAAACCAGAAATGTACCTGTACAAATCATGTCATAATTTGGGCAGAATACATACTTTACTGATTTTCTTTTTCCTCTGTAGATTGCTAGGCCTCTTTGAAATGGCTGTGAATGAATACAATCATTTATTAAGCATTTAGCTGTGTGTCAACCCTACGCTAAATTCTAGAAACACAAAAGAAAACGGAGGCAATTCTTGCTTCATGGAGCTTATACTCTAATTGAGGGAGGTCAACCATAAAAGAAAGTTTAGCTTCATGATAACTGGAAAGTCCAAGAAGTCCTTAGGGTGCAGTCAACTAGTCAAAGGCAAGGCCCAGAGGTCTTTAAAATAAAAAGGTAAATAGGTAAAATAAATAGGTGAAGATAATAATAGTAGGAAGGAATGAAAGCTTTAAGGTACAGAGACAAGACATGTGCTAAGTTCTAGTAAGGAACTTAGGAGGCAGTGACTGGGGACCTACTGGTCCTCTATCTCATCAGAATGAATCGAATCATTGAATCACATTTTACAAAGCTTGTGATGAATCATATATTATACAAGCAGCCTGTGAAAAGGGGAAAGGCAAAGTGGTAAGGAATCACCATTGGGGGTCACTATTACTCTTGCCCAGCTAAGGCTGATTTTTTGAGTGTTTACTTAAAACAGGTTTCCAGGTGACAAAGAAGGGATAGATACCTAATGTATGGCAACATTTTATCTCAAGGTTCTAGGGATACCTCTGAATGCTCAGGCATGATTCTCTACTATCAATGGCTCAAGCCCTAAATGGTGTGTTCCCAACTCCCATGTGATCAGTTGAGAATTGCTTTAGTCCACCAGCTTTAAACAGATTTTGAAAAGTCTGTGACATACTGTCTCATATAGTCCTGGGTAAAGTGGGCTCCAGCTTTTAAAAATTATGACAAAATAATAACTTACAGTTCTTGGTTGATGGAAGTTTGCCATTCAGGAGATGTTCAAATATTCCTTTTAAACATAGGGTAGTTCCTTTTTCTGGGATCCTTAGAGTGGTATCTTTGAGCAGTTGGCCCTTAGTTTCCAATACGGACATTGTCATCAATTGATCTGTGGACACAGATAGAAAAAGGGAAGTCCAAAACCTTCTGGACTCCTTAATACTTACACAATCTTTTTCTATTCAAAGATGGAAGGGCAAGAAGAACCAATTCCAAAACCAAGGGCTTTTCTTCTCAGATAGTATTGTTAGAACACAACATTTGCTTTCACTCCCATAATCTGCATGTTCCCCTGGGTCTGCCAAGATAATAAAAAGCTGGGAGAAAGTAAAAACAGCCCAGCTGATAGACTGCTCCCGCACCTGGAGTCAGGAAGAAGTACACTCAAGTCTGGCTTCTGAGACTCACTAGCTATGTGGCTTTGGCTAAGTCACTGCACTACCTGTTGAGCTTACAGGTAATGAAAAGGGGGACGGTGAGTAGAAAGAACACCCTTGCTGGAAGTTTCATGTTAAGAAGCTTTAATTTATCTCCTTTTTGCAACCTCCATCCATCACTCCTAGTTTACAGATCTCTTGCCTCTCTTCATTACCCACAAGCCCTCTGTATCCCATCCATGAAGAACAGTTAGGAAGAGTTGCCAATTGGAGAGCCTGTCTCCCTTCATGCCTCTTTCTACTACCTTAATTCTAGGGCTGTAGAGATCTAACATAAGTACACACACCACTTGATGATCAGGAAATAAACAAGGTTAACCTTTCAAGTAACATGAGGGACTATTGGGCCTTTCCATCTCTGTTGCATTGCATCCTGATTCTTTGGCTTTATCAGGGACCCAGGGAAACTTGCCTTCTCACCTGCCAATGAACCTAAGAATCCCTGGGCCTTTCTTTCTGCCTTGCTATTGACCTCTTAGGACTTCTAGGCCTTTCTAGCCACCCTTCAGCTGATCCCTCATATGCACGTTTCCCTCAATTAAACTGTCAGTTTCTTGAGAACAAGCACTTTATTGCTTTTTCTATTTGAATCCTCAGTGTTTAGCACAGTTTGTGGCACAAAGTATTTAAGAAGTGCTTTCATCCATCCATCCATCCATCCATTCTTCCAAGCTATCCAAAAGCAGAATGTGGTACCTCAAGAGTAATGTCATCCCTTTCGCTAGAAATCTTAAAGCAGATACTGGATGACCGCTTGGCTGACACGTTGTATAAGGAATTTTTGGTCAATTATAGGTTAGATTATATTTGTTTCTGAGTTCTTTTCCAACTCTAAGCTGCTGTGAACTCTGTGAGATACTGAGTAGGACCTCCAGTGTTTTGGTCCCTGATTAACAGAGCAGGAAGGTTAATTTATGAAGAGCTATGATTAATTTTTTCTAAAGAAAGTTTATGTTAAATGTTTTTAAACATACATATACCAATTTTCTTTTGCGTGCTTGCTGTAGCACTTTTAAAGTATAATAACTTTCATAGAAACAGAATAAAATGATGGTACATATTAGGCTCTCAACACATATCCTTTGATTGATATTGACTGCTAAAAATAGTGATCATAGACATTCACTGCCATAGAGATGACAATTATATGGAATCTTTTGTCACGATTCAGAAGTTCCAATTACTTTTTTTTTCAATTCCAACACAGTTTATTTTACCATGATTCAGGTCCCCCAGAGCAGGGGTAATAACAGATCACATTTCCCAGATCTGAAGGAAGAATGGATCCAGCCCCAGGCATGGAGTAGGGGTAAGTGAGGAAGAGGAAACAGCTCAGATCTTCCCAGGGAACGTCTCTTTTGCTCTGTGATCTTCCCAAGTACTCACCCAGGACAGGGGACAGAAGGACTTGTAGACAGGTGTATACCACTGGCAAATACATCACCACCTCTCTCGTTCTTGGCCTTCTCACAAGGGTGAAAATCCAGGTAGTTCTGCCAGCACTTGCGGGTCTGGTTCTAGTTGGGAAAGTGGCTGTCGAAGGGCACAGTGTGGTAGTTTTGGATCTTGGTCTTGATGTCTTCAGACATGGTGACTCCTGAGGTCGCTTCCTCCTCGGTCTCTCTCTCTGTCTCCACTGCTCCTCCCGCAGATACAGTTTCAGTTACTTTTGAGCAAAGGGACAGATGTTATATATTTCTAGGATGGCTGTCTCAAAGAGACTGCTTATATTTTTTTCTTCTCTTACCTCATTTCTTCCTTCTGTCCATACCCCTAACTTTCCTTTAGTCACTATAATAGCATTAGCAGTTTATAATTTAGGTTTCTACATTTTTATGAAAAAACGAGTGTTTGTAGTTCTAAAATATCATGTCTACCTGGTGATTTTTTTACCAATTGTTTCCATTCTGTGAGGGGAGGGCTCTGATGGCACCCAGGAGTTCATGCAAGAGATCTACCAATTGACACGCACAACAAAAATTGTCATTTGGATCTTTATTTAGCTCCAAGAAAACATGTGTGATGACAATATAATTAATAAGCATACATACTTTCTAGGCTAAACAAGTGAAGTCTTACTTATTGGTGTAGGGAAACCTCCTTTACAAATACACGTTGGTATTACCTCTACAATCTAGAATCTTAGAAGGTTCTTTGGTTCACTTAAAGGTTAAATGACTTTGCCAGAATCCCACAAGTACTTGTCAGAGGACCAACTGAACAAAGGTTATACTACCTCTGGGATAAACTCTTGATTCATTATGTCTTGCTGCCTCTATATACATAATATTTTTCAAAAACATGCACTGAAGTAAAATAACAGCTTTAATTGAAATAGGTGACAAGAATAATTATTCTGTTCTTCCCGTATAAGTCCATAAAAGTATGTGGTAGAAAGTAGGTATAATTCATACCTGCACAACATGGAATGGGGTTGAGAAAGTAAGAGAGAGTAGGAAGATTTTGGTTTTTGGTACTGTTGAGTCATGGTGTGGAGTTGTGAATTACTGTTTAGATGTGGTGCCAAATTGAAGTCATCCCTCAGGGTAGATTCTGCCCTGCTGAGATTTGTTTCCGGTTTTTCAAATTTAGCCTCCAAAATAGTCGAGAACAGAGAGAGTCAACACATGACAGATTAGGGCCAAGCTCTACTTTCATATTTTGGGCCAAAGAGAGAGTGCCCCACTGCCAATTGTTTACAGAATTAAATCAGTCTTTGTGGCTTCTAATGCTAAGATGCATTCTGAGATGTCTTATAAGAAATTAGAGATTGCTCAGGGAATAATTAAAGGATGTAGAGTTTAAGAGTACAGAGAGATGAAGGAAGATGAGATCTGCATCCAGAAAGAGAATTGATACATAGAAGTATATATAGAATGATTTTGCCTGTATATGTATATATACATATACATATACATACACACACACACATATGTGTCTAATGGTAGCTATCTCTAGGGTGGGAGTAGGTAAGAAAACAAAGTAATTTACATGATAATTTTATTATATATTTAAAAAGAGTAATAAGTTGTATATAATAAATTTGCAGTTTCATGTGCAATTAATTAACTTATTATTCTAGTATGTTATAGAAATGCTCTTTTATTTCATAAATTAAAAATAAAATAAGTATTTTTTTAAAAGAGTACATGATCAAAGGGTCATAGAATCCCAGATTTAGAACTAGAAGGGAACTTAGAGGTCATCAAATCCAATCCCAGGATTTTACAGATGAGAAACTGAGGCCAAAAGAGGTTAAGGGGTAATGCGGCAAGAAAACATTTGAGGTGGGATTTGAACCCAGGTCTTTCTGACTCCAAGTCCATCGCATTATTCACTGTACCACATAATTTGGTCATGAGTTTAAATTACAGCATGTAGGACATGCTCTCATTGATCACCTAGAAGTTCATTTATAGCATTAAATCATAATAGCTTTTTATTAACATGCATTTCTTTAATCATAGGGGAGAGTCCAACTTTTTTAAGTTTAAAAATGGATCATCATAATAAAAAAAAAAGTTGGGAAACACCGTTCCAGCAGAAAAGTTGTATTAAAATTGAATTCTCTTTCTGTCTTTCTTTGTCTAGATCTATGATTTCTTTGGTGCAGGAAACTCATTGAACCTTTGGTCCTTTGTCACTGGTATAGCATGGCATAGTCAAAAATGCACTAACTCTGGAGTCAGATGACCTAGATTCAAATCCTACCTCAGACATAATAATTATATCATCTCGGGCAAACCACTTAGCTTCTTTTGGCCCAAGTTTCCTCCTCTATAAAAAGAATAGAACGGACTAGATGGATAAGGAGGGCTTTTCCAGTTCTAGATCTACAATCCTACGATCCACATAAACAACTCTGCTGTAACTTAAGGTCTTAGACAGTAGGTGAAAGATGAGAAATTAGGTGACTTGCCCATGGTCACACAGTAGTATGTGCCAGAGGCAGGGCTCACCTCTAAGTCTTTCTGACTCCATGGCAAGCCTACTATCCATCACCCCACATTACCTCTAAAGTGTATTTTCTATTATTCTATGAAATATTTCAGAGACTCCTTCTTGAATAATATTTTTCCATTAATTTCCACTAAAATTTCAGAAATGTCACCATAGCAAAAAGACTTGTACTAAAGATAACTGAAATTAGTTGTGCAACACATTTTATCAAATAACAATAATAGTATTTATATAGTGTTTTTAAGGATTTGGAAGAGTTTAACCTAAGTTATCTCAGTTAATTTCATCTTCACAATAATCCTGTGAGGTAGGTGCTATAATCCTGCATTTTATAGGTGAGCAAACTATGGCAGAAGGTTAAGTGATTTTACTTAAAGTCAAACAGCTAGTAAGTTTTGAGGTAGGATTCCAACTCGGGTCTTCCCATCTGCAAGTCCAGAACTGAAAACACTAGGCAGCATCAGACACATAGTAACTAGCAGGAAGATCTGAGAGATAACGAGCATTGTTAAAGCATTGCCTAGAATGTTTTACAAAATGAACATTCAAAGAACAACTGCTCCCAAACTTACTGACCTTCTTTCTAGGCATTTTGAATTTAAGTTGCCAAAAAGTACAAAAATGCTGACAACAATTGCACACTCTCTTGATTATTTTCTGCAAATGTGAGACATTTTTATCTTTTGTGTTGGAAGTAAGACAGCTGTTTTCATAAGAATTGGCAGCTAAGAAAGGAGAGTCTCAAATGCAATTTTTTTGTTTGTTTTTTGGTGAGGTTTTTTTTTTTTTTTTGCACTGAACTAGAGACCGCTGCTATTTCTGTCCTGCCATGCAGGTACAAAGGCAAGAAAATTTAAAAGAAAAAGAATTAAAAGGAATATCTCAATGACAGCCCAGGATGATTTTCTTTAACATCATGGTGATTGGCGGTGACAATAGACAATTTCAGAGGCATAGAGCCTTGGATCTGAAATCAGAAAAAATCTGAATTTAAATCCTGCCTTAGACATTTAATAGCTGAGTGACCCTGGGCAAATAACTTAGTGCCTCTCCATCTTAGTTTCCTCCATAATTGTGAGGATCAAATAAAATAACATTTTAAAATACTTAGCACAATCCCTGGCACATAGTAGGTAGACACTTAATAAAGTTTGTTTCCTTCCTTCGAGAGTTTACACAATCAACCACTGTGTAAGCAGAGCAACAGACTGAAACTGTTTATTGAAATAATTAATTGATCAAACAATTAAGCCAGAGGCATTTAAAATGCACTCATTAGGTTGAGTAACATGAGTAAATATATTTTTATTCTTTCACTAGTCATCTGAAATTTCATGGCATTGAGTTGAACATACCAGTAAAATCTACTAATGCATCTGAGAATGCTAGTGGACCTCTCAGGCATTCAGGTAGCTATCATATGTTCTCTGGGTCAGGATGGAAGGAAGAATTGGGGCCCTTAGGCTAAGCTCTCTGGTATTTGAAGTGGGCTTTTTTTTGGCTCATGTCTTCCTTCTGAAGTTTTCTATAATTTACCCTGTATATTTCTTGTTCATATGTAGCTATGTTATAGGGTTTTTAAAATTTCCTTTTATCAATTTTTTATTATTTTAGAGGATCAGTATCGTTTCTCCTAGTGAGGCTGTTGAGCTGACTGAAACCTGTCCCTTGAGAAATGAAAATTTGCTTAAGGATTCAAATGTTTCTCCAATAAAATGCCAAAGGAAGGATAGCAATTGTTTCAGATTGATTGGTTATCTTGGTGACATGTAAATCTCCCCCTGCCCCAATTGGCCCATTGTGAATCCTCTGACTATGGGTTAATTTTTAAACCTGACTCAGTTTACTTAGCGTCTGTTTAACTAGGTTTGTTTCCTTAGGGGATTTATGAAGCTATGACTGCTTAACTTTGTTCAGCTTTTATGACATTGAAGAAAGCATGGGATTGTGAATCTGTCTTTTTATAGTCTAAAAGAATGCATAAGATTACAACATGTAAAAGAATTATTTATCTGCAATTCTGATATAAATTTCTCTATAAGGAGGGCTTTTAAGAATCCGAATCATTGTACAAAACCCTAAATGCGGACACAAAGAGTTGGACGGGACTGAAGAAAGACTGAGCAACTGATCATTGTACAGGATTTTTTTTCTCCTGAACCTTGCTAAAGCACAATAAAACCTTGTTTTTCACCTTTATAACTTCTGAGTTGTGGTAGAACCATTTCAGTAGCAGCTACCTACTATATGACGTCAAAAAGGGGATATTTCTCCCATAACAGTCGTTTACTTCTTTCCCCCAGCCCCATTATATTGTGAGCTTCTTGAGGACACAGGCTGGTTTGGCCATTCTTGGTATATACCCAGAGTTTAGCACTGTGCCTGGCATCAAGAAGGCACTTATTAAATGCTTGTTACCTTGACCTGACTTTGGCTGACTTAGATTTGTGTGGGTCAGAGACCACTACTCACATTAAAAATATACAGAGACTGTTCTTGAGAAAAGGCCAAAAGGAGTTTATTACTTTCTTATGAGAAAGGACACACCCCAGCGTGGCCCAAGATGATGCCAGCACATTTGTGTGTGTGTGGCATACAGCTCAAAACAAGTCATATAGAGAAGGAGTGCAGAGTGGGGCGGTGGATGGTAGGAGAGACAGGGTCTTTGCCCATGCTGAAGAGGGGGCTTCACTATTTCAGTATTCCACTCAGCTTCCTAGCTAAAACTAGAAGACTTCTGAAGTTTTCTTTAATTTGCCCTGCAAATTTTTTGTTCTTATGTAGCCATGTTATGGGGATTTTTTTAATTTCTAATTTCCCTTTATTACTGTTAGACAGATAATACACAGGAGGCACTGGAGGCTTGGACTCCAGCCTCTAACAGGTTGGCTCTTGATCTGGTGAGACAGGAAAGACAGCTTCAAAGGGTTAATAATAAGCTTTATTCTAGTCTATTCTTCTCTAACACTGTATTGCTGATAATGGAAGCACTACAAACTCCTACAATATTCCCTAATCACCCTTCTCGCAGGGGCCAGCAAGAAGGTGGGGCAACTACCCCTAAGTCTCCATGGGGCCAGTTGAGATGGGCACAGCTTGTCCATTCAACCCTAAAAGGTTCCTTTAAATCCCCTCAGGCCTCGGTTGAGGCAAACACAGATTCCCCCCTCCCAAGACTTGATGGGGGCCGATTAAGGCACACAGCATTCCAGCTTGTTCATTCAACCATAAATGTTCCCCAACCCACTAAACTAATGCCCACCTGTTTTATACAGCATCACACAAAGAAGGCATATCGCTATCAATAGCCTCACAAGTTTACATCACCTCATCCCTGTATCTCACTGCACAGTGGATGTTTATGGTTTCAGCACACATGTTTATATTACTTATCCTTATATTATGCTGCACAAGCACGGTGATGTTTTGAACCATGAGCCTGGGAACTCATATCTAATACCTGGGAAACAGAGATTGTTATGGCCACGGATCCTGGGAAACAGAGATTGTTATGGCCATAGATCCTGGGAAACTGAACTGTAAGAAATAATAACAAAAATCCACTCTACACACATTAAAATCTACCTTACTTACACTAAAATTCATCTTTCTTACAGTTACTTTTTATTATTTGGGAAGAATAGGATTATTTCTTCTAGTGAGGTTGTGGAGGGTTCACTCAACCCAGAGAGAAACCTGAGAGTACCAGAAAAGTCCAGAAAGAGAGGGTGTTGATTTGAGGGTTGTAGTATGAGGCGATGTGCTAAAAAAGGCTTTAAAACTGTTCCCTAAAGGTAGGGGCTGACTCCCTCCACACCCCCCTTAACATCCAACAAACATTTGTCAAGCATTTATCATATGTACTAGGCTCTATGCTAAATCTTTGGAGACAGGAAGACAAAAAAAATTCCCACCCTCAAGGAGCTCACTTCCTAATGAAAACCACACATAAATAGGTACATTTAAGATACATTCTGAGTAGATTTATGACAAAGAGATGCTGACTGCAACAATGACCCTGGAGAAGTAAAGTATAGATTATTTCTCTAACTCCCCTCAACCCAGCACAGCCTTGTTTGTGAGGTCAGTAATCCTTTACTGTTGATCTCCGGTGTTCTTTTAGTTGTTATTGTCATTCTAATCCTGACTGTCCTTTCATTTAAACATTTGTGGTTGACATAAGACAAGTTCATTTCACTTTGTGTAGTTTAAAACCCAGGCACAGTGAAGTAATGATAACAGCTCAAGGGGTATCACTATTTGGGAAGCAAATTCATGAACTCTGATTCTTCTAGGCCTTAGTGGTTTATAACAAATGGCAATATCGAGCCAATTTTGATTTTATTTTAATCTTACTAGCAACCCAGTAGATCTCATAAAACAAGGAAGCAAAAAAAAAAAAACCCCAGAACTTAAAAGAAGGACTAGATCATGCCAGTACTGTGATCTTTAGCATGGCTAGGGGCTTTAAGTAGTTCCCCTCTCTTTCCCTCTGCTCCACCACCACTACCACCACCACCCTGCCCCACCTTTAGAAGAGACAGAGAGAGGAAGGGGAGGAGAATGAGGGGTGGGACCTAGAGGAGTAAGACTACACCCAGCAGGTGGAGCCAGGTCTCTTCATGAAGTTTTCAAATCCTTTCTTTGGGCATGGCGGAGAAGTGTTGTTTACATTGAGAGGCACTATAGGGACACTTAGACATAAAACATTTATAGCACACCAGGCATTACTGAGTCAGACAGCATGATTTCATTCACAATTAATGCCTGGTTTGACACAAAACATCATATCACGATGGTTTGGGAGTTACAACTAAACTCACGGTAATTTGTACAAGTCATGTTTCAAGAAACTGTGCTATTATCATCTCCATTTTGCAGAGAAAGAAAGTGAGGCATAGAGAGGTTAAGTGACTTGTCCAGGATCCTACAATTAGTAAATGTCTAAGGTAGTGTTGGAACTCAGATGTGCCAAATTCTATGCTCTAGCCATTCTGCCTCCTAATTTCTGTTTCATCAAGGAAAAGAGGTGAGGAGTGGGGGAAAAGAGGTGGCCACTAAGTAAAAAGCATCCTAGAAGGTCTTAGGCAAAGAGAGAGCCAAGGAATGAATGATTACAGGAGCAGGAAACAATTCTATTCACAATGATCTCTAGAATCTCTATTGGAAAACCTTGGATTCTAAAGTGTTCACTATTCACCCTTCACATTTCTTTCTAAAAAACAATTTTCATGATTCCCAATCTGAAAATGACTCATTTTCAACCATTCTAAACCCACCTGAAAATGGAATCAGACACATAAGCCATTCAGTTCAGAGTTCTGAAATACATTCTAAAGTACAGAGATCCTGATTGACTCTAATTCACTCATCCATGACAAATATGAACTGGATCTCCCTGTCAAAAGCTAACATAGTTAGTGGTGTTTTGAAGACATTCACTGGGTTTTGAGAACATTTACTACTGGTCATTTATGTATATGGAGTACATGTAGTTGAGTAAGTCTTATAAGGTTTGAAACTCACTAAATCTTATGATCTCTGGATAATGAGTGACATAGCTAAATAAGTTCAATTCTTTGCTTAAGAAATATGAGATCCATTTTTCATTAGTGATTCTATAATATTTTGTTAGACTGAACACATCATCTTTTTTTTCAAGTATTCCTGACCACTTAACCACTTTTTCATGGAAGAACTGAGCCTAACACCTTCGAATCCCAGGAATTATAGTCTGTCTGAAATTCTACCTCATAAATGAAGGTTGTTCCAAAAAATTCAGTGAAGTTTTAAACTTTAATGACTTGAAATTTCACTGTTTTTTTTTTGAGGGGGATACCTCCTATTAGCTACCAATCCAATAATTTTGATTCTATTCAAGAAATATCTACTAAATACCTATGTGGTGACCATTGTGGTAGGCACTGGGGATACAAATACAATAAAAATAGTTTCTACCCTCAAAGAGATTATATTCTACAGAATCAACATTGTGCCCAAAATGAATACTTGGGGCATCAAAACTCTATTGAAGGAGATGAATGGAGGCAGATGGATAAAAGAAATGATGCCAAACAAACAGAAACAGCGGCCACTGACCCACACATAAGGATCTTTGCAGGCCACATGTTGACTTAATTTTAAATTGTAATGTTTATCTATTTTTGTTGTGTTTATATGTATTTTGTTAAATATTTCCAAATTATATTTTGATCTGGTTTGGACAATACTCAGGAGTCAATCAGTGTTTGACATCTCTGGATAAGAGCATTCCAAGTTTGAACAGTCCAAATTCATAATGCATCTGGTAATTACCAACATCTGACATCATGTTGTGTCATACATGAGTACAAAGTTGAAGAAGCCATGGGGAAAATTGGAGAAGTAATGCCCAACTTGTCACTGCTAACTCAATCTCCATCACTTTTTGAGCCTTAATATATGCCTGGTCTATGCATTTTTATAAAAACCTATGAATAAACACTAGAACTTTTGACATAATTAAGTGGCATAGTATTATGAATTACTATGGATAACTATTTCAACTACTTTAACATTTACATACTTTCAGCTGCCCACAATTTAAATATACCTTGCTATTTTAATTATAGGTTCTACACACATCATTAAACATTTTAACATAAAACATTTTGCATTTAATTGCAAATTTACATTTCTTAATGTATTCAGTGCTTTTTATCTCTGAAGGAAATGTATATTTAGATAATAACAATTAATTAGCTTGAGGTAGAATGATTTTTTTTAAACTCACTGACTTTGATTTTAATGCTAATACAAATGGATTGATAAGATTTTCTCAAGTTATCTTCCTTAGACCTAATTAATTTGATTAAACAAAGTATAAATTGGAAAAAAAAATCACTTAAAATCAAGAAGTAAAACAAAAGATTCACCTTTACACTAAATACTTTCATAAGGACAATTATGCCATTTTCTTAAGGGTGTTAAAAATCAGTATATGGGGACATAAACTACATAGTTGTAGCACATATGTACTTATACTATCCTTACTTCATGAAATTTCATATAGTTGGCTTTTTGTTGTCATGAAATAGTGTAGAACAAGTGTACTGTTGTAATAACATAAATTCATTTCTTAAGTATTCTTTATTTTCAGGACATTCATATCATATTACTAGGAACATCATAGTGATAGGTAAATTGCATAATTCATGCAGTTCTATGAATTGAAAATCCCAAAGGCAAGGCACTTTCCAAACCCCCTAACTCACCTCAATTGTGTGAAGTCCTTACAGGATACTGAATTTGATTATATGTCACATTGATTCAGATTTGATGAAATTTCTAATAATCTTTCTCTCCCTCATGTTCTTCAGTGACATTTTGGAGCCTTTGCATAGTTTTAACACATTTCTAGTCTTAGATGAAACTTTGGAATTTCGATGAAAACTGTCAAATGGCTCCAAATTTCTTGCATGTTCTATATTCTATTTATATTTGTCATCAGGATTCATATTTGTTTTTTATAAGTCATCATATAATATTCCCCCATTATTAACAAAATACTCAGTAAAAAAGTAAAGTCACATTAGTCTCCTAATCATTTATTTAAAATTGCATGTGACTTAAGCCATTTGTATTTCCCAGCTGGCTTAATGATTCACTGTCCACTAGTTAAAATACTGAGTAATGAGAATCTGGTAACTTCAATTGTGTTTCTTTCCCCTCTGGACACTTGAATTTCAAGTTGACCAGTTTTTATCATATAACCAAAAAGAACAAAATTGCATAGGTAGATTGTATTATTATTAATGTAATTTTATTATTTTAAAATGCACAATAAATTCTTAATCTAGACATTTCTCATAAGGTTTATTCAGGCTGTAATTTCATCAAAATGTTATGCATACCTTCATATACATACATATATGTACATATATGTATGTACATACATATGTACATATATGTATGTATACATATATACATACACATATAATTTTTGAGATGACTTCTTCCTGTTTCACCCAGTTCCATAATTTATACTGATATCGGTTGGTGCCAGAGCTTAACCTCCTTTCATGGGAGTTTAAAAAACTGTTTTTCCTAGGGGAATATAATAGAGAAAAAATTTCTAGGGAGATATTAGAGGGAAAATCAATGCTTCTTTCCCTTTCATATGTTTAAAAAAATGATCTGGTTAAGGCCATCCTGGCACATAAGGAGAACCATGATGTCTAGGGCAACTTGCACAGCAGTTAGGTGGCTCCAGGGTTAGAGGACTAAACCCTGAATCAGGAAGACCTGATTTCAAATCCTGGCTCAGACTCATATTAACTTTCTACCCCTTGGTAAGTCACAATTTACCTCACAGGGCTTTTGTAAAGATCAAGGGAGATAACATATTTAAAGAGTTTTGCAAACTTCAAAGTACCATATAAGTGCTAGCCATTATTATTACTCATAGCCGCATGTAGCATATCCTCTATCCTCACTATGTAGTCGCCCACACAGCACTCTCCACTTACTGCAGTCATATCAGTCTAAATGTGTAAAGTTTCTTCCTTTGGACTAAGATATTTTCTTTGAATAGGATCTTGTCAAAGATCCTATATTTGGGAAGAGAAAGAAAACCTGTCCACCCTTTATGAGATCTCATTAGTAAAAACAAGGTGCTATGTAAATGGAACTTATGATTAAATGATGCCTTTATTAAGCTCTTATTCTGTGCAAAATAGAGGGCTAAGCACTGGATACGTGTACAAATGGAAAAATAAAACAATCCCTCTTCTGAAGGTGCTTACATTAAAATAGTGAAGGATAACACACGTAGAATATCTCAGCTTCAACTCAAATGGAAAGGTTCCAAAGACTTTAGAGTACTGCAGCAAAGTAGATTGTAATGCCTCCTTTTTGTTCTTTGAATAGTATTTTATTTTTTCCCACTATAACAAATCAAGAAGCTTTTAACATTCATTTTTACAAGATTTTGAGTTCCAAATTTTTCTCCTTCTCTCCTTCACCTCCCCTCTTCTGAAAACAGTAGGCAATTTATACATATGCTGTCATGTAAAACACATTTCCATATTCATAATGATTGTAGAAGAAGAAAGAAGGTTAAAAGGAAAAAATGAGAAAGAAAAAGTAGATGAAAAATATGCTTTGATCTGCATTCAGAGTCCATCAGTTCTTAATCTGGATTTGGATAGCATTTCCCTGCATAAGTCCTTTGTTCTTGTCTTGGATCACTGAGCTGCTGAGAAAAGTTAAGTCATTCACATGATACTGCTGATACTGTGTACAGTGTTTTCCTGGTTCTGCTCATTTCACTTTGTTTCAGTTCATACAAGTCTTTACAGGTTTTCCTTTACTCTGTGTGTTTCTCTGATCAAGTACATTTCTCATATTGTAGGATACTGGTTTTTGATCCAATCTGCTATCTGCTTCCATTTTATAAGAGAGTTCATTATGCTCACATTAATCATTAAGATTACTACTTGTGTATTTCCCTCCATCCTATTATTCCTCCTGTTTGCCCTCTCTCTCCTTTCACTCTTTCCCTCCTTGCCAGTGCTTTGCTTCTGTCTACCACCTCCCCTGGTCTGCCTTCCCTTCTGTCAATCCCTAAATTCCCTCCCCCCATTTCTTCTTCTTCCCTCCTCCTCCCTCCTACTGGCTTCCCTACTCCCCTCCTACTTTCTATATTCATCTGATTGTGTACATTATTTCCTCTTTAAGCCAATACTGATGAGAATAAGGTTAAAGCAATGCCCATACCACCTCCCCCATCTTTCCCTCCACTGTAATAGGTCTTTTGTGCCTCTTCATGTGAGATCATTTACCCCATTCTACCTCTCCTTTCACTCTGCACCCATTTTACTCCTCTTTCTCATCCCTTGTTATTTTTTTCTTTCCTTCAAATACATTTTATACCAGTACCCGCTGTCTATGTTAATTCCTTCTCTCTGTACTGTTGGTGATACAATTTTTAAGAGTTAAAAGTACAATTTCCCATGTAGGGATATAAACAGTTTAGCTCTATTGAATCCTTCATGTTTTCTTTCCCCTTTATATCTATTTATGCTCCTCTTGGGTCTTGATATTGGAGATCAAATTTTTGGTTTAGTTCTAGTCTTCTCCTTATGAAAGCTTGAGATCCTTCTATTTCATCAAATAGCCATTTTTCCCTTGATGTATTATGCTTAATTTTGCTGGGTAAGTGATTCTTGGTTGCAGTCCTAACTCCTTTATCCTCCAGAATACCATGTTCCATGACCTCTAGTCTTCTAGTGTTGCAGCTGACAGGTCCTGTGTGATCCTAATTGTGAGTCCTCCATATTTGAATTGTTTCTTTCTGGCCACTTAAAGTATTTTTAACTTAACCTGGTATTTCTGAAATTTGGCTATGATGTTCCTTGTAGTTTTTATTTTGGGATCTCTTACCTGAGGCAATCAGTGGAATCTTTCAATGTCTATTTGCCCTCTGGTTCCAGGACATCAGGGCAGTTTTCCTTGATAATTTTTTGAAAGATACTGTCCATGTCCTCCTTTTCATTATGGCTTTTAGGTAGTCCAATGATTCTGATATTATCTCTCCTGGATCTATTTTACAGGTCACTTGTTTTTCCCATGAGGTATTTTAGATTTCCTTCCATTTTTTTCATTCTTTTGAATTTGTTTGATTGATTCATGATGTCCCATACAGTCATTACTTTCCACTTGCCCAACTCTAGCTTTTAAGGTGTTGTTTTCCTCAATTATTTTTTGTACTTCCTTCTCCATTTCACCAATTATACTCTTTAAGGAGCTGTTTTCTTCAGTGGATTTTTGTATCTCCATTTCTCTCTGGCCAATTTCATATTGTAAGCAGTTTTCCAAGCTGTTGACTCTTTTTTCATAATTCTCTTGCGTCACTCTTTCTTTTACCTCTCTTATATAATTTTAAGCTTTTTTGGCTCTTCCATGAGTTCTTTTTGGGCTTGAGACCACTTCTCATTTTTTTTGTGGGGGGGGGAGTGTTACCCATATATGTTTTGACATTGTTGTCCTCTTCCTAGCTTGTGTCTTGGTCTTGCCTGTCACCATAATAACTTTCTATAGTCAGATCCATTTTTTTTGTTGTTTGTTTTCTACTCATCCTCTTTTTTGGGGGGGGGACTTTTTCCTTCTTTTAAATTTGAGCTCTGTTCTTGGGGGGAAAGGGGTATTTACTCAGGCTTTTTGTGCCAGGCCCTGACTGTTTACCTGGTGCCCTACTGATCTTGCCTTGAGGCCCATGGGGGACCCTCATGCCTGATACTGTACTGTGGGGTCAAGTTTGAGTTGGTTTGTGCTGCTGGAGAACATAGGGGTCTGGCAGCTTACTTGATTGTAATTGTGTAATTGTGGTGTCTGGTAGCTTACTTGGTTCTAATTGTCATGTCTGATGTCTGCTGAGGCCTGGAGGGTTTTTTCCACATTTTCCCTGGGCTACGATGAAGCACTGTAAGGGTAAGCAAAGTGGGACTTTTTACTGTTTTTTCTTTTAGACTGCTTCTCAGCACTAAGGTAATCAAGTGCCTTTGATTGAGTCTTGCCTTTGTTTGTAGGAGGGCCCACACACTTTTGCTAATTAGGTCAGGAGAGGCATGAAGCCCTCAAGAGGTGTGAAGCCCTCATGCCCTGAAAAAGGGTATATATACTCTGAGAGTAGCTGTTAAGCTAGAACTCTCAGGACTATGGGACGAGAGGCTTTGCTTTGGGGGCTCACTCCCTGGAAGAGGGTCATGTGATTTGACTAGACAAGACTCTGGGTAGCCATTGGAGGCCCCTGGCTTTGCAAAACCCAGATATTGGTGCTTCTCTCTCTGGTAACTATGTATGTAATGTCTTGGGCAGACAGCTAGAAGCCTGTCTGCTGATTGGTGCTATTTTGTTCTGTTTATATAATTTCTGCTTGTAATTCCTGTTTGTGTTTTCTCTGAAGTTCAGGGTGCTGACTTTTTCCCCTGAACTAAGTGAATGATATATGTATGTTTAATTGAAGTGAGATTGTAAGCCCCCTAAAGTGGCTTTCCTTGGAAAAGCAGATCAAAGAATCTGTACTAGTAGCCCTCCTGTGTGCTGGTGTTATTGGCATTATATAGCCACAGTAGTGGCAAATAGCATTGTTGTTACAAGCACATGGAGGAGGTCTGGCAGGGAGAGGATGCCTATTTGCATAGGGCTGCACTGAAGCATATGGACGTCCAGCTCCTGGAGGATGCCTGCTTGCCAGGAGCCATGCTGAAGCATAGGGAGGTCCAGTTGCCATAGGATGTTCTCCACAGGCAATGTTGAAACACTTGGAGGTCTGGCCACTGGAAGAAGCTTGTCTACCTGTGGTTGCACAAAGCACATGGTGGTTCTTGCAGCTGGAGTCTGCCAGTTCTCTGGCTATGCTAAGGCATGTGGGATCCTGGTGTTGGCATTTGCCTGCTCCACTGTGCTGGGGCTCAGGAGCTACCACTGGTTTGCTGAGGTGGGGCTTGCTGCTGGCTTGCTGGGATGATTCCTGTTCTGGAATGTGCTCACCTTTTACTCTAGTGAGATGGATCTTTCTTGCTGATCCTCCAAGTCTCCTGGGCTAAAAGACCATTCCATGCCATCTTTCTGGTGGCTCTAATGTTCCAGGATTTATTCCAGGGCACTATTTCATGGTTAGCTGGTCATACAGAGGTGAATATAAGAGAGTTATAGCAATTTACTGCTTATTCTGCCATCTTCTGTAATGCCTCTTTTTAAATATCATTTAAAATCATATCAGTTTCTGATATTGAACCATTTGGACAGCTCCAAGAATTTTGGTGACAATAACTCATTCTTTTGGGTATTCAATAGATGTGACTATAGCATCTACAGGAGCAGTTGCCAAGTTACACCTCAATTGTATTTGCATCCCAGGATGAGGGCTGAGGGTCTTGGAATGAAAACATGGCTATTCCCAAAGCTCATAGTTTCAGGGTCTTTGGTTGTCATCATCAGAGTATGAGGAGATATGATGATTAAGGTGGTAATGGTGGCCTGTCCTCACCAGCATATGCTACCTCCTGTCTCACTCCCAGAGCGCCCTGGTGTTTCATCCAGGTTGTCTTGCCTGCTATTGAACTCAGAAAGTTACATTTTCCTGACTCCAGACCCAGCACTTTATTCACTGTGCCACCTAGCTTGGTGCTGCCTCAGTCCAACTGAGACCTGTTAAAGACTTTAGCTTTAAAAAGCCAATGTCTCCCACTGCATGCAGAGCCATTTACAGTCATCCTGATCTATATCTTTCCATAGACCCAGATGGCTGTGGAGGACAAAGTGAGGTTGGTGACTTTGCACAGCCTTCCCTTACTTAAATCCAATTCATTTGCATGTCATGGCATCACCTCCCTGATGGAATGTTCCTCTTCAAGAACTAAGGACAAAACAATAAGAACAACTTGCCAGCTATGTGGGTGGTAGCTGGTGGGCAATTAGTTGGGATAACTGGCCCCTTGCCCACAGGAGTTGATTCTTTGAAGTCTGTGTCGGCTTATCTAGATGTAGAATTGCTGGTCTGAGGATGCTGACACTACCACCCCTCCTTCTAAGCCTATCTGCTTGTTGGTGACAGTTGACTAGCAATTGCATGCTGGTGTTAGTGGGGTAAACAGGGTTAAGGGATTTGTCCAGGGTCACATAGCTAAGAAGTGTCAGAGGCCATATCTGAACTCATCTTCTAGATGCGAAAAACAAAAAAAAATTGCAAATAAATGCAATGATTCTCTCCTCAGTGATAGCTGCAGAGGCTGGTCTGGAAACAGGTCTGGTATTTTGGGGAACAATGCTATTTCCAAGTGTCTTTGTCTCAGGGTCTTGGGCTGTTTCCATCAAGGTCTGAGGGCAAATAATGATCAAAGTGGCGGTAGTGGCCTCACTTGCTTGGCAAATGCACATAAGGCAGGTGTACTTTCATGGAAAGAAATACTGAAGACATTAAAAAAGAAGCAAAAGTGCCAGGGAAAAGCAGAAACCCAGAACTGATATGGGAAATCAGCCTGGGAAAAAGTGTGGGAAGTGATAAATACTTCACTTAAGTATTTCTTTATTTACCTCTAAAATCATATATTCCCCGTAAGCTCATATGACAACATTTATACTTTTGCAAATGCACTTGCATATTTAAATTAGTATTACTTTCATTTGTTTTAATTTGATTTTTAAAAGCTTTGCTGGAAGGGAAAGACCAAGTCTTATTTTTCTTTGTTATTTCTCCCCATATCTAGGACATAGTAGTCATTTAATAAATACTAGTCTATTGAAAGAATGAATATAAAATGCAACCTGGTCTACCGGCATAAGTGTCACTAGATCTTACACAATTTCCCAGAAGCATGAGTCATATTTTTAAACTCACTCAAAAGATACATAATTTCACATATTTCCCACTCAAGTTACCACAATGCCAGAAATCCAGACCAGAGTTCTATAAATAGGCTCTTTTTTTTCTATGCCTAGAATTAAATTCTGTTATTGTTGTTCAGTTGTTTTCAGTCATGTGTGACCCATTTGGGGTTTTCTTGGAAAAGATACTGAAGTAGCTTGGCATTTTCTTCTCCAGCTCATTTTACAGATGAGGAAACTGAGTAACAGGATTAAGTGCCTTGTCCAGGGTCACACAGCTAAGAAGCGTTATAGGCCATATTTGAACTCATCATCCCGACATCTGGCCTGGTGCTCTGTTCACCGCGCCACCTCACTACCCTCAATTAAATTCTACATAGACTGAAAATCCTCCCAACATCATAGGGCAGATAGCCATGACATTGAGATCTGAGGTCATTTGGATGCAATACAAAAGTCTTGCAGCAATCTTTGCTGATAATAATTTCCTTTCCTATTCAAGACTAAAGAACAAGAGAATAAGTTAGAAACCATTTGTATGTAGCAAAGGCAATTTATAAACCCATGCCCACCTCAGAAAAGTTGCTACTTGTTTATATTACATGCTTCTCTGTGATATTAAAGAGAACAGACTGAAAAAGAATTAAATGCAACCATCTCCAGAAATAAGCACTTTCTCTCACCCCAAAGGACTTGAATATGATACTCAGAAGTAGATTAATTTAGTCATCAAGCCAAGAGTTAGACATTTCTATGCGTTATTCATCTGCAGGCTTTTTAAGCCAGGCTCCTTTATAGGCAAGGGAAGATGAATGTTTGTGCCAGAAGGATCCTTTTACATTCATCAGAGAGGTCATAAGTTCACACTACCCATTTTCTGATATACAGAACAGCCAGGTGATCTTCACAGAAAGAATAATCAATATTGTACATGAGATTCTTCTCATTTCCCCTGATAAAATTTATGTAATGCTGTGCATCTTTGGTGTATTATGAGTTGGACTGATAAATAACCCAGACTTGAAATTGTCAAGAATCCCCTCACTCCCTGCCTTTTTTTTTTTTAAAGATTTCAAGCCTTCTATGAAAGTCTAGATGAGATGGAACCTGTGAGGTTACCATAACTTAATGAGACAGTAAAATTTTTAGTTCAAATTCTAACTCAGGGTCACGTTTTCTTATTGTGGATTTTGAAAATGCTATTATGAGATCCTTGAGAATAGAGACTGATTTTTTCTTTCTTGCTGTATATCCAATGCATAACACAACGCCTCACACACAATAGGTTGTTAATAAATACTTCAATTTTTGGCTTAACAATCATATATGATAAAGAAATAATTCTCCTTATTTAATTATCTCATAAATTATTTGGTTTGACTTGACTCATTTAATTTTTCTGGAAACACAGGTAAAGAAACTTAACTTAAAGAAAATATTTCTTCTTTTTGTTCCTTAATGTCCGCACCTATAAAATGATACCAGAAACAACTTACATGTCTATTGGCATTGAATTCAATCTTTGGAGAGAATATTGCCCTAAGTAAGGAACACTCCAAAGATTCATTACATATCTGTTCAGTAGGTTTATTTCTATCTACTCCTACAGAAGTGATGTACCTTTTGCTTTTCTCTCAATTATCTGATTAAGCAATGCTTGTGAAAATCAAATCCAAAAAGGGCCCTAGCTGTGGAAACTGCAAGGTCTTAAAGAAAGGTACAGCTGACCATGCAGACTAATAACATGGAGAGGTGGTAAAGCAAACTACACATCCACCTGCAAATAACTGCAAGGTGCTCATTGAAAGTATACTTGTTATTCATGCACGTTTTCCTGTGCAATTTCAATAAATAACTATTTCAAGCTTATATTCTACTGCTGCACCAGAATTTATTGCAAGAATAGCATATAGCCTTACGTGACATCTGGAAATATGGGAAATAGCTTAATATTCTGGAAATGTCTCTTCTTTGCTTAAGTCTGTCAAAGTAACCTATTGGTGCTTTCTACCAACTTTGGTGACAGATTTTTCTAAAGTCTGTGCCTTTAGGGCTACAGTTGAGTCACTGCCATAAAAGTGGCAAGTTTGGTCATGAATGGATAATCTTAATACTGTGTAAATAGGAATACAGATTTTAGTTTGACATTTCCGTCTCCAGCTCATTTTACAGATAAGGAAACTAAAGCAATCAGAGTTAAGTGACTTGCCCAGGGTCACAGAGCTAGTAAGTGTTTGAGGCTACATTTGAACTCAGGAACATGAGCCCTCCTGACTCCAGGGTGGGAGCTCTACACCCTGTATGACTAAACTGCCCCCAACTTATCCAGTAAAAATGCTTAAGAAAAACTGCCCCCAACTTATCCAGTAAAAATGCTTAAGAAATTGAGTGTTATAAATTGTTTTGAACTATTTGGAACTTATACATTCTGTGGCCTCAACACATATAACCCTTTTGCCAGCCTTCCACTGAACTCCTCATTCACCTGTACCTCCAACTTTGTCAATCATAGCATGACAATTCCAAACTAGATCCTGCTTCCTGCCTTTGGCCCCTTATATTCTATAACTCAACCCTGATATGACAAGCCAGCCTGCTACTTCTGACCACATTCTTTCCCAGCTTCCTGTCTCAGGAGATGTCAGTCTGATTCACAGGGGAGCCTTATCTACTCCCCTTCCTGAAGGACCTAAAGGAAGATAATACTATACATTATGTACTAAGATAATGTAAATAAAGTGCTTTACACACTTTAAAGTGATATATAAATATGGACTATAAATTCAGCCTATTATTTCTTTCCAGGAAGCATAAGTTATTAGAAAAACCTGCTTTATATTGTGCTAAAATTTGCCTCCCTGTAACTTCTATCTATTAGTCTTAGTAATGCTTTTTAGAATAATTTTAAAAATCAATTTCAATTTCTACGTGATAATCTTTCAGATACTTGAAGACAATTCTTATTATGTCATAAGTGTTCTTTTTAGCTAAGCACCACCAGGCCCTTCAACTATTCAATGTGTGATATGATTGCTAAATGGGCTAACAATGTCTTCAAATTTTTTTCAACCCATTTTAACTAGTATGTGGTCTAGTTATCCATAGTATGATGAACTATGAGCAAATCGTATTCAGATTATAAAGACCAGCTTTGACTCACATCAAGTCAAGATTTCTTAAGTTCCAAGTTAATGAAGTTCATACTAATGTGAGTTTGCTATCCTTGGGATAGAACATAGCAGCCCATAGGTTAGTAAGTAATTTGATTTGGGCTGTAAATTCATAAGTATATTCAGTATTACTGCAGTGATATATTATTGTTCAGTAGTTTTCAGTCCTGTTTTGACTCTTTAGGAAGTTTTGAAATTTTCTTGGCAAAAGTACTGGAGTCATTTGCCATGTCCTTCTCCAGCTCATTTTACAGAAGAAGAAATTGAGGTAAACAGGGTTAAGTGACTTGCCCAGGGTCACACAATTAGTAAGTTTCTAAAGCCAGAATTGAACTCACAAAGTTGAGTCTTCCTGACTCCAAACCTGGCACTCTATCCACTGTGCCACCTAGCTGCCCTAGTGAAATGCTAAGATTGGCCAAAATGTAGCCCCAAGGAAATAGCATTTAGCTACTGACATTCTGACAGGTAGGCATAACAAAATCAGGGATGTGAGTTAGAATGACACAGAAAAGTGACCTTCCATTTTTGGCTTATCTTTTATTCTAGCTCAAACTTATTTGCATGCAAAATCTGAAAGCATTTTAGGAATGCAGAAAACTAACAATCCAGAATATTATTTGTAAAAAGGATTAGAAGTATCTAGATATTGGAGTCAAGAAGACTTCATTTTAGCCAGGGTACACTTTTCCTAGATTTTGTTAGCTGGCCATGCTGGCTGTCACTAAAGTTTTGTCAGCATGAAAAGAAGGAAAAATTATAGATAGTAATCCTACCATATAAGAGCTGAGGCAGTAACTGTTTTCCTTCTACTGAAGAGCAGGGACTGTCATTTGCTTTTCCTTGTAATCCCTGGTGCTTAGCAGAGTGCCTATAACATAGCTGGTGCTCAATAAATGCTAATTGACTAACTGGCCTACAATCAAGTAGCAAAGAGTATCTAGAATCCAGCATCTACCAGACATGACTTGACAAATGAAAAATCCTATGCCTTCACTTTGAACAAATTGTGTTCAGTAGCTGACTAGAGAAAAAGTAATTAGGTTTATTAGGAACTGTGAGCTATGGATTTGATTGGCTACAAAACCCACCTTGAATATGAAATATTTATTCTGAGGGACTCCACATGGGAAGGGCTTGCCCCAGATAGTACAATACCATTAAAATATTATTTTCCAAACTAAAAGTACCCACCTTTTTAGAAGTCTCTACACACACACACACACACACACACACACACACACATATATATATATATACATATATATATGTATGCATACACGTGTATATACACACATATGTATGTATATATGTCTATATGTGTATATATGTGTGTATACAGCTAACGGTTACCCCTCCTCTAAATTAGGCTTTGCATGCCATGATTTTTTGTTAATAATAACATGTCTAGAAAATATATATATTTTTTAAAAAATTTGTGACATTCTTCATCAGGAAAACAGGCAGTAAGGTACTATTTGGTAAAGAGGGATTGCTGGTTATATTATTTCTTTCCTTTAATATTGTTCCTCCATTTATTGCATTCAATATTTTACATTTCATGAAACTCTCCAAGAAAATGTTAGTTTTAATAGAATTTTTGTGAAATATTAAAGACTCAATCACACTAATGGTCTGGTCATGTAAATACGTATGGGATTAATATTTTCAATTGAAGTGTGTTGTGAGCACAATCTTTTGAAATATGTACAGTTAATGTCAGTTGTTAATAATATATGTAATTATAAAGAGCCACTTCCACTAATCTTTTAGAATATAGCAAAAATAATCTGAGCTTGTGGGCCAAGGTTCTTTTTTAGGAAAAGGAGTTTTGTAAGTAGGGCCATCAACATTAAGTTTCAGTAACCTCAGAACCAGCACAGAATGTTCAAGAGTCATACTTTTTAATTTGATAATTGAAAGGAATATCTAATAAGGAGGCAAAGGAGCTTACATTACAACCAAAAATCAAATACCTAGCAAAACTGAGCATAAACTTTCAGGGGAAAAGGACTTTCAAACTTTCCTGATGAAAAGACCAGAGCTGAACAGAAAATTTGACCTTCAAATACAAGATTCAAGAGAAACATGAAAAAGTAAGCAGGAAAGAAAAAACAACCATCTTATTCAACAGGGTTAAACTGTCAACATCCCTACATAAGAAGATGATACTTGTAACTCTTCATAACTGCATCTCTATTAGAACAGTTAGAAGGGGTATACATAGACAGAGGGTGTGGGTACAAGTTGGCTTTGATTTGATGATATAAAAATATTGAGGGAAAAAAAGGATTATAATAGGAGAAGAAAGGGGGAGGTGGAATAGGGTAAATTACATCACATGAAGAGGCACAAAGGACCTATTACAGTAGAGGGAATGAAGGGGGCAGGGTGAGCATTCTTTGAACCTTACCATCATCAAATTTGACTCAAAGAAGGAATAACATACATATTCAGTTGGGTACAGAAATTTTTCTTACCCTCCAGGGAAGTAGGAGGGGAAAGAGGAAAGAAAAGGGGGGGGTAGATAAAAGAGAGGGCAGAAGTAGGAAGGGAAGGGAAAAGAAAAGGAGGGCTGTTAGAAGGGAGGGCAAATTGAGGGTGGCAGTGATCAAAGCAAAACACTGGTGAGGAGGGACAGGGTGAAAGGAAAGTGAAAAGTATAAGTAGGGGAAAATAGGATACAGGAAATAGACAGCAATCATAACTATGCATGTGAATGGGATGAACTCTCCCATAAAATGGAAGCAGATAGCAGAATGGGTTAAAAACCAGAATCCTACAATATGTTGTTTACAAGAAACATTTTTGAAGCAGAGAAATACACAAAAAGTAAAAGTAAAAGGCTGGAACGGAATATAGTATGCTTCAGCTGAAATTAATAAAAGAAATCCAGGGGTAGCAATCCCAATCTGAGATAAAGCAAAAGCTAAAATAGATCTAATTAAGAGAAATAAAGAAGGAAACTACATCTTGCTAAGAGGTACTATAGACAAAAAGTAATATCAATACTAAACATACACATATCAAATAGTATATAGCATCCAAATTGTTAGAGAAGTTAAGTGAGTTACAGGAAGAAAGAGACATCAAAACTATACTAGTGGGGGAACTCAACTTCCCCATCTCATAACTAGATAAATCTAACCACAAAATAAACAAGAAAGTTAAAGAGGTAAATAGAATATTAGAAAAGTTAGGTATTCTAGACCTCTGGAGAAAATTGAATGGGGGATAAAAAGGAATATACCTTTTTTCCTCAGAGGTAAATGGCACCAACACCAAAATTGACCATATATTAGGACATAAAAATGTCACACTCAAATAAAAAAGGCAGAAATATTAAATACATCTTTTTAAGATAATGATACAGTAAAAATTACATGTAATAAAGGATCATGGAAAGAAAGGCTAAAAAACAATTGGAAACTAAATAATTTGATCCTAAAGGATGACTGGGTCAAGCAACAAATCATAGAAACAAGTAATAATTTCATCAAAGAGAATGACAATTATGAGACAACATACCAAAATGTATGGGATGCAGGTAAAGTAGTATTTAGGAGAAATTTTATATCTCTAAATGCTGACATGAACAAAAAAGAGAAAGTACAGATCAATGAATTGGGTATGCAACTAAAAAAAAGGTAGAAAAGGAACAAATTAAAAATCCTCAATTAAATATCAAATTAGAAATTCTTAAAATCAAAGGAGAGATTAATAAAACCCAAAGTAAGAAAACTACTGAACTAATAAATAAAACTAAGAACTGATTTTTTGGGAGGAAACAATGATATAGATAAGTCTTTGGTTAATTTGATTAAAAAAAGAAAGATGAAAACCAGGAACAAAAATAAAAAGGGTGAATTCACTACCAGTAAAGAGGAAATTAAAACAACAATTAGGAGCTATTTTGCCCAATTATATGCCAATAAATCTGATAATCTAAGTGAAATGGATGAATATTTACAAAAATGTCCATTTTACAAAAGGAAATTGAACAAGCCACCAATGAACTCCCAAAGAAAAAAATCTCCAGAGCCAGATGGATTTACAAGTTACCCTACCAAACATTTAAAAAACAATTAATTCCAATACTACATAAGCTATTTGGAAAAACAGGTGGAGTCCTATCAAATTCTTTTTATGACAAAAAAAAATGGTGCTGATACCTAAACCAGGAAGGATACCAAAACAGAGAAAGAAAATTATAGACCAATTTCCCTAATTAATGCTGATACCAAAAATGTAAACAAAATAATGAAGAGATTACAGCAATTTATAACCAGAATAATACACTATGACTAGGTGTGATTTGTACCAGGAAAACAAGGTGGTTCAATATTAGAAAACTATCAGGATAATTGGCCATATCAATAACAAAACTAACAAAAATTATAGGATTATCTCAATAGATGCAGAAAAAGCTTTTGACTAAATACAGTACCCATTCCTATTAAAAACACTGGAGAGCATAGGAATAAATGGAGTTTTCCTTAAAATGATAAGTAGCCTCTATCTAAAACCATCACCAAGCATTATATGAAATGAAGATAAACTAGGAGCCTTCCAAATAAGATCAGGGGTGAAACAGGATGTCCATTATCATCACTACTATTCAATATTTTACTAGAAATGTTAACTTTAGCAAAAAGAGAAGAAAAATAAATTGAAGGAATTAGAATAGGCAATGAAGAAATAAAACTATCACTCTTTGCAGATGATAATGATGGTATACTTGGGGAATCCCAGAGAATGAAATAAAAAACTACTTGAAATACTAAACAAGCTTATAAAAATTGCAGGATATAAAATAAACCAACATAAATCACCAGCATTTCTACCTTACCAACAAAGCCCAGCAAAAGATAGAAAGAGAAATTCCAGTTAAAGTAACTGTAGGCAATATAAAATATTTGGGAGTCTACCTGCTAAGACAAACCCAGGAATTATATGAACACAATTGCAAAACACTTTTCACACAAATAAAGTAAGATCTAAACAACTGGAAAAATAATCAGTTGCTCATGAGTAGGCCAGCTAATATAATAAAAATTACAATTCTACCTAAATTAATTTACTTATTTACTGCCATAGCAAATAAACTACCAAAAATTATTTTATAGAGCTAGAAAAAATAATAAAAAAAATTTGACTGGAAGAACAAAATATTAAGAATATCAAGGGAATTAATGAAAAAAATGCAAAAGAAGGTAGGGTAGCCATATCAGATCTAAAATGATATTGTAAAGGAGCAATCATCAAAACTGTTTGGTAGTGGCTAAGAAATAGAGCTGTGGGTCAGTGGAATACAGGTACACAAGACACAGTGGTCAATGACTATAGTAATCTATTGTTTGATAAACCCAAAGACTTTAGCTTCCAAGATAAGAATTCACTATTTGACAAAAACTGCTAGGAAAACTGGAAAATGGTGCAGAAGAAACTAGGCATAGACTAACATCTTACACAAGATATGTCAGGTGTGCCAAGATATGGTCAAAATGGCTACATGATTTAGACATCAAGAGTGATACCATAAGCAAATTAGGAGATCAAGGAATAGTTTGCCTGTCAGATCAACAGATACGGAAAGAATTTATGACCAAACAAGAGATGGACACCATTATTAAATGCAAAATACATAATTTTGATTATATTACAATTATTTGCTAGCTATAGGTAATAAATTGATTGTTAATAATCTGGGAAAAATGAATAAGTATCCACGTGTAAAAAATATTTACAGCAGCTCCTTTTGTGGTGGCAAGATATTGGAAATTGAGGGCATATCCATGACTTGAGAAATGGCTGAACAAGTTATAGTACATGAATGTAATGGAATACTACTGTACTATAAGAAATGATGAGCAGGCAGATTTAAGAAAAACCTTGACTTACATGAATTGATGCTGAGTGAAGTGAGCAGAATCAGGAGAACATTGTACACAGTAACAGCAACATCGACTATGATAGACTTAGATCTTCTCAGTAATACAATGATCTAAGACAATTACAAAAGACTCATGAAGGATAATGCTATCCACAACCAGAGAAGGAACTATGGAATCTGAATGTATACAGCAGCATAGTATTTTCATTTTTTTTTCTTTCTTGTGGTTTTCCCTTTTTTTCTAATTCTTTCAGAACATGAATAATATGGAAATATTATCAATATACTTGTACATGTATAACCTATATCAGATTGATAACTGTCTAGGGGAGGGAGGAGAGGAGGGAAGGGGGGAGAAAAATTTGGAACTCAAAATCTTATAAAAATGAATGTCAAAAACTATCTTTACATGTAATTAGAAAAAAAATAAAACATATTAAGTGGAAAGAAGCACAGCTGGAGGAATAACAGAGACAGTGACCACTGTCTTCTGATTCCAATGGGAGATCTTAATCAGAAATGAAGATGAAGGTTCACTCTTTCTAAATAGTGGGATAGATTTCAACTCAACATACAGAAAACTTCTATTGCACAATAGAATTGGTTGTCTGAGAAGAAGAATCAGTTGTCCTGATATGGAGGTCTTCAAATTGGAGCTGGATCAAAAATAGCTGAATATTCTAGGAGATATTCATCTTTCAGGTATGATGTGGACTCTATGTAGACCCTGATCTTGGGAGGTTGCATAATAAAGTGGAAAAGTATTGGCTGGGGGCTTAGAGAAACCTAAGTTGAAATACCACCTATCATGCTGACTCTCTATATTACCTTGGGCATGTCATTTAATGCTCTGAGCCTCAATTTCCTCATCTATAAAATAAGGGGATTAGACTGTGTCTGGTTCCCATCTCTGTCAGTTCTAGAGCTAGTAACCTACAATCATGATCACTAATGTCCATTCTATGTTAAAGGAAGGTAATATAAATCAATAGAATGGTGGGACATACATATACAGCTATATAAATACATTACACATACACATTCATATAAATATAGAATTATGATAACAGAACAATGTTCCTTTCTTGACTAAATGGTTTGATTTGAAGGGACTGCAAATATTTAGCTGGAGAAATAGTGTAAAGCATTGATCAGGGATTCAGCTGGATGCAATTATAGAGCAGGGAGTTTAGTTTCTGTCTCGGATTTAATGGGTTTACAGGATGGTAGCATCAATTTCAGTCAAAGGAAGAATTATATTTTGGAGTAGCTACTAAAATTAAAAAAAAACAATTTTAGTCAATTCTGGTGAACCTAGACTTTGGGGTCATAGTTTATGTCTTCAGGGCTCATCTAAGATTGTTCAATTCATTTTCCCCTTTCAGTTAGATTCCTTACCATAAGCATAACTTGGGCCAGGATAGCTTAGGAGAGAATCCTTAAGATTATACTCAACAAGTACATCTTGAGGGCCTAGCTGACACCCTTTATCTTTGGAGAGGGACGCCTATTGGCTTTGTTTTTCTTTTGTTGTTTTCTGGTTTATTTCTATTTATTAGTCTTGCTTTTCAAATAGCTTTTTTTTGAGGGTGAGAGAGATACTTATAAGCAGCATGTGTATAGAAGGGAAGAAGCTTGCCCAAGTTAATAGAGGTAATAAATAGAAGAGCCAGGATTCAAATTCAGATCTTTTGGCACCCAATTAATTGTGCTTTAAGGCAATAATGGAATATGGGTCTAGTGCTCATTCCATTCTAACTGCCATTATCATTCTTTTCTGATTTTTGATCAGGGTAGAAGGAAGACTATTAGTTTTTGGCCAAGAGATTCCCAAACACTAGGCATTTCGTAATTTGCTCTATTCACTCTAGCTGTATTATCTTCCATTTTTGTGTGTCTGTTAGGAAAAAAAAGAAAGCCATATTTATTTATCCCTGATGCCCTTGTGCTGAACGCTATTCAAAATCAATTACATGAACAAAGCCCAAGTTCTGCAGTGACTTAAAAAAATTAAAATTGACTGTTAGTGTACATGTAGAAATAGAAACAATAATGAAGATATAAGGGGGGAGGTGAATGGCTCACATGCTTGAATAGTTGATACTGTACTTGGCAAGAGGCTGTGAGGAAATGATCTGAAAATTCACATCACTTTCCTGAATTGCTTTCTCTCTTTCTGCTGTCCTTCTGGGGGTAGAGAGGGAGGAGAGGGAAATAACACTGTGTAAAAAGCAAGTAGTTGTTTACACTTAGATAATAGTCACTTTTTCTTCTAAATGATATTTTCTTTCTTATAAAATTTACACTTTTTAAGTGGCCTGAGTTACTTTACTTATTATTACTTCTTCACACAGCTCTGCTTAGCATAAATTAAAATGATCTCTACTTCATAAATTTGGTTTACATAGATTGTATAAGAATATGTATGACAGGGTCCAAAATCCACTTAAACTTTGCATCTTCTAAACTGGAAAGAAAACAAAAAAATAAGTGTTAAAACTATATATAAAGTTGATATAACTAATATCAAACTCAAAGAAAAGTATGAAATTCAGAAAGTAATACTCTCTGCTAAGTTACAAGTGATAAATATGAATTCTGATTCAACTTCTTTTGAAATATACTCTAAAATGAATGGAGACAATATACATACAGCTCTGAAAATGTACATATGCATATATGTGTATATATATATATATGTATATATATATATATATATATATATACATATATATATATGTGTATATATATATATATGTAAAAGCATATAGATAAATTCTTTGATTTTTCCTAGACCTTGATTTAATTGATATGAGAACCTCCAGGTGAGGAGCATACCTTTCCGTGTGTGTGTGGGGTGTGTGTGTGTGTGTGTGTGTGTGTGTGTGTGTGGTTTTATGTATATTTGTGTTTTGTAAGTTCATATATGTGTGTTTTTCCTCCCCACTCTTCCTATAATTATTCAAGATAAAATTGAATGGCCACTTCTTGGGGAAGCTGGAGGGAGAATCTTGTTCAATTACATGATAGATCAGACTATTTTCTTATTCTAGGATTCTGTGATGAGTTCCCCATCACTAGAAGTCTTTAAAGAAATTATAAAATCACTCGGAGATACCTGTCTATGTAGCTTTCCATATACACAAACACACACACACACACACACTCCTCCTATTCTAGTCAGGGCAGCCTGTTCATTATCTCCTGAGTATACCATATCTTTTCTCATTCCCTTCTCCTTCCATCCCCCCCAAAAAACACCTTCCATGAAATGTGCTCCTCTCTCCTTTGTGCCTATCCAAGTCTTACCAATTCTTCTGTGGCCACTTGAATTCTAACTTCCCCTAGTGTGACTTCTTTGAGAATTGACCTCCTCTTAGGCTTCCCTCTCATCTGAATCACAGAATATTTTAGAGTAGGAATGTAGGTCACAGGTGATCAACTTCTCACAAAATGGATTTCCACCTGTAGCTGAATTATAAATCACACCCGTCCCACAATAATCCAAAAAAGTGATCATCCAGCATTTTTGAGTGCCAATATTAATGATTATTACCTACTGTGACATCCAATTCCATTTTGTAGCTTCTCTTATCTGATTCCAGAGTTCTACCATAAAGATAGGGTAGGCTTCCTAAAGCACTTGCTATCTATACTCCCTAAATTAGAAATTAGGTCTACTTTTTCTTGTACAGTTTACTGTTATTTCCTGAGATTAAATTTTATAATCTTGAGGCAGTATGAGTCAGTAGATAGAGAGACAGCACTGGGGTCAAGAAAACCTGGTTTTAAGTTCTGCCTGCAACACATCCTGAGTAGGCAACCATTGGCAAATCACATAACCTCCCATTATTACAGGTAACTCTCTGAGACTATGAGTTACAGATGAGTTTTGATGTGTCAGTAACCACAAAAATGAACTCATTTGGGTTTGGACTTTCTTTTTTTTTTAGCATATTCTTCCTGAAGACAGGGATTATATTTCTCTATTCATCACAATGTTGTGTGCTACTAAGGTGGGTAGGTGTTCCATAAATGTTGGTCAAATAATTTTACTGATGTGCACATTTTGTTACAGGGCAGGCCTAGAAACACATTCTAGACACTTTTTTGTTCAAACTTAGGAAAGAATATATTTTTGACTTAGAGTGTGAGCTCTTTGACAGCAAAGACTTTTACTTTTTTGGATACTCAGTGCTTAACACAGTGTCTAGCACATAGTAGTCCCTAAATAAATACTAATTAACTGATTGAATTAAAAGAAAGTTTATAACATTCATTACTATTTGTACATAAGCAGAAAATAAATCAGATAGGGTTGAAATAAGAAGATGCTTACATGTTTGGAACAAATGACTGAAGCTTAAAATGATTACAGTTATTCATGAGCAAATAAACTGGAGATAGATTTGAGGGGATCCTAATTTTAAGGAAACTACTAACCCAACAGTAGAGTGATTTAAGCTCTTTTTTTTCTTGGGGTAACATAAAAGCTTTGAAGCTTATTTTCAATTTCTGAAGAAAATCTAATCTGACAAATCCACTTTGAAATGGACAGCAGTGCTGGTGATCTTTCAGATATTGTAAGCCAACATTTTATGGTAGGTTTTGATATCAAAGTGGTCCTGTGATATTCTCTCTGCAAGAGGATTTTATAAACTTCAGTTGTTTGGAAACATCTTTGGTTATAAATCAACTTGTTGAAAAATATTAGGTTTTTTTGCTGCCTATAGTCATCTGAAAAAAAATGCTCTAACCCACTATTGATTAGAGAAATGTAAATTAAACAACTCTGAGGTACCACCTCACATCTATCAGAGTGGATAACATGACAGAAAAGGAAAAATAACAAATGTTGAGAGGGATGTGGAAAAATTGGGACATTAATGCACTCTTGGTGGAGTAGTGAATTGATCCAACCATTCTGGAGGATAATTTGGAACTATGTTCAAAGGGGTATAAAACTGTGCATACCCTTTGATCCAGCAATACCACTATTAGAGCAACGTCCCAAAGAGATTAAAGAAAAAGGAAAGAGACTTATATGTACAAAATATTTCTAGCAGTTCTTTTTGTGGTGGCAAAGAATTAGAAACTAAGGGCATGCCCATCAATTGGGAAATAGTTGAAGAAGTTGTGGTACATGAGTGTGATGGAATACAATTGTGCTATAAGAAATATTGAGCAGGATGCTTTCAAAAAAAACCTGGAAAGACTTACATGAACTTATGCTGACTGAAGTGAGCAGAACCAGGAAAACATTGTACACAGAAACAGCAATATTGTGCTATAAACAACTGTGAATGACTTATCAATACAATGATCTAGGATAATACTTGACTTGAGATGAAAAATGCTATCTACCTCCAGAGGGAGAAATAATGGAGTCTGAAGGCAGATTAAAGCATATCTTTTATTTCCCTTTAATTTCCTTTATGATTCTCATTTTGGTAGGTGTTTTCTTTTGCAACATGGCTAATATGGAAACGTTTTGCTTGATTGCATGTGTATAATCTATATCAAATTCCTTGTCTTCTCAAGGAGGTGGAGGTGGGGGTGAAAGGAGGCAGAGAATTTGGAACTTAAAGTTTTTTTTTTTTTCTGTTTTTCTGATTTATTAAGACATTTTTCACAAGGTTTCTTCAATTAGAAGTTCTTTGAAACAATACCATCATTTTTTGCCAGTCGGAGAATAGAGTCATCAGATTCCCCCATTCTACGAATTGCTCCACAAATTGCATAAGTTTTAAACTGGCCATTGAATCTGCCTGTAACCTTGTCAACCTCGGCCACGTTCATCTGGATGGACGCGTGGTCCTTGGCCCCGATGATCCTGTTGCTCGCAGAGCATTTCCGCGGCACGTACAGATCCACGAACTCTCCGGCGTCGTTCTGCATGTCGGGGGCTGTGGTACCGAGTGCAAACGCGAAAGCGGCGGAAGAGGAAAAGCCGAACTTAAAGTTTAAAAAAGCAATATTAAATGTTTGTGTGTAAGTAAGAAAAATAAAATTAAAATTACATGTAAAAAAAGAATTCCTAATAAACCTAGGCTACAAGGAGAAAAGAAAAAGAAAAAAAAGCTTAGCTTTTTGTTCAGTTTTAAATGTTGCTTATCAATTTATTAAATAAGTATGGCTGTTCGGAAGAGGTGGATAAAGCTTAAACTTTGTTGTATCTGCATGAATATCTAAATATGATTTGTGTATTTGTATTTCTACATATTTAAAAATAAGTTTTAAAACAATAGAGCGGGAGTCTTATGGAGCAAATAAATTAGAGAAGGAATGGGACTGTTAACACTTAGCAGAGAACACATTCAAAATGTCCTGTTTTGTCCAAATATCAGATTTTTCTGGATGTATGATGAAACATCCTTTAAAACGTTTGTTTTAATCTATGGTCTCTGGACTCCTCTACCTCCACTGCAAAAGCCTTCTGTTGCTGAAGATTCATCAGCTATGTGTTCCCTCTGATTATTAAATTCTTGCCAGGAACCACTAGCTCATGAAGACCTCAGACCACCCATTCTCACTTCCCTCAACTCCAATTGACTCTCTGGACTTTTCTACTTTGAACCATACCACACTATCTGATCCACCCATACACTTTCCAGCTCCCTTTGATGTGCTGCCTGTCCTCCAATAGAGTTATGGTGAATAAAAATGACATTGATGTAAACTGAGGCAATATATCCAGGCAAGATAATAACTTATTAACAGTAACATGTATAATTGTTAATAAATGGTTCAGACTGTTCCCCTCTCAGTGTGTTGTGACCTAGAAGGGATTGAAAAGGAGAGAGACAGGAGATGGGTAGTAGCAAAGCCTTATGATTAGATACAACTAAGGAAAGTGGGCTGGTTTTCAGGTGTGGCTCCTTACACCTTCTCTGACCCTTAAGGAATGCTAATAGCCTTATGAGACTCACCTGCCTCTAGTACTGGACTACAGAAACAAAACCACCCCAATCAGGACCTTCCCTTTCTTAGCCTTCCCCTAGGAGACCAGCTCACTCCTAACTTTGATAAGGCAAAGCAAGGATTGCAGAGTGATCCCCTGAGGCGGGCCTAGCTTAAGCTAATTCTCGGTTTACTATAAACAAAGCTGAGGTCCCACTTTAACCTGGCTAACTAGCAAATGCTCCAAGGGGCTAGGAGTGATTATGCTATTCAACCATGCTGTTAGTTCATACTGGGAGAGTGTCTTTTGAGCTGGACTGAGAAAAGGGGTTTGACAAAACAGGATCTGACAAAATGGGTAATACGATTATAGAGTAATGCTGATCACTAAATGATATAACATTATATTAATTTTGTTCAGAATGTAAGATCCTTGAGGGTAGTGGCTGTCTTTTGTTGTTTTTATTTCTACCCCTAATGCTTTAGCACAGTACCTGGCATATAGAAAGTGCTTAATGCCTGTCTTGTCTGTCTATCTATCTGTCTGTCTGTCTGTCTGTCTGTCTGCCTGCCTGCCTGTCTTTCTATCTATGGAGGAGGGAAGTTAATCTGTGTCCTCAAAGATACTGGTATTACCTAACAATATCTGTGCCAGTAGAGGAAATGCCCAAACTGATAGAAGAATGCAGCACTGACATTTTGAAACTTTATTATAGTAGAAATTTCACTGGATCTGAAGTCCAGAGACCCATGGGCTCAGATCTTAGCTCTGACAGTTTCTAAATATTTGAAGATCATAGGGGTTGGGGTTAAGTGAGTTGCGCAGGATCAAATTTTTCAATAATAAAAGGGAGATCTTACATTTACCTCCTAAGTCAGAAGACTGTCAGAACTAAATGTTACTTATCAAAATGAAAATGCTTTAGAAAAAGAAGTTATTATTTTAAACAAGAGATTCACTTAAGCTCTCTGTGCCTTAGCTTCCCCATTTAGAAAATGAAGATAAAAACCACTCATAATGTTATTAGGCACAGAAAAGAATTTAGGGACCATCTAATGCAATCCTGTCATTTTGCAGCAACTTGCCCAAAGTGACATAAGTAGAAATAACAAAAAGAGAATATGTATGGAGTTCTTGGGGCTCCAGAGTCAAAGTTCCTTTCTCTATATCACATTACCTACCTAAATAATTGATTAGAATTCTGTGATAGTAATTATTATCCCTATTTTTGAGGGGGATCTTAAGAATGGATCACTCAACTTCAGATGGATAAATTCAACTTCAATTGTAGTTTGTACCACTAAAATCTTTTGCTATGACCTGGCTTTACCATCTATAACTAAGGTTTAGATTTAGGGTGTGCACAGTACCTATTCTTTAAGGTTTATAGGCACTACAAACCAGCTGACAAGGCACTTGGCATTTGTACAGAGTCAGACGAATATGTTCATGCTTGGCCTTTCAGAAGTCCATGTGTTGTCCTGACCTCCTTCCTTCATCACCTCCACACTCCAGGAGAGGTTAGAGATAGTAGAGCATCTGGGGCCCATTTCCTCTGCTGAATGAGAAGACCCATTAACTCTGGGTCACTGCATAAAAGGAAGAAGGTAGCCAGGTGTAACAGGAGGTATTATATTAAGTCTCTGGAGCTTGTAAAGTTATCTGTATGAGCCGATAAGTTCACTTATTTTTTTAGTGTCTACTTCATGATTTAAAAGAAAAAAGAAACAAAAACTACCAAAACAGCCCTGGGGTTTTCTTCCACAGTAAAAAGTTCTTGGTGGGGCCAGGGAGTGGGTATGTAGGTGAATTGTATGTATAAAAGAACATAATTTTCTCAACACTCTAGCTCCTATTTAAAAATAAGAACAGGTGGGCTCTATTCTGCATAACTGCAGGAAAAAAAAAAAACTATTGTAACTAAGATCCCAGTTATAAGATTCACAATGGTTTGGGCAGTTGGAACTACCATATCAGTCATAAGTATAAATGAATTCACATTACCAAAAACTCCTACACATAGGGCAATTCCTTCTTTTTTGCATCTTTTTGTGTTGGTACTATTTTAAACGAAGGACAAATGGGAATCCCATTTGTCCAAAACACATTCAAAGACAGCTAGGTCTGAGAAATTTGAATGGGGGGTGGGGAAGGGAAACCACAATTTTACCCAGGAAGTTAAGATTAGAGATAATAGATTTGGAAACCAACACATTAGAGTGAATGACAGAAATCATGGGAGTGTCTAACAGCACCAAAGATGAAAGCACATAAAGAGAAAAGAAAGTGGGTCTAAGACAAATTAGGGGAACAGCTGCATTTAAGGAGCAGTAGGAGGATAGAGATCTAGCAGAGAAGAAAGGATCAAAGGGACAGGAGGAGAATGATGAAAATGTAGGGTTATAAGTACAAAGGAAAAATGGACATTCAAAAGGAAAAAAGTGGTCAATGGTGTCAAACATGCTTGGGAATTATTTTTGTTAGACAATTTGTGAAAATGGCATGTGGTCTGTATTTGAGCACAAGTTTAACTATGTCATGCATATGAATAATTCAAATGGTTACTGACATGTACAATTTTCTCTGAATCAAATTGACATAGAAGAGGTAAAATGACCTTGATAAAATCAATTTTTCAGTTTCAGAGAAAGTGAGGATATATCCAAATATGGAGAAATTGTAATCTTTTTGGTGTTTTTTTTAAGAAAATAGGGGACATTGATTATTTGGAAGATCACAGAACAAAAAAAAAGTTGAGAGGCACATGCCAGCTCCCAGTGGGAGTAGCTAATGGGGAACTTTGAATCTTAGCACCTGAACCATGTCTGAGAAGTGTTAGATTTGGAGTCTGCCTTTACACTAATCAAGGGTCACCTGGATTTTGGAGATATATCATGTGATCATACCACATTATACAATTATACTGTGCTCACAGCAAATATGGCAAATGGAGGAAGAGTTTTCTTGTGGGTGGGCCCTGTACCATTGGGATTTCATAAATTCATGATGACCACACCCCTAAGAAGCTCCATGTTATAGGAAACAGAGTGACAGAATTGGATTCAGGAAAACCTGAGAACAAATCTATCCTTCCTACTTAGTAGTTTATGAAACTGAGCAAGTCACTCTCAGTTTCAATTTCCTCATCTGTAAAATGGAGATAATGAATCACCTATCTTGCAAGATTATTCTGATGACAAATTTTAAGTGCTTTTTGGATTGTAAAAGTGTTTTATTGCCTGGTTTGGTGGTATACATCTGTATTTCCTACTTCTAGCGAGTCTGAGATTGGTGGACCACTTGATCTCAGGAATTCACTACTACGGTGAGCCTCCTGAAGCACAGGACTACCAGTCTAACTATAGAGCAGTTAATGGGCTCAGGCTGTAAAAGCAATAAGTTAAAGCTCCCATGCTATTCAGGACCTGGGCAAAGAGGGAGAAGTAATCTCGGATTTAAAAGTATATATAAATATTAGTATCATCCTCCTCAACATCATCATTATATTAATGAGGGAACCATTGCAACCCAAAAGGAATGGGTCTAAGAGACAGAGATTATCTGTGCTCTGAGATCAGGAAAGGAAAACTTTGGGTTGGTTTGTAATTTTTCAAAGGAAGGAAAATAGAGTTCCTAATCTACTAGTTTGCCATCAATATTTGGGAAAGGATGGTCTGTTTGTCTTTTGGATGGTCTTGACTAAAGAATTGTGGGAAAGGAAAATAAAACATAACATTTGATGTGACAGCCCCTTTACTATTGGAAGGGATATATTCTAAAATTGCATTTCTCATATCAAGAAAGTCCTGACATACAGTGGCCCCATATTTCTGCCACCACACTATCAACCTTCTACTATGTCTTTTTGACTTTACTGTAAGAGTCATGTTTTATACAGAGCAGCAAATATATTTGATAGGTGTGTATATGTTTATACATATATACTTACAAATATATGTATATAATATGTTGACTTTGTCTATTCAAATGGATACCCTTAGATTATGATTCAATAACAATTGTGGTGCATACTATAGTGTGTCTCAATGTGCAAATATAAATCTGAAAATGAACATTACAGGGAACAGGTCCAAGATCTAATGAACTATTTTTCATTTTTAATAACCAGTGAAAATAATATAGCCATCTATCATTGCAAAAATATTTAAATAAACAGCCTCCTGGGCGAACCAATGGCTTCATAAATGGCAACTTTTCCACATTAAGTGTCAAGTATCTGTACACAAAAGGCAGCTCAATTTTTCAGTGTTTTCAACCATTCCCTATAACCTGATGTATGAAGGGTGGTACCGGATAGTGTGTTGGTAATGGATCAGGACAGAAGTGCCATAAAGGTGCTCAGAACTTCTCAGCCAAGCATCACCTAATGATATTGTCACAGAATCACAGGATCTTGGAATGAACAAAGAAAACTAACTTCAGATACAATACAAGCATTCTTCTACAAAATTTCTCAAAGATGCTCATATAATTTCTGCTTAAATACTTCAAAAACGGGGATTTTAAAGTACCCTCTGAATTATTTGACATCATATAAATGTGTATTCATTTTATATTTATGTTGTATACATTTATATGCATGTTTACATTTATATCTCTCTATCTATATATCAGCTGAATGAACATATTAATGTGATTAATGTCTACCTGGAGTTCTTTTGTGGTATGACCTAGGAATCTGTCCTTGGTCCTGTGAAGTACTGCATTTTTCTCAAAGATTTCAATCCAGGCATAAGTGGTGGCATGCTTATTTATGGATTACACAGGTAATACTTAATATTTACAAAAACAAAATCAAGAATGAAAAACATCTTGCCAGGTAGGAATAATGGTCCAGATATAATAAAATTAAATTTGGGTGATTGATAAATGTAAAATCCTGTGATGGCGTTTTTCAAAATAAACTGCACAAGTTAGGCAAATATGGATAGACAACAGTTCACGTGAAAAATCTCATAAGTTCTTAGTTTTCTTATTATTAGTCAACAATGTCTTATGGCAAATATAAAATCTAACATGATCCTCAGCTGCACCAACAGAAACATTGGGCTCAGGCTGAGTGAGATTGTCTTGTTATCCTCAGTCCCAGTTAGACCACCTCTGTTGTACCATATTTTAGAAAAGGCATTGACAGGATGGAAAACATCCAGAAGTGAGCAATTACAATGGGAAGAGGACTTGAAACTGTCATGTGTGAATGAGTCGAAAATGAGGATGTTTCACCCAGAGAAGAGATTTAAACGAAAGGCTATATAGCTATCTTCCACTTCTTTATGGCCTGTCAGAGAGAAGAGGGAATAGACTTGTTCTATGTGGCCCCAGAGCAGAAAACTAGAGGTAATGGGTAAAAGTTCCAGAGAAATAAATTTGGGGTTGGTATAAAGAAAAATTTCCTAACTAGGAGAGTTTGCCCAAGATTGGAATTGCTTATATAGGGTGGTTGACTCACTGTTAGAGAAAGTTGCACTAAAAAAAATCTATTCAGTAGAATTTTGGGGCTCTGAGGGCTCTACTATATCTGAAATTTTATAAAACACTGTCATTGGGTGCAAAACTGTTGCTATAATTTTAGCAAACCAGTGGGTATGTGACTTTCTTTTAGGGACATAGTGGAGCCACCTCTAATTGGCTTGTGATTGTAAAATTTTCAGTGGGAGCATTTGTACCTCAGAAGTCAGCAAACCGCTACAAATTAGGGCATGATTTATTGTTTTGGTAATGGTCTAGCCTTAAGAAAATGATGGAGAAAATATTAATTGTGCTGATTAATCTTACAGCGTGTTGTGTACTTTTTTCTCCCAGAGATAGCTATTAAACAGCTACCTACTTTCATTTGGCATTTTCATTATTTCATGAGCAAATTTACTATTAAGAAAATAGAGGCAATATTAGATACTGGAAAAGACCCTTGCATTTGATGTTAGAAAACCTTGGCTTACACTCCAACTGTGCTATTCACATTCATGTGCCTTTGGAAGAGTCACTGAAACTTTCCAGGCCACCATTTCCTCATCTGTACTCTGAATAGTTTAATTTATTAAGCTCTAAGGTCCCTTTCATATTTAAATGTTAGGAACATATGAGCTCAACAAAAGATGATCATTAGAGCAGAATGGTTTCAGAAAAAAACCCTAGGGAGGACAGATGGACTGATGCAAAGTGAAGTGCGCAGAACCAGGACAACATTGTACAAAACTGAAGTATTGTAGTGAAAGATTTAGCTACTCTAGCCAATACAATGATCCAAGACAATTTGAATGCCTCATGGTTAATACAGCAATATGTTTTGCATGATTTCACATGTATGACTATTATCATGTTGCTTACTTTCTCGGGGGGGAGGGGCGGGAGGGGTGGAGAAAATTTGAAATTCAAAATTTATTTTTAAAAAAGAATTTTAAAATAAATTTTTAAAATGGTAATCCTTTCTCATTCAGAAAATATGGAAATTATTTGATTTAGGAAGACATTTAGAGTAGGAGATGTGGTTTGTAAAATTTAAGTAACTTGGGTTCAACTTCTAGCCCTTATTCTTGGCCTGGCTTTTTAGAGAAATGTTTATGGAGGAATTAGTATTTGAGCTTACTGTTGAAGGATTAATATAAGCTCCTAATACTTAGATCTGGAAGGAATCTTGGAGATCATTACTTAATTCCCTCTATTATGTGACTACATGTGACATATATATATATATATATATACACACACACATATATGAGAGAAATGATATATACATATAACATGTGATATATATGTATTGTGATAATGTGTGATACACACACACATATACGTGTGTGTGTATATATATATATATATATATATATATATATATATATATGCAACTCTATCTATATCTCGAAAAGTTGGTTAGGGGGGACAGAGGGAAGATTGCTAGTCTTTGTTGCATGGAGAGATATGACCGTTAGAAACTGCAGAACCAAATGGAATATTTAAAGATTCCTTTAAAAAACTTAATGTGCCACTTAGATAGTTTCTTAAGAGAAAGACTTAATTTACCTAATTAGCAATAATTAAAAGAATAATTTTGAGTATTTTCCTTTTTCCTTCAATACAAAGTTGGGGAAGGTAGCAATGATTCCATTCAAATGTAAATATGTCAACTGAAGTTTTTTCATAACAGAATATTAACTTCTAGAATGCTAGAATACTTAAAAGAAACTCTGCTAATCCTGATTTGGACACTGAATAACCAGGCAGTTGAGTGTAGAAACATTGTGCAACATGAAGAAGTCTATTCATACAATGATCACATTGAATTTTCAAAGGTTTGTTTTTAACAAAATACATTCATGCAAAAATTGGCAGGACAAAATCAAAGAGAAAGCCACTGGCGGATCCAAATTTCATGTTGGACTATTTAGATTAACTGACAGTTGTTTTTTAATGCTCCATCGCTTTTCATGAGCATACACTGAATTTTAATACTTTGCTGATCTATTTAAATGGGTTTTCAGACAGATAAATGTATTTAATAGTATGATGAATGCGGTCAATAAAATATCTGATCTTTCTGCTGAAAGTTTATTGACTACTATTAGTTCATGAATGTTATTTAAATCATGAATCAAAAGTTAAAACCACTGAAATAATTTTCCTTATGTTATTTTTTAAAGTACCCATAAAGAAAGTTAAGTTTATACTTAGTAAATGTAAATGACTCCAAGGAAAACATTTCTCCCTTGCTAATTTTCCTGATTATAACTCATGATTATATAGCTCCTTATAGCTTACAAAGTGCTTTTCTTTTAATGACCATATGATGATAGTAGGGCAAATATTATCATTCCCATTTTATAGGTGAAGAAAATGAGGCTCAGATATGTTGATAGACTTGCTCATAGTCACAATGACACAATGTCAGAGCCAGGACTTTATATAAAGTCTCTCTTGATTCCACATTCAGTACTCATTCTGCTATATTACAAAGCAACTCTGAAGGTAAGGAATTTGGGCATATTTTCACCAGGAAATCTGGTGTCACACTATTTGACCTTTACCCACACACAAACACATTCCCTCCCCTTATTGCATTCCACTGATCATCTGTTATATTGTGTTGTATCATTCACTTATTGGTAAATGGCAGGATGAAAATGAGCCCGCGCAGTCTGTCAGATCATATGCCCTAGCTGGAATCCTAGGATGAAGTTGAAATTAATGTGGGATGGTTAATTTTTTGACAAGTACCATGATTTGGTGGGAAGCATATTGTACTGGAAATCAGAAGTACTGGTATTAGACACTGCCACTCACTATTTGTAATCTTAGATAACTCGCTCAACTTTTTTGATTCTTAACTAACTCATCTGTAAAATAAGGGGTTTGGACTAGATGGTTTCTGAGGTTCCTTTCAGCTCTCAAAGTTTTTGTACCCTGAGAAAAGGGGGAAGGAGAGAGAAGGGGGAGAGAAGGGAGGTGTGTGTGTGCGTGTGTTTGTGTGTGTGTGTGTGTGTGTGTGTGTGTGTGTGTGTGTGCGTGTGTGAGAGAGAGAGAGAGAGAGAGAAGGATGGTGATGATAATTATGATGATGATAAAGACAGATGGGCACTGGTATAGGAAGTGGATGTGTGATTTAAATTGTATGGACTCTTTCAGATAAGGAAACAGAAGTAATTATCATGGATAGGGATTATTGAAGAGAGGGTGAATGAACTTGTTGGCAATTCTGTAGCAAGGACTTATGCTTCTGGAGTAGATGGCTATTCAGGTGTCTTTCACTTCAGTTTCTAGATTCTTTTTCCATAATCAACTGAAGAATTGCTCTGCCTTTTCCCTTCCACACCAGCCTTTTCTTACCTAGCCTTATTCTTACCTTGGATAATGACTTCATCTTTTTTTTCTTAAAACCCCACCAACTTAGCTTCCTTTCTTTAAGGGAAATCTGCCTCCTGCAGAATCTAAATGTCTGCATGTTATCTGTTGCTTGGCTCCCTCTGAGAGAGTTTGTAACAATTTCTAGGCACATCCTAATCCTAGCATTTATTGCTTTACCATGTTTTTATGCTTTCTGGTCTTAAAAATAAGGTTTAAAAAAACTCTCTGAAAAGGGTCTGGGATTTAATTACTTCCTTCCTGTTAGCTTTTAAGAATTAGAAGGATCACATGCTAATGATTTGCAGTTCTAACAATATATGAATGAGCTGCATCAAGAAAACAAGTCTCATCCATATAAATATAGGAATTCCAAATGGAGCTAACAAAGATGACCCATTCTTCCTCAATAGTCAGTGGTGAGGATCGAAAGTGATAATAAGTGTGAAATCACTCTAAAAAGTTAAAAATGTTACAAATATGTAAGGTGCTATTGTTATCCTTATCATAGCACAATAGACTTGGTGATGGAAGGGGCCTTAGATACCCTCCTCTAATCTCCTTATTCTACAATTTTATGAAGGCAGTATGGCATAGTGTGTGAGGAGTCAGGAAGACCGGATTTCAAATGCCCCTCCTCAGAGTTTCTATCCTCGTGTACAAAGGCAACTCACCTTACCTCTCTGAGACTCAGTTTCCTCACTTGTAAAATCAAGATAATAGTACTTGCCATGTATACCTCTTAGGTTTGTTTAAAGAATCAAATCAAGTGGGCACATCATCTTGTGGAGGGGGAGGGGAGGGAAGGGGAGAAAATTAAAAACTAAAAAGCTTATGAAAGTGAGTGTTGAAAACTAAAAATAAATAAATAAATTTATTTTTAAAAAATTAAAAGGCCAAAGTCTCCTGCTGGAAAAAAAATAGAATCAAATCAAGTAATGCATGTAAAACAATTCAGAGCATTAAACTGAGAGTTTATTCCTATTACATATAGGAAACCTAAGGCACCAAAAGAGGAAATAATGTCCAAGCATTTTCAAATAGTAAGTGGACTTGCTGAGGGACAAACCCAGACTTTCTGGCAGCAAATCCAACCCTCCTTTTATTATCTGATAATAACTTTCATCATTAATGTTGCTTCTAGATGAAATAGGAAAAAGAATCTAGGAATAACAATGACTAATTCTTTGTTATTCTATTTTTCTGCTGTATGAGTTTTAGAATAATTTACCCAGTATACCCATAGGAGAGCAAGCCTATGCAAGCATTGGAGGGGATTTATCCTTCAGTCCTTTCCATAATTTATCTGGGGAAGAGATAATATCTTTCTACTTCTTATCTGTGCCTTGGGAAAAGAAAGGATTCAGATCATTCCTGAAAAATGAAACACTAAAGAATAGTGAAAGAAGCAATGGTTTAAGAATCAGATGAGCTGGAAGAAAGCCAAGATGGTTGAGTACAGGAAGGAACCCACCCGAACTTCCCCAAATTCTCCTCCAAACAACTTAAAAATAATGCCTCAAATTCAATTCTGGAACTGAAGAACCAGCAAAACATTGGGGTGAAACAATTTTCCAGCCTAAGACAATGTAGGAAGTCAGCAGGAAATGTCTGTCACACAAGAGCAATGACCATGCTGGAACAGAGCACAGGCACCATCCCAGCAACACCACCCTTCCAGCAGGCCTTGGAGGAGACTGCAAAAGTGGCAGCAGCAGCTTGGAATCCCTCACCACAGACAATATGGGGGCTGAACAACTGGTCACCAATATTACAGGGGACACTTTTGTGGCACTGGATTCAGCACCTATTGCATTGTCCACACAAAGTTTCAGGTCACAGTGTAGGGGTGAAGAGAAGAATTAGAACTTATGGCCACAGGAGTGTAGGGGCCCTGGTCACATTTCCAGGGGGAGCAGAGTACTTGTGGTCATTTATGTAAAAATAGGGAACCTGCTCTCAGTTCCAAGGCAGAAAGGAGCACTAATTCTTGAAGCTGCATGGTCACAGTTACAAGGCCAACAGGAGTTCTAGCACTTGTGGCCGTAGGGGAACAAGTTCCATTCCTGAGTAAAGACAAGCCAGAAAAGAAGGGACACATCTCTTCTTTGATCATACCACCTTAGAAACTCCAAAAACTTACAGATCCCTAGGAATAGGTCTGAAAACATCACTATGAAAAACCTGAAGCTAGGGACAGTGTCCTTTCTACCCCAGGTACGGAGCCCAACTTTAAAATAAAGTTAAAAGTAAAGACATAGGCTGGGAAAATGAACAAAGAAGAACAACAATAAGAACGTGACCATACAAAGTTACTATGGTGACAGGGGAAGATCAAGACAGAAACTCAGAAGAAGATAACAGTGTCAAAACAGCTACAAACAAAGGTTCAAAGAAAAATGTGAATGGGGCAGAAGACCAAAAAGAATTCCCAGAAAAAGCTGAATTTTTTTTTAAATCAAATAAGAATAATAAAGGAAACACTGGGAAAAGAAATCAGAATGATGCAAAATATTATGAAAAGAGAGTAAACAGCTCATTAAAAGTGGCACAAAAACTACTGGAGAAAATAACACCTAAAAAAAGAATCATCAAAATGATAAAACAGAAATAAAAATCCACTGAGGAGACCTCCTAAAAAAGCAAAATTGTCCAAATGGAAAAAGAGGTACAAAAATTCACCAAGGAAAATAATTCCTTAAAAACTGGAATTGAGCAAGTGGAAGCTAATGAATCCATGAGACATTAAGAAACAAACAAAAAAAAAACAAAATCAAAAGAATGAAAAAAAATAGATGGAAATGTGAAATATATCATTGGAAAAACAAGTGACCTAGAAAATAAATTGATGAGAGATAATTTTTAAAAATATTGGATTGCTTGTATGCCATAATGAAGGGGGGGGAGAGGGAGAGAGAGATTAAAGATGACATCATATTTCAAGAAATTATCAAGGACAACTTCCCTGATAACCTAGAATTAGAGGGTAAAATAGAAATTGAAATAATCTACTGATCATGTCCTGAAAGATATCCCAAAATCAAAACCTCCAGAAATATTATAGACAAATCCCAGAACTCCTAGGTCAAGGAGAAAATATTGAAAGCAGCTAGAAATAAATAATTCAAATATTGTGGTGTCGCAGTTTAGATCACAAAAGATTTAGCAGCATATACCTTAAAGAAGTGAAGGGCTTGAGATGTAATGTTCCAAAAGGCAAAGGATCCAAGATTACAACCAAGAATCCAACAAAACTTAATATAATGCTTCAGGGGGCTAATGGATATTTAATGAAATAGAGGACTTTCAGGTATTCCTGATGAAAAGAACAGAACTCAATAGAAAATTTGACTTTCAAATACAAGACTCAAAAGAAGTTAGAAAGGTAAACATGAAAGAGAAATCATAAGGGATTCAATTAAACTGTTTACATTCCTATACGGGAAGATGATACATGTAACTCCTATGAACTTTAGCATTGTTTGGAGACTTAGAAGGAATGTGTATGTATGTGTACCGGTATATGTACACACACACATATATGTGAGAAAGGGAGAGAGAGAGAAAGAGGGAGAGATGGAGAGAGAGAGAGAGAGAGAGAGAGAGAGAGAGAGAGAGAGAGAGAGAGAGAGAGAGAGAGAGAAGGAAGAAGGGAGGATGGGCATGAGTTGACTAAGATTGGATGATTTCTTTTTTTGGGAGCGGTGAAAATATTTTATTTTTTTCCAATTACATTTAAAAACAATTTTTTACTTTTTTGAAAAAAAAATTTTTTTGAAATTTTTAAGAATTTCCACATTAGTCATATTATGACTACTCTTTGATAAACCCAAAGAGGCCAGCTTCTGGGCTAATAATTCACTATTTCACAAAAACTGTTGGGAAAATTGGAAAATGGTAGGGCAGAAACTGGGCATAGACCAATATCTTACACCATATGCCAAAATAAAGTCAAAACAGGTTCATGATTTAGGAGTAAAGGCTGATACTATAAGTAATTTTGGAGAGCAAGGAATAGTTTACTTATCAGATTTATGGAAAAGAAAAGACTTCATGACCCAACAAGAGATAGAGAGCATTACAAAATGCAAAATGGATAATTTTGATTATGTTAAATTGAAATGTTTTTGTACCAAAAAAGCCAATGCAACAAAAATTAGGAGGGAAGCAGAAAATTGGGAGAAAATCTTTACAGCTAGTATCTCTGATAAAGGCCTCATTTCTAAAATATACAGGGAACTGAGCCAAACATATAGGAATACAAGCCATTCCCCAATTGAGAAATGGTCAAAGGATATGAACAGGCAGTTTTCATAGGAAGAAATCAAAGCGATCTATAGGCATATGAAAAAATGCTCTGGATCACTACTGATTAGAGAAATGCAAATCAAAACAACTCTTAGATACCACATCTCTCCTGTCAGATTGGCTAAAATAACAAAACAGGAAAATGATAAATGCTGGAGAGGATGTGGGAAAATTGGAACATTGTTACATTGCTGGTGGAGTTGTGAGATGATCCAGCCATTTTGGAGAGTAATTTGGAACTACGCCCAAAGGGCCATAAAAATGCTCATGCCCTTTGACCCAGCAATACCACTTCTAGGGTTGTATCCCAAAGAAATCACACAAGCGGGAAAAGGACCCATATGTACAAAAATATTTATAGCGGCTCTTTTTGTGGTAGCCAAGAACTGGAAATCAAAGGGATGCCCATCAATTGGGGAATGGCTGAACAAGCTGTGGTATATGAAGGTGATGGAATACTATTGTGCCATAAGAAATGGGGATGATATGGACTTCATAACAATCTGGAAAAACCTAAACTACATAATGCTGAGTGAGCGGAGCAGAGCCAGGAGAACATTGTACACAACCACAGATATACGGATTCTGTGAGGACCAACCCTGACAGACTTCGCTCTTCTCAGCAACACAAGGTACAAAGACAACTCCAAAGGACTCACAATGGAGAATGCTATCTACATCCAGAGAAAGAACTATGAAGTTTGAATGCAGATTGAGGCACACTTCATGCTCACCTGTTTTTCTTCTCTTTTGTTTTTGTTTTTGGGTTTTTTTTTTTGGTTCGGTTTCTTCTTTCTCATGATTCATTCCATTGGTCATAATTCTTCACATCTTGACTAGCGTATAAATTAATTCAACACGAGAAAAAAAAGAAAATACAGGCAAAACCATGAAAAATTACAGTAAAAAAATTAGCATGAATTGATTTGCATTCAGACTCAATCAGTTCTATCTCTGGAAATGGATGACATTTTTTATTATAAGTACTTCGGAGTTGTGTCGTATCTGTCTATTACTGAGAATAGTCAATCGCTCACAGTTGGTCATGTACAATATTGCTGTTGCTGTGTACAATGTTCTGCTTCTGCTCAGTTCACTTTGCACCGGTTCATGTAAGTCTTTCTAGGCTTTTCTGAAAGCATCTTGCTCATCATTTCCTATAGCACAATAGCATTCCATCACCATCATATACCAAAACTTTTTCAGCTATTCCCCAAACAATGGGAGTTCCCTCAATTTCCAATTGTTTGCCACCAGAAAAAAACCTACTATAAATTTTTGTACATACAAGTCATTTTCATTTTTAAAAAAACATTTTTTGGGTACAGACCTAGTAGTGGTATTGCTGGGTAAAAGGGTAAGCACAGTTTTATTGCCTTTGGGTATAGTTCTAAATTGCTTTTCAGAATGGTTGGATGAGTTCATAATTTTACCAACAATGCATTAGTGCTAGTAGGATGATTTTTTAAAAAATAAAATTTAGGGGTAAGAAAGATGGAAATACTGAAAGGAGGGAGAAGGGAGAGGTAGAATAGGGAAAATTATCTCCCATAAAAGAGCCATGAAACGAAGAGCTTTCTACAGTAGAGGGGAAGATATGGGGGTTAGGGGGTGGCAGACAATGCTTAAACTTTACTCTCATTGGAAATGACTCAAAGAGGGAATAACATACACAATCAGTTGGGTATAAACACTTATTTTATTCAACAGGGAAGTAGAAGGGGAAAGGAATAAGATAAGGAGAGTTGCTAATACAGTTAATAATCATAACTGTAATGTGAATGGGATGAACTCATCCAAAAAATGGAAGCAGAGAGCAGAATGGATTAAAAACCAGAATCAAACAATATGTTATCTATAAGAAACACACTTGAAACAAAGATTAACATATGATAAAAATAAGTGGTTGGAGCAGAATCAACTATTATTTAGTTCAAGTAAAAAAGGCAGGGATAGCAATCATGATCTCACAGAAAGCAAAAACAAAAATAAGCCCAGTTAAAAGAGATTAGCAGTGAAACTACATTTTGTTCAAAAGGGGCATTAAACAATGAAGTAATGTCAATACTAAACAAAAGTGCACCAAATGGCATAGCATCTACATTCTTATAGAAAAAGATATATGAGCTATAGGAGGATATAAACATTAAAACTATAATGGTGGGGGACCTCAACTTTTCCCTCTCAGAATTAGATAAATCTATCCAAAAATAAACAAGAAAGAAGTTAAGGAGATGAATGGAATTTTAGAAAAGTTAGATATGATAGACCTTTGCAGAAAAATGAAAGGGAATAGAAAGAAGTATTTTCTAAGCTGTAGTAGGAACTTTCACAAAATTGACCATGTATTGGGGCATAAAAACCTCACAGCAGAAAAGCAAAACCATTAAATAAATCTTTTTCATCCATAATATGATAAAAATCACAATAAATAAATAAATTAAAATAGATTGGGAACTAAATATAGGTTAAACATAGATTAATAGAGATTAAAAATTAATTAAAAACTAAATAATTTAATCCTAAAGGATGTTTGGGTCAAAGAACAAATAATACAAACAACAAATTATTTCATTAAAAGGAAGGACAACAAATGCTAACTATAGCAATAAGAGAAGAAAAATAAATTGGAGGAAATAGAATAGGCAAGGAGGAAACAAAATGAATACTTTGCAGATGTTATGATGATATATGTAGAGAATCAACTAAAAAAAGACTAGTTGAAATAATTAACAACTTAAGCAAAGGTGTAGGTTGTAGGTTTATTTAAACCCACAGAAATTATCAGCATTTCTATATATTGCCATTAAAGTCCAGAAAGAAGAGATAGGAAGAGAAAAACCATTTAAAATAATAGTGGACAATATAAAATATTTGGGATTCTACCTGCCAAAACAAACCCAGGAACCACACGAATACAATTACAAAACACTTTTCACAAAAATAAAGACAGATCTGAAAAACTGGAAAAAAGCAATATTAATTGCTCATGGTTAGGCTGAGCCAATATAATAAAAATGACAATTCTACCTAAATTAATTTACATATTCAGTGCCATACCAGATAAACTACCAAAAATTATTTTATAGACCTAGAAAATACCATAACAAAATTCATTTGGAAGAACAGTCATTAATAACAAGGGAATGAATGAAAAAAAATGTGATGGGTGTTGGCCTAGCTGTACCAGATCTCAGATAGTATTACAATGTGGTAATCATTAAAACAATCTAGTACTGGCTAAGAAATGGAGTGGTAGATCAATGCATGAGCATTAGATCCACAATACACAGTAGTAAATGACCATAATAACCTATTGTCTGATAAACACAAAGACCCACACTTTTGGGACAAGAACTCACTATTTGACAAAAATTGCCAGCAAAAGTGAAAAGCAATTTGGCAGAAAATAGGTATAGAACAACATCTCACACTATATACTGAGATAAGGTCCGAATGAGTGTATGATATATTACACATAAAGAATACTTTCATAAGCAAATTAGGACAACATGGACATTTTTACCTGTCAGATCTATGGATAAGGAAAGAATTTAAATTTATGACTAAACAAGAGATAGAGGGCATTACAGGATACAAAATGGATAATTTTGATTACATTTAATTAAAAAGGTTTTACACAAACAAAGTCAATGCTATCAAGATTAGAAGGATAGTAGGAAATGGGAAAAATTTTATAGCAAGTTTCTCTCATAAAAGACTCATTTCTAAAATATATAAAGAACTTAGTCAAAATTATAAGAATATAAGTCATTCTCCAATTGACAAATGGCCAAAGGATATGAACAGGCAGTTTTCAGAAGACAAAAATCAAAGCTATCAATAGTCATATAAAAAATGTTCTAAATCACTACTAGTTAGAGAGATATAAATTTAAAAACTCTGAAGTACCACCTCACACATATGAGATTGGCTAACATGAAAAAAATGACAAATGTTGAGGGGATTTTGGGGGGAAAATGGGACACTAATGTACTATTGGTGGAGTTGTGAATTGATTCAATCATTCTAGAGAATAATTTTGAACTGTGCTGAAAGGGCTTTAAAACTGTATATACCCTTTGACCTAGCAATGCCACTACTAAGTCTATATGCCAGAGAGATCAGAGAAAAAGGAAAAGGACCTATGTGTATAAAAAAAAAATTATAGCACTTCTTTTTGTGGCGGTAAATAATTAAAAATTGAGGGAATCCTCATCAATTGGAGGATGGAGGAACAAGTTTTGGTTTATGATCCTGATGGAATACTATTTTGCTATAAGAAATGACAGGCAGGACACTTTCACAACTGATGCAAAGTGAAGTAAACAGAATGAGGTGAACATTGTACATAGTAACAGCAATATTGTACAATATCAATTGTAAATGGCCTAGATACTCTGATCAAGACAATGATCCAAGACAATTCTGAAGTACTTATGGTAAAAAAAAATACTGTCCACTTCCAGAGAAAGAACTGGTGGAATCTGAATGCAGACAGAAGAATACTGTGTCTGTGTCTGTGTGTGTTGCAACATGGCTAATACGGAAATATATTTTACATGACTGCACACATATAATTAATATCAAATTGTTTGCCTTCTCCCACAGTGGAGAGAGAAGGGAGGGAGGTAGAGAATTTGAAACTCAATTTTTTTTAAAAGAATGTTAACTTTTATATGTAATTGAGAAAAAATGAGACAGAAAAATATACTATTGATCAAACTGTATAAAAAATTAATCAGATGACCTTGTTTTTAGTGTGGGTCCTCTCAAATACTTATTTTGTGCCCTGGGGTTGGTCATTTTTTCCAACTTGGACCCTATTTTGCACCTTTGTAAAACCATGGAAGATTAAATTATCTCAAAGGACCCTTCTAGCTCTCTGCTTCTATGATCATAGTTAATAGAGGTTTAGGGAAGCCTTCTCCTGAATGTCCTGGGTACGCTACTGTAATACTCTGAATCAATAATAGCTACAATTTATATAACACTTTGAGGTTTGAAAAGAGCTTTAAAAAGAATCTCATTTTATTCTCACAACAACACTTGGAGGTAATACTATCATTTTCACCATTTTATAGATGAGGAAACTGAGGCTGTGTAAGGGCGAAGTGGGACTTTTTGTTACCTTTTGCTCTCAGCACTGAGGCAATCAAGTGCCTTTGATTGAGTCTTGCCTTTGTTTGTAGGAAGGCCACACCCTTTTGCTAGTTAGGTCTCAAGAGGTATGAAACCCTGAAGAGGTGTGAAACTCTCAAGAAGTGTGAAAAACTCTGACCCTGAAGAAGTGTACATATACTCTGAGTTTAGCATTTCATTTGGGGCTTGCTCATTGGAAGAGTGCTGGTGTGGAGACTCTGGGTAGCCATGGGAGGTCCTCCCCCAATCTCCAGCTTTGAAAAACCCAGATGCTGGTGCTTCTCTCTCTAATAACTATGTATGTAATGTCTTGGTCAGACAGCTAGAAGGTCTACCTGTTGATTTGTGTTTGTTTGCTCTGTTCATACAACTTCTGCTTGTAATTTCTGTTTGTATTTTCTCTGAAGTTAGGGTGCTGACTTTCTCCCCTGAACCAAGTGAAAGATATAAACATATATATATATATATATATATATATATATATATATATATATATATATATATATATATATATATATATGTTTCATTAAAACTAGATTGTAAACCCCTTTAAGTTGATTGCCTTAGGAAAGCAAATTAAAGAATCTGTGCTGGCAGCCCCACTGTGTGCTGATGTTGTTGGTGTTCTTGTTAGTCTTACACATTCACAGCAGCTGCTAGTACCATTGTTGTTACAGTTAGGCAAAGGTTAAGAAACTTCCCCATGGTCACAGAACTAGCAAGCATCTGAGTCTGGATTTGAACTCAGGATTTCCAGACTCTAGGTCCAGTGATCTATCCACTGCACCACCTAGGTGCCTATTGTTGTCCCTCTACCCCCACTTTAGTGGTGATCTCTCTTCAACTACACATTTTTGCTGTGGCCCTTTAAAGCCAAAAATAGTGATTTGTGAGACTGGGAGCTCCATGCTTATGGGAATACATATCATAGCACAAAGTGATATCGTTTCATATGAGTATCCATCTTAAACAACTTAAGTTACATCAGAGCTACACATTACTTAGGAGGTAACTGACTACAGATATGATGTGCCACAAAAACTCATTTATCTTAGAGCCTCAAATGGTAAAAGCCTAAACATAATGATTATCTCTTTAATTCAGGAAAAATATATACTCATTTCAGTAAAGAATCTAGGAATGGGAAGGAGCAAGGGTGTTGCTGCTCTGTGATGAGGTGGGAGTAAGAAGGTATTAATTAATTGTTTTCTCTTCAGGTCCTAAAAGGCTTACTACTAAGGCTTTGATCTACATGCTAAAATTTGCTTTGTCATTTATTCAACAAGCATTTATTGGCTTACTATGTTCTAGGCTTTGTGTCAAGTACTGAAGATACAAAAAGAAGGCCCCCAAACACTGTGCCTGCTCTTAATGAGCTTATATTCTACTGGGGATGACTACATATGTGCAAGACAACATGCAAACACAACTCCATACAAACCAAAGACATACAGACTGTGTAAGTGAAAGAGAGCCTTAGAGGAAAGACACTGGGTGGTAAGGGACTCTTCCAGAATATGGGACTTGAACTTTGATCTCATTAACAATTCTGATTTTCTAAAACATTAAAGACAAACCATTCTAACTCAGAGAAAGTGTCTCTCCTCATGGGGATAACACAATAGAAAAAACACTGTATTTGGAGTCAAGAGAGGTGGTAGGTTGGAATCCCAACTCTTCCATTTGCTACCTGTGTGCAATTGCATAAATCTCTTAACTTCTTGGCCACAACTGACTCATCTGTAAAAGGAAAGGGTTAGATTAGACGCCCTCTAAGAACCCTCCCAGTTATAAATGTATAGAAACTTAAATGTAATAGAAAATCTTGGATCTAGCACAATTTTATTTTTGGATGTTTATTCTAATTGCAACCTCTTCCCAATGTTCGTGATTTGTTGTAGAATGGATCTTTGTCTGAAGCAGTGTACTACATTTCATTGTTCAATCTGTTTTAACACTGGGCTCTGCTACCTACCCTTCCTATGAAAGAGAAGTGTCTGAATTCATGCCATCTTTGTCCATATACTCATCTGTCTTAGCTTTCCAATGAATGATAGTTGAGTGTGGTAATGATCTGAGAAGGGAAAGGAAGGTGAGGAGAAGGGGAGAGGATGACAGGAAGAATAAATTTAACTTTAAAAGAACAGCAAAGTTTACATTAAAGAAATCTACATTTTCACTTATTATCCTTTTTTGCTACTCTACTTTGTATAATATGCATTTTAATTTGTTGTTTATTAGTTGAAAACAAGCAAAAATGGTAGACAAAAATAATAGGCAACTTAGCTCAGTGTATAGAGCTTGGGTTCAAATCCCTCCTTTGACACATAATGCCTGTGTGAACATTATCAAGTAACTTAATCTCTAGGTCTCCCAGAGAAATTTCTGAAACCACCAGTTGCATTTCAGTTGCTTCTTTTCATTAATAGAGAGTTTCTTCCCTGAAAGTTCCCTGGTACGATGAAGTCACCTCTGGATACCATTTCTCCTCCAACCCTCCCCTGAAGTCCCTCAACAAAGAATGGTTTTGCTTCTCAAGAATTGGTTCTGGTTGGCTTAGACTTGAAATCTCTTCCATATGAAATCTTTTTATTGACTTTTTTCTTTCTTCTCTTCCCTTTTACCAAGCTGGTCCCATGCGAGCAAAGACTGAATATAGTGGAAAAGAAGCAAATCAACCCTGTATCTTTTGGTTCTCTCATTCATATTTCTACGGTCTCTGTTCTTTTCCTTGACTACTAAGAGTTTCGTTGGCTAGTAAGAGTGATTTTCCAGAATTTTACATTCATTTGTTCATCAAATACTTGAATTGTACTTCATTTATCCATATGTCATCAGACCAACAGTTTCAACTATGTAGAATACAAATGTGTACTGGAAGGAAAGCGAATCATTTTACTCTATTATAAAAATGTATTTTGCTGTAGAGAAGGATTATTTGGAAAACTCTATCTGTTCTCTTCTCATATTTTCATCAAGAAAACCCTTATCAAATATGTGGAACATTCTCATAAACATTTAATAAATATGAGAAAGTTGGTATATGGGTCAGTAATTATTAATGTTCTTTTTATTGTCTTTTGGGGTTTGTAATATCATCTGTGACAAATCTAGATTCTTTTGCTATCTTACTTACCCTGAGATAGATAGCTTGTAAAATAATTCCTCAATAATTTCAAGATTCTGTTGCTTCCAGCCTGAATTTCCTTAGTAGCTTAGCCACTTTTTTCAACTTTATCTTTTTAGTCTTATTTTAATCCCAATGCAGCACAAAAATTAGTTTTCATAATAATAACAATAATTATTGTCAGTCATCATAAAATAGTTAAGTCAACAAGAATTTATTAAGTACCTACTATGTGCCAGGCACTGTGCTGAGTGACAGGGATACAGATAAATGTGAAAACATGCAATATAAATATGAAAAGTAGGCACAAACAAAATATATACGTAGTATAAATTGGAGATTAGCTCAGAGGGGAGGCAGTAATTTTAAGAGGGACCAGTAAAAACTTTTTTGAGAAGATGGGACTAAGTGATTTTCTGAAATTTCTTTTTCCAAAAACAGTATTGTATAAAATGAAGGATGATAATCAACTTAGTTATAATATTTTGAAAAAATTCACAAAAAGATTTAGGTTTCAGTTACCTGGAAATTCACTTATATGGAATATATCTTATCTAATACCATTATTTAAATGTAGATACTAATATGTTAATACTTAGGAAAAATAGGCACACTCTATGTCAAACCGTTTTAGTTCATTATATGTTATAGACTGTATCCACAGACAAAATAGACAAGTAATTCTACATTTTCTCTAATAGTTGAATATGGCTAAACATGAACAAATAATTAGTTTGACTGAATTTTTCAGTTTTCAACCTTCAGTTTTTACATTCCAACTATAATTGTGTTAATAGACACACAGGAATGCAGTCAGCTCAGGTGAATGGCAAACTTATATAATGCCACACTGGGATAGAGGTCCTAGGCAGTTTCTACTATTGCTTGTCCTGCTGTAATGGATGATGTCATTTTCCTGTGTAACTGAGGTAATAAAATTGAACTCCTTTATGGAAATGCAAAGGAAATATATTTATCAAAATATTTTAGGAGTCAGCAAACATGATGTAAACAATAATGAAGCTATAAAAGAAAGCAAGTAATCAAAATAGTACTTTCATGAGATAGTTTTTTCAAGTGAAGGTTATTTCTATAAGGTAGCAGGGCTCAGAGGATAGAAAGCCAACTTTGAATTGAGGAGAATTAGAGCCCTCGCTCTGACCAGTTTTAGCTATGGGACCCTTAGCAGCGTCTTTAACCTTACAGTGCTCTTGGCAACTCTTTGAAATTATACCTTTCTAGCCTGCTTTGGTAGAAAGAGTTTCTTCAGCTAGGTGGTACACTAGATAGAGAATTGGGTCTGGAATCAGGAAAACCTGACTTCAAATTTAGCTTCAGACACTTACTAGCTGTGTAATACAGGGCAAATTGCTTAACTTCTACTTGCCTCAGTTTCTTCAACTGTGGCCATAATAATAACACCTACCTTGCAGGGTTGTTGTGAGGATCAAGAAAATAACATTTGCTAAAAAAAAAAAAAGCACTTAGCACATTGCTTGGCATACAGTAGATGTTTTATAAGTGCATATTTTCTCCTACCTTCCCTCTGTCACCCAAGATTTCCCTCTACCAATGAGCAAGTCTAGTTCCTATTCCTATTTCTAATACAAGCAGACTGAATGAGAAGACAAAGATCTGCCTCATTAATAAAATTATACCATCTGCAACCTTCATATGAAACACTAAACTGTCTCTCTTTTAAGAGAGGAGAGGGTCTATGAGGATAAACATTGCATATACTAACGGGCTGGTTTTGCTGAACTGCTTTTTTTTAAATCTTTCTTTTGTTGGCCGGGGAAGAGATATATTAAGAAATAAAGGTGAAGTAAATCAAAAGAAATCAATGAAAATAAGATTTTTAACACCCACCAAAATGAGAAGTATGCTCTTTTGAACCCTGGGCATGTGAAATCTGAGGAGGAAACTTTCCCAAATTTATGCCTCTGGCTTTTTGACACAATGATCAAAATTAAAAAAAAAACTTAGTTTGTAAAGCAGACAGATAATTTGAAGAGTTAAATTCATTTTCCACTGTCTTGCTTCAAAGAATATCTCTTTCTGCATAAGCCTCTTTAAGGCACTAATATACTTAAAACCTGGTTGTAATGGAATATGTAGATGACCTAAGAAATAATCTGCCATATTCAAATTCAACACTCATATTAATTTTCTCAAGACTCTTGAACACTTTATAGTGCTAATTATGTCTATTACGATGTCATTTACTTTGAAATGATATGTGTTTCCTTCCAAAATAGAAATCCTCAGTTGTGCTTAGTAAAGTTCTATTTCAGTAAGCCTTCCTGATCTAATGGCTATGATTTCACTTAGAAATAATAGGTTTACTTCTACAGTGAATGGTGACACATGTGTTTAATAAAGATAACTGACTGTTTATCAAATTGGTACTAATTAGACATTGTTACATTGCAGGATTAATATGAGCCCTGTTGGGACAAAGGCCCATGAAACATGTGAACTTCATAAGTGAGATAATGAAAATTTGTAAAGATGGCATTTTTAGTTTCACACAGAGTTTTATGGGATGTGCCAAATTTTAATGACTTGGAGAAAGTGGTAACAGGTGTACAGCTAGACCTTGAAAGAAATGCCAGCAAATGAAAAATTGCTGAATTCATGGCTTTTGGATGACAAAGCTAAGCAAGGACTATCATGGTACTGTGTAATGACCTTTTAAAAAATAGGTAAGTCAATAGATATGAAGTTAGTCAAGTACTGTGCCTTGGTACTGAGTTAATTGATACATGAGTGTCTGGTGGAGTTCATGCCATTTTAAGTTTATTGCCAGGGAGATTCTCAGGCAGAATGCAGGTCTGATTCATTCAGTTTGTAGTTCATAGGATCTTATCTTTAGAGCTCAAAGGACTTTCAGATCTGTGATGGCAAGCAGAGGACTTTTTGCCTTTGTTTTTTCTTTAGGAGTGCTTCTCCGTACTAAGGCAGTCAAGTAGCTTTGATGAGTCTTTCCTTTCAAATGAAATGGCAAGCAAAGTGAGACTTTTTGTTGTCCTTTGTTCTAGAATGTTTCTCAGCACTGAGGTAATCAAGTGCCTTTGATGAGTCTTGCCTTTGTTTCAATCAGGAATCTTTCACTGAAGCAAGAGTCTTTGATGACCTGCTTAAGAAACACAAACCCCAGGCCCCACACCCTTTTAAGTAGGTACTAAGCCCCAAAGCCCTGAGAAGTGTATATATGATCTGAGGTTGGCATTTTGTTTTGGGGGTTTCACTCATTGGAAGAGTGGTCGCATGGTTTGGCCAGACGAGACTCTGGGTAGCCATTAAGAGCCCCCTCTCCCCAGCTTTGAAAACCCAGATGTTGGTGCTTCTCTCTCTGGTAACTATGTTTGTAATATCTTAGACAGACAGATAGAAGCCTGTCTGTTGATTTGTGTTATTTTTCTCTGTTTATAATTCCTATTTGTAATTTCTGTTTATATTCTCTCTGAAAGTTCAGGGTACTGACTTTGTCCCCTGACCTAAGTGAATGATATATGTATGTTTAATTAAAGTAAGAATGTTAACCCCTTAAAGTTGCTTTCTTAGAAAATCAGATCAAAGAATCTGTACTAGCAGCCCTCCTGTGTGCTGGTGTTATGGGCCTTACACAGCCACAGTAGCAGCAAGTAGTATTGTTGTTACAAGATCCCATCTAATCCAACCCAACTCATTTTGCAGATGAGGCAACTGCCATGCAGAGAGGTTAAATAACTTGTCTAAGGTCATAGTGGTAATATGTGTCAGCAGAAGGATACAAATGAACCCAGGTCCTCTGAATCTGTTTTCATTGTTCCTTTTTCTATTGTACCATTATTCCTTTTCATTCAGTGTTCATTTTTGTCTCAGCTATTGCATGCTTGAAATTAATTTTATTTTGTGCCTAAAATTTTTCAAACTATCATTTCTAATTCAAGCTATATAACATTAAAAAAAAGTCAACCAAAAGGCAAACAGGTATCATGTATGCTGAATTTTGACATATGTATACCAAAAGTGTGAGCTGAACTAATGTTACCTCAGTGAAGTCCACAAACATGTCTTATTTGCTTGGTACTTTGCTAAGTGTGAGAATTCAAAGAAAGTGGGGGGGGGTGGTTAGGGGTGAGGGGGAGGGGAGGAAGAACCTATCCTCAAAGTGTTTTCTTATAGGGACAGGGGAAGTACACAAATAACTTTGCATATATACAAGATATATACAAAGAAGACAGATGTTGATCTCAGAAGAGAAAGCAATAGTAGCTTATCAGGACCAGTAAGGTCTCCTGCAGGTGGAGGAACTTGATTTTTGTCTTAAAGAGAGACAGGGAAATGAAGAGAAGTTGAGGAGTGGGAACTTCCAGGTATGAGAAAGAACCAGTAAAAAGGCACAGGGAGGGAAGATGGAGCATTAGGTACAAAGAATAGTAGTAGCCCAAGGCTGATTATTATGTAGTGTGTAAGCCAAGAAGGCAGAGTAAAGCCAGGCACTCACTGAGCTCTTCCAAATTCCCTTCTTTACAACTTTAAAAATAATGCCTCAAAATGAATTCTGGAGCAGGATAACCAACAAAGGTCCAGGTGAAACAATTTTCTATCCCAAGACAATTTATAAGATCAGAAGGAAAGGTCTGTCTCACTGGAATGAGGGAGGAGCATAGTGCAGCATAGGCTGCATCCAGGCAAGCCAATAGCAGGCCCTGGCAGCATATGCATTGAGGCAAAAGCTTCTAAAGTTTGCAGTCTACAAATAGTAAGGGCATTGGACAACTGGTCAGAAGGATATTGCAGGGGATCATTTGATGGCATGTGGTAAAAGATTCTGTTTCATTGCCCATATGTGGTTCTGAATTGCAGCCCCAGGGTAAGGAGTAGCTCTAGCAAACTAGCATCTATAGCCTTCAGGGAGAGGGGACTCTGGTCATGGTTCCAAGATACAAAAGAGTGCTTGAGGTCACTTACAGATAAGAGCACAGGCCAGGAGCACAATGACCACACCTCTCCTTAGATCATACTACTTTGGAAGAGCCAAAAACTGACAGACTCCCCAGAAATAGCTCCAAAAATAGCAGTATGAAAAATGCGAAGCTTGGGATAGTGACACCTCCAACCCAGAAGCAGAGTCTAACTTAACATAAAGCTAAAAGTCAAGAAATAGGCTGGAAAAATGAGTAAACAACAGAGAACAAACATGGATTCTTTACTATAGGGACAGGAAACATCAAGATGTAAACTCATAAGATGTCAACAAAGTCAAAAAGAGCTAAATGCAAAGCTACAAAAAAAAAATGTAAATTGGTCACAGGCCTAAAAAGAATTTGTGGAAGAGCTCAAAAAGGATTTTGAGAATCAAGTAAGATAGATAGAGGAAAAATTATTGCAAGAAAATCATGAAAAGACTCTACAGCTGGGTAAAGGAGGTACAAAAATGCTGAAGAAAATGACACATTAAAAACCAGAATTGGGGGGACTTCCAAGGAGCCAAGATGGTGGAGTAAGCAGTAAATAACTATAACTCTATTGTATTCACCTCCAAAGAACCATGATATAGCACCCTCAAAAAATTTCTAGAATAGCAGAACCAGGAAAAAGACAGGGTGAAAATTTTTTAGACCAAAATATTTGGAAGATTGGCAAGAAAGGTCTGTCTCACTGTAACGGTAAGGCAATAATAACAATGAAGATGATGTCAAAATGCCTATGTAGCTCTGTATCACAAAGTATGAGAGACTCTCCACATAGAAGGTAGAAGTAAACCATTTATTCAGACACCAGAGAACCATATCCCACAAGCTGTTTATCCAATCTATCAGAACAGTAAAGCATTCAATATCACATAAAGCATAATATCACAACATGGAGCCTTGCCATCCCAAAATCTCTCCGACCCCCTGCTGGAGTCTTCCCCCAAAAAAACTCACAGTAGAGCTAAGCCAGTCTGATCAGCTTTACCTATCACGATGGGCATTAACAGCCATAACTGCGCTCTCTCTTTCTCTCTCTCTCTCTCTCTCTCTCTCTCTCTCTCTCTCTCTTTCTCTCTCTCTCTCTCTCTCTCCCCCTCTCTCTCTCTCTCTTCCTCCCTCTCTCTCTCACTCCCTTTCAGCATTTTCTGCGACATAACTTCCTTTTCCTGTTAGTAAGCTCCTCCCACCACATGTGACAGAGGATTCCTATGTTGTAAGCAGGTCGCATGGCCTATTAATGGGTGGGAAACATCTTCAAATCTAAATTACTACTACGTTCACTCAGGTAAAAGGGGAGCACCTTCCAGGACAGAAAGCATCCAACCAAACCAGCAGCAAGCCCCATCTCAGCAAACCAGAGGTAGATCCCGAGCCCCAGTGTGGTAGAGCACGAAAACAGCAACACCAGGACCTCACTGTGCCTAAGCAAAGCCAGGGGACTGGCAGACTCCAGTTCAAAGAACCACCATGTACTTCAATACAAACACAGGCAAACAGGCATCCTCCAGCATGTCAAGAAAGTAGTAGGTGAGGTCTCCACTTGTTTCAGTGTAGCCCTAGGCAAACAGGCATCCTTCAGTGGCCAGACCTCCAAGTGCTTCAGTGTCCCCCGGGGAAATAGACCCCATTGGACCTCAGCACATGCCAGACATGACCATAAGGACCCCAGCTCAGGACCAGGTAAGCTGCCAGAACCCTATGGCCTCTAGCACCACCAATCACCACCTCACCTCCTCATCACAGCACCAGACATGCAGGTTCCCTCAGGGTCTCAGGGCAACATCAGCACAACACCAGGTAAACGGCAAGGGCTATAACATCTGACACAAGAAGCCTGAGACAGTGCCCCTTCCACCTTGGGTACAGAGCTCAAATTGTAAAGAAAGGAAAAAGTCCAAAAAATGGATGAGGAGAAAACAACAACAACATAATCTGACCATAGAAAGTTGTATTGTGACAGGAAAGATCAAGACAAAAACTCAGAAGAGGACAACAATGTGAAAATACCTATGGGCAAAACTCCAAAGAAAAATAGGAAGGGTCTCAAGCCCAGAAAGAACTCATGGAAGAGCTATAAAAAAGGAGCTTAAAAACATCATATAAAATATGTAGAAAAGAATGGGAAATGAAATGAGAGTGATACAAGAGAATTATGAGGAAAGAATCAATACCTTGGAAAATTGCTCAAAAAATAGAAGTGACCAAATGGAAAAGGAGATACAAAAATCCACTGAAGGAAACAACTCCTTAAAGAGTACAATTGGCCAAATGGAAAAACAAGTACTAAAGCTAATTGAGGAAAACAACACTTTAAAAGTTAGAATTGGGCAAGTGGAAGCTAAAGACTCTATGAGGCACCATGAATCAATCAAACAAATTCAAAAGAATGAAATTAAAAAAGTTTTTGCATGAACAAAATCAATACTGCCAAGATTAAAAGGAAAGCAGAAAACTGGGGAATACTTTCTTTTTTTTACAACTAATGTCTCTGATAAATGCCTTATTTCTCAAATATATTGAGATCTGAGTCAAATTTATTTTTTAAAAATTAGTCATTCCCCAATTGATAAATGGCCACAGAATATGAAGAGGCAGTTTTCAGATGAAGAAATCAAAGCAATCTATAGTAATATGGAAAAAAAATTCTCTAAATCCCTATTGATTAGATGAATGCAAAATAAAACGTCTTTGAGCTACCACCTCACATCTATCAGATTTGCTAATATGACAAGAAATGAACATGAGAAATGCTGAAGGGGATGTGGAAAAAAATGTGACACTAATGCAATATTGGAGGAGTTGTGAACTGATCCAACCATTCCTGGGAGCAATTTGGAACTATGTCCAAAGGGATCTAAAACTACGCATACTCTTCGAACCAGCAGTGCCACTACTAGATCTGCACCCCAAAGAACTTAAAGAAAAGGAACAGAACCTATCTGTATAAAAATATTTATAGCAGCTCTTTTTGTGATGGCAAAGAAATGGAAATTGATGTCCATCAACTGGGGAATATCTGAACAAGTCGTGGTATATGATAATGGTGGAATACTATTTTCTATAGGAAATGATGAACAGGATGCTTTCAGAAAAACCTGGGAAGATTTACAGGAATTGATGCAAAATGAAGTGAGCCGAAACAAAAGAATATTGTACACAGTAAGACTGTACAATGAAGGGGCAGCTAGGTGGCGCAGTGAGTAGAGCACCGACCCTGGAGTCAGGAGGACCTGAGTTCAAATTTGGCCTCAGACACTGGACATATGTACTAGCTATGTGACCTTGGGCAAGTCACTTAACCCCAACTGCCCTACCAAAAAAAGAAAAAAAAGCTGTAAGATGAACTGCAAATGATAAATATTCAATGAACAACCGTGAATGACTTAGAAATACAGTGATCTAAGACAATTTTGAAAGACTTTTAATGAAAATGTCATCCATCTCCACAGAAAGAGCCTCCCCCTCGAGCCCCCTCACTTCCCGACGCTCCGTCCCCCCCCCCCCCCCCCGCCCGCCTTCTCCCGCCACTGCCTTCCGCAGGCCGTTTCCACCGAGGAAAAAGAATCGTATATTATGTCCGCTATGCAGAACCTCCACTCTTTCGACCCCTTTGCTGATGCAAGTAAGGGTGATGACCTGCTTCCTGCTGGGACTGAGGATTATATCCATATAAGAATTCAACAGAGAAACGGCAGGAAGACCCTCACTACTGTCCAGGGGATCGCTGATGATTACGATAAAAAGAAACTAGTGAAGGCATTTAAGAAGAAATTTGCCTGCAATGGTACTGTAATTGAGCATCCAGAATATGGAGAAGTAATTCAGCTACAGGGTGACCAGTGCAAGAACATATGCCAGTTCCTCGTCGAGATTGGACTGGCTAAGGACGACCAGCTGAAGGTTCATGGGTTTTAAGTGCTTGTGGCTCACTGAAGCTTAAGTGAGGATTTCCTTGCAATGAGTAGAAAAATTCCCTTCTGTCCCTTGTCACAAGTTTAAAAACCTCACAGCTTGTATAATGTAATCATTTGGGGTCCGCTGTTTAACTTGGACTAATGTAACTCATTCATGTAATAAACTGAAAAGAGCCATGCAAAAAAAAAAAAGTCTGAATACAAATCAAAGCATAATGCATTTTACATTATTTTTATTGTTTTTTTTTTTGGTTTGTTTTTTCTTTCACAACATGGCCAATATGGAAATGTGTTTATACTGCACATGTATAATCTATATCAAGTTGCTTGTTTTCTCTCTGTGGGGAGATGGGAGTCAGGGAGAGAATTTGAAAGTCAAATGTTTAAAATCATTTTACATATGATCAAAAAAAACCCAAAATTTTCACATAAAAAAGTAATGCATTACATAAAAGGGAGTAGGACAGCATTCCTGGATCGCTAAAACTGGAGATAATAAATACCATCATTTTCCCTTCTGAGTGTGAACTTAAGTATATACTTAAGTACTGTTTCAGATGCCTCTCTTCTGTCATTTTCCTCATTTCCCAAAGTAAAGCATCTTCCAGGTTTCTCAAATAGACCTTCTCCCCAGAATTTCTGAGAACAGCTATGCCTTATCATGTTCTTTCTATTAATGAGTGACCTTTCTGCTCATCTAACCATCTACAATTAGCATTACCTAGTTCAAATCAATCCTGTAATTTATCAGGCATCAACTCTATTTGGTATTTTAGCACTCCTTTTATACTGATTCATGGTCCAGTAGTGATTTTATTTCGCTTAGATGGAAAATAGGAAAATCAGTAAATAATATCTTTATTTTCTCTTACTCCAGAAACAATAAATACAATTTTAAAAAAAAATTGCTCAGAAATGTCAGATTCTTAGACTCCCCAAAAATTACTTTTGAAAACAATACAACAGGTCCTAAAAAGATTGTTTTGGATTCTGGGCATTCCAAAAGTCTCCAATGCCCCTTCAATGACAAGAATACCAAATTAGAATAACTCTCTGTGGTGTGGGGAAAATTGCTTTCCTGTTGAAACTTCATATCAAATTGAATACATAGATAATAGGGGCTTTGGGTCTTCATTAGGGGATGATACTGATTCATCATCAGGCTCCAAATTTCACTTCTCTTTGCTATTTTGCTCATGTTCCATTTTTTAGTTTTATTTTAATTACCTCTTTGATGTGATGAAAAATAAAAAAGAGTGTGGATCTGAAGCCTCTAGGGCTAACATGTTTATTGAAAATACATGGCTTGGGGAGGATAGTTCTTTCCATTTTGAAAGAGATATTATTTAGCATGAAAATACAGTTGAAAACATGAATAAAATAGTATCAAAATCATGAATATATTGCTGTGTAGGTTATCAATTATTTAAGAGCTAGCTCAACAAGTTTTACAACATGCAGAGTTAAGTCTTTTGCAAGCTTGATTGGGAAATGAATGCTAGAATGCATTTACCTGATGCTTAAGTCATCTGACCAAGTGAACTATAGAGCATTGAAAGCAATTTAGCTCTTGCCTTCCCCTTTCTCTTTAAGAAATCTCCCTTTTGCCTTTATGGAAATAGGAAAGAAAGAAAGAAAGAAAGACAGACAAAGAAAGAAAGAAAGAAAGGAAAGAAGGAAGGAAGGAAGGAAGGAAGGAAGGAAGGAAGGAAGGAAGGAAGGAAGGAAGGAAGGAAGGAAGAGAAAGAGAGAAAGAGAGAGAGAGGAGAAAGAGAGAGAGAGAGAGAGAGAGAGAGAGAGATAAGACTTCCATTTCTGTTTTTATTTTTTCACCTAGCCTTTCCTAATACAATCAATCACAAACCATCACAATAACTAAACCTGGCTTTCAGATTTTACAGATGTTAACATCATATTTAAAGTTCCATGAGTCGGTTTAAATTTTCATTAGGCAAGCACAATCACTGAATTGTCAGCATTTACTTATGTAGCACTGTTCATTTGTTTTGTTTTTTCCCATATCCTAAATAGAATTTCATGTTATGCTACACTAAATAGATTTAAACCAAATCTATATTTGACAGTATAAACATGTAATGTTGCTAGTGGGTGCCTGCTCTTTAAATTTCTGTGATTTAAGGTAGGAGAACTGTATAGAGAGAGAGGCCAATTGACACGGAAAGGGACTGAGAGGCTCATGTCTTCAAGGATTCCAAATAACAGTTACCTCAGTTTTAAATATATACTATCTACCATTTAGTCATGCTGCTTGCAAACATTCTTAATCTCTTGGGTTCAATTGTCTTTTTTTTTCCATAAAAAATGAATATCCCCACCCTCTCTCACATTGTGGATGTGACCCTTGATGCTAGAAGGTTGTATGTCTGGACAACAAGATTTGGAAGTCTGGAGCAAGGTTGAAAGTCTTTGTAGAAAGGTAAGTGACCAATTGTGCTTCCTGAGTGAGGACTAGTCCCAGGGAACAAACATTAATTAAGCTCCTACTATGTTCCAAGGACTAGGGACATGAAAAAGAAGCAAAAGACAGTCCCTGCTCTCAAGTACCTCACTATTCATTGGGAAACATTCTTCACTGCATGACCAGAAGCCTGAATACTAGGCAAAAATGTTTTAATTAAGGAAAGATTAAAACCACATACAAATGTACAATAATCCTTAGGTCTGGGTACTCCATTTCTTTTTTTGTAGCAACAGTGGTAGAAGGGTAGAAAGAGGGCAGAGGAAGTGATGCCCATTCTTTGTACACCAATCCTCTGGTGATGCTATTTGGCTTTGAATCATAATCTTAAGATAATTGTAATTCTCCAAGCAGATTCTGCTTTCTAATCCATTCTGCTATCCTATTTTATTTTATGGGTAAGGTCATCTCATTCACATTCATAGTTAATATCACTAATTGTGTATTTCTCTCCATCCTATTCTGTTGCATTCCAACCCCACCCCCCCCTCCCCCCGCCCAGCACCTCTTTGCAAAGAATAAGGTAGCAGAAAAAAGAATTTGCAAACCACAAGTGCTTCATGCAATTGAGCTTTCATGAGAGGGAGATTGCTTGCCGCAATCTGCTCGCACTTTTTGATCCTCTTTTTCTCCGTATTTATACCGCAGTCACTAGTACTTATCTTTTATTTGTTTCCATTCAGAAGGGAAAAGGATACATTCTTCACCCCATAATCCTAGACTTCCTCTTATTTCTTCCCCCACTCCTGTTTCCTATTGATTTTTAATTTATTTCCATACCTGTGTGTGTGTGTGTGTGTGTGTGTGTGCACATGCATGTCCAAATCTGTAGGTTCTACATTTCTTTATCTGATTTGGATGAAAGTAATATTCAAGTGATGCCTAGTCCACATCCCTTCCTTCTTATTTCTATAGGCTTCTACTTGAATACTTATTCAATTATATGATTCTTCCTCTCCCTTCCTCAGTGGATTCCTTTTCCTTCATTTTCTTTTTTTAATTATTTTTAGATCATCAAAATGTAACTATTTTTAGATCATCAAAATCTAGACCCTGGATTTTGCTGAAGCCATTCCCCCCCTTTTGGGGGTATTTTTGAGTAGATGACTGATGGATTTTATTAAATTTTTTTACAATTTTACAATTTTCCTCTGATTCTTATAGTTTTGAGCATTTTTTAAATTTTGTTTTTGGTATATGGTAACTAGGCCCTTTTTTAGGACATGGTTTTCGGATAGTACAACAATTCTTAAATTATCTGCCCTTGATCTGTCTTTCAGCTGTTCTCTCTCTCTCTCTCTCTCTCTCTCTCTCTCTCTCTCACACACACACACACACACACACACACACACACACGCATACATATATGATGCCTTCCATTGTCTTTTTTCATACTGTCATGAACTAAAATGAAAACTCCACCTTGGTTGGAGGTCCGTGTCTGGGATCTGAGAGACAGTTATTGATAGGCTTCTGTTCCTACTCTTTAGGTTGGAAAAAAAAATGCCTATGTTTTCTCTTTTTTTAAAAATTAATTTATTTTTAGTTCACAACATTCAGTTCCACAAGCTTTTGAGTTCTGCATTTTCTTTCCCTCCCTCTCTTCCCCTCTCCCCCCATCGCCAAGACAGCATGCAATCCAATATAGGCTCTACATATACATTCACACTAAACATTTCCTCATTAGTCATGTTGCAAAGAAGAATTATAACCAATGGAATGAACCATGAGAAAGAAGAAACAAAACAAAGGAGAGCAAAGTTTGTTTTAATCTGCATTCAGACTCTGTGATTCTTTCTCTGGATGTGGATAGCATTTTCCATCCACCATTTTGGAGTTGTCTTAGAACCTTGCATTGCTGAGAAGAGCCAAGTCTATCAAAGTTTGTCATCATACAATGTGTCACAGTGTACACACTGTGTACAGTGCTCTCCTGGTTCTGCTCCCCTCAGTCAGCATCAGTACATATAAATCTTTCCAAGTTTTTCTGAAGTCCATCTACTCATCATTGCGTATAGCACAATAGTATTCCACTACATTCATATTCCACAACTTGTTCAGCCATTCCCCAAATGATGGACTTCCTCTCAATTTTCAATTCTTTGCCACCACAAAAAGAACTGTGATAAATGTTTTTATATGTACAGGTCCTTGTATGCTCTCTTTCAGAAACAGCCCTAGAAGTGGTATTTCTGGGTCAAAGGGTATGCACATTTTTATAGCCCTTTGGGCATAGCTCCAAATTGCTCTCCAGAATAGTTGGATGAGTTCACAACTCCACTAACAATGTAACAATGTTCCCATTTTCCCACATCCTCTCCAGCACTGATCATTTTCCTGTTTTGTCATGTTAGCCAATCTGACAGGTGTGATGTGGTACCTAAGAGTTGTTTTGATTAGCATTTCTCTAATCAGTTGTGATTTAGAGCATTTTTATATGACTATAGATATATTTAATTTCTTCCTCTGAAAACTGCTTGTTCATATCCTTTGACCATTTATGAATTGGTGAATGGTTTGTCGTCTTATAAATTTGATTCAGTTCTCTATATATTTTAGAAATGAGGCCTTTATCAGAGACACTGGTGGTAAAAATTCTTTCCCAGTTTTCTGCTTCCCTCCTAATCTTGGTTGCTTTGGCTTTGTATACAAAAACTTTCCAATTTAATGTAGTCAAAATTATCCATTTTGCATTTTGTAATGCTCTCTATCTCTTGCTTGGTCATGAATTCTTCCATTCTTCATAAATCTGAAAGGAAAACTATTCTTTGCTCTCCCAGATTGCTTATAGTATCGGCCTTTGTATCTAAATCATCAACCCATTTTGACTTCTATGTCCAGTTTCTGCCATACTCTTTTCTAGTTTTCCCAGAAGGTTTTGTCAAATAGTGGGTTCGTATCCCAGAAGCTGGAGTCTTTGGGTTTATTAAATAGTAGATTACTATAGTCATTGACTATTGTGTCTTGTGTACCTAACCTATTCCACTGATCTGACACTTTATTTCTTAGCCAGTACCAAGTAGTTTTGATGATTGCTGCTTTATAATGCACTTTAAGATCTGGTATGGCTAGGCCACCTTCCCTAGCATTTCTTTTCATTAATTCCCTTGATATTGAGGGCCTTTTGTTCTTCCAGATGAATTTTGTTATTATTTTTTCTAGCTCTATAAAATATTATTTGGTAGTTTGATTGGTATGGCACTAAAGAAGTAAATTAATTTAGGTAAAACTATCATTTTTATCATATTAGCTCAGCCTACCCATGTGTAGCCAGAATGGCCTTTGTTTTCTTTGAATGACTCAGCTTACCTCATTGAGCCTCTGGACACTGTGGCTTGCTCTTCCGGGGCAGGAAGCCCAAAGAGCATTCCAGGAAGCAGACAACTTCCTGTGTGATGAGTCATGGGGCTGGCTGAGGGGAGGTGTTAACGGCCACGCTAGGGGGAGGGGCCAAGTCAAGAACCAATCGGCCCTGGTCGTTCAGGCAGTGCTTGATGATGTCAAAAAACTCTATAAGAGGGGAGAGGACAGCTTGAAGATCATCTTTTCCTTTTCCGGTTGGAGCCAGCGACAGTTACAGCGACAGTTACAGCGACAGTTACAGCGACAGTTACAGTTGCAGTCACAGCCACAGCCACAGACACAGCAGAAGCAGGAGCTGCCAGTAGCAGAGCTGACCTACGGGAGAAAGCTGAACAAAGACTTCAGGCCAGTGGGTAATCTTATTACCATAGAGGGGGAAACATGATTTTGCTTTACGCAATCATGCTTCTCTGTAGCCTCCTGGTTACTCTTTCAAGGCGTACTTATTGGGCCTGGAAGCTTTTGATCAATATATCAAAATGGGGTTGCTGGTTCATGGGTTGGTTACTGTGGAGCCTAAATAAATGTTTTGATTCTTCTGCCTTCTACTTTGAGAGTTTCTTATATCCGGCGGTTCCGAACGTTTCAGACATGTTTATGATCCTCTTTGAGATTATAAACTCTGCCCTCCTAATACATTTGGCGACCAGGATGGGATCGCTAGGTATAAGATCTCTATTTAGAAGCAGAACAATTCCAGAGGAAGAGATGAATATCCCAGGATGGGAGGATCCATTTTATTCCTCCCTAGCAAAAGAATTGGCTAAAAAAGCTGGACCCTGTGAAAACTGGGAACCAAGGCTACGGAGAGGAGATCCTAGGGATTTGGAAAAGTGTTTACGAGAAGTTGGGATTCAGTCAGGGGCATCACTATCTAGGCAAAGCTGGATAGTGTTATCAGCCTACCGGCTAGTATACGAAAGATTGAGATTAAGTGAAAGACATGGGGGCACTCCTACCCCACAGGAAGAAGGGGAATCTCAGATAGCAGGAGACCAAACTGACTCAAATGAGAACTTTTCTATTAATGTGGCTAAGAGCAACAGGAGACCAAAAAAGCCCAGAGTGCATTTCAACCCAGCCCAGAAAGAGCCTGACTGCCTGCTTCGTCCTAGCCATGGTGGCAGAGGAAGTGAGTGGGGAGAGAATGAGACAATGTTAGGGGCTGAGGCACAAAACACTACTGGGGTTCAGGATGTGCCTCACACAGAGCATAGGAGATGGTTAAATGATCAGACAAGGGCTCGACCCATACAAAGGAGGAAGACAGAAACCCGAGGTGAAGATTCAGTTACAAGGGAAATTCAGGAAGATTTCTCACCGCAAGAGGTCACAGATATTTTGAGTAGATTCAGCCAAAGAATAGGAGAACCATTGATATCTTGGATGGTAAGACTCAGTGATCAAGGGGCCAGTGGAATATCAGTAGATGGGACAGACTGCATGAGATTCATAGGTATCAGCCATGATCCTCTAGTTCAACAAGCTTTTAGGGAACATCATCAGCAAGGAGATGGTGATAGCAGGACTACTCTGTTGGCATTAGCCGCTGTGGGATGCAATAAGAGATATGCTACTGATTCTATGTGGCCCACTGAGCACAGACCCTGGTATTCACTTAGAGATTGTATCATGAGACTAAAGGAGGAGGTAATGAAGACTGCCATTATGATAGGAACCTCAGACAAATATTACAATGATCCAATGGAACTGCCTCATAGGAATTTAATAATTAGGACAGCTCCCCCTGCTTATAAACAACTAATTTTGAATTTATTACTTGGAGAAGTAGGGAGCCGTCTTACAACAGTGATAAATAAGATTTTACAGTTACATGACTTAGGTGACTGGGGAAGGGATAGATCTCCTCGAGAGAGAAGGGTGAATAACCAGCAAACTTGGCGCCAAAGGAGAGTAACAAGGAAAGAAATGTTTACTGCTTTATTGAGAGCAGGGGTAGGTTTTGAAATGATAGATGGAATTCCAACCAATGAATTATACAGAATGTATAGAGGACTTGATAACACGAGAAATAGGGAAATAAGAACTGCTCCTGCAAGCCCACAAGCCACTCAGACTGAAGGTGACCTTGTGTGATTAACGGATGAAAACTTGTACATCTGGGGAAAGGCTGGGAGGACAATCTTAGTCTCTATCTAGGGTGGGATCCTCTTGGCTTCCTCATTATGTTCCTTTTGAAAAGAAACATTTCCCACCTGAGTTTGGCTCTGATGTTGGATCTTTGCATAACTGAAATCTCAACCAAACTTGAGATGATTTTATTTGAAGAATTATAGTCCATACTTGTCTATTCTTTTTGGCCTTTGTTTTGGCTAACCTTGTTGCTAGTTTTGTTTCCTTCAGGCTTAAGCACCCTGCACTTTCCGGTGACTGCCTAAGCATGTAGCATTCTTGGAATTCCTGCCAGCTCGTTAAAGAAATGACCTCTGGAATGGGACTTTTTGGGGGCAGGGCCATCTCTACATCCAATTTCAGCATGAAGAAGCTATGGAAAATGAGACCTTCACCCCTCACCCCAAGATTTTGAGCCCCAATCGTTCAAGGGGGGTGGAAATGATGATAGTGTTCTGTTTACTTATTTTGTGTTATCCTTGCTGTGTTGTTTTATTGTTATGATATTATTGATCCTATGTAATGGATACAAGGATTTAGGGGTGGACATTTGAATTATTAATAATTATTTTGGGGATAATTGATTGAAGAGATTATCTTGCTGGGATCTAGGGGTGGATCACATTTGAATCGTAAACCAATATTTAGGAATGTCACCAAATGATATGTTTTGCTTTATAATGAATGATATGTTTTAGTTTCCTTTGTAATTGGATCACAATGTATGTTCTAGGATACATGGCTGATTAGATTATGTATCCTATAACAAGGGGTGGAGTGTAGCCAGAATGGCCTTTGTTTTCTTTGAATGACTCAGCTTACCTCATTGAGCCTCTGGACACTGTGGCTTGCTCTTCCGGGGCAGGAAGCCCAAAGAGCATTCCAGGAAGCAGACAACTTCCTGTGTGATGAGTCATGGGGCTGGCTGAGGGGAGGTGTTAACGGCCACGCTAGGGGGAGGGGCCAAGTCAAGAACCAATCGGCCCTGGTCGTTCAGGCAGTGCTTGATGATGTCAAAAAACTCTATAAGAGGGGAGAGGACAGCTTGAAGATCCTCTTTTCCTTTTCCGGTTGGAGCCAGCGACAGTTACAGCGACAGTTACAGCGACAGTTACAGTGACAGTTACAGCGACAGTTACAGCGACAGTTACAGTTGCAGTCACAGCCACAGCCACAGACACAGCAGAAGCAGGAGCTGCCAGTAGCAGAGCTGACCTACGGGAGAAAGCTGAACAAAGACTTCAGGCCAGTGGGTAATCTTATTACCATAGAGGGGGAAACATGATTTTGCTTTACGCAATCATGCTTCTCTGTAGCCTCCTGGTTACTCTTTCAAGGCGTACTTATTGGGCCTGGAAGCTTTTGATCAATATATCAAAATGGGGTTGCTGGTTCATGGGTTGGTTACTGTGGAGCCTAAATAAATGTTTTGATTCTTCTGCCTTCTACTTTGAGAGTTTCTTATATCCGGCGGTTCCGAACGTTTCAGACATGTTTATGATCCTCTTTGAGATTATAAACTCTGCCCTCCTAATACACCATGAGCAACCAATGTTTTTCCAATTATTTAGATCTGACGTTATTTGTGTGAAAAGTGTTTTATAATTGTGTTCATATAGTTCCTGGGTTTGTTTTGGCAGATAGACTCCCAAATATTTCATAATGTCTACAGTAAATTTAAATGGAATTTCTTGTTCTATCTCTTGCTGTTGGGCTTTGTTATATGTTTTTTTCTCTTTGTAGTTTTCAATTGCTACTTGGTCTGGTGCTCTTTCTATATCTTTAGTGAAGTAGGGGTAGAGAAACTTATTCTTCCTACTCCACCATCTTGGCTGGTCTCCATGCATCCTTTCTATCATAACTTATGAAAAAGCCTCATTTTAGGAGTCCTTCAACAAAGCATTATCCACCACTTAGAAACTTGAATAAGAAATTCAATTTAGAATATCTCTTTCAAATCAAGGATATGTTGAACCGTGGTATAGCTTCCATTTTACCTGATTGAGCTAATACATTAGATTATTAAACAATATAACATATAATAATAATTTCAGAAATTACCTCTTCAAATCTGATTTTTAAAAATATTATAAGTTGGGGGGCAGCTAGGTGGCGCAGTGAGTAGAGCACTGGCCCTGGAGTCAGGAGGACCTGAGTTCAAATCTGGCCTCAGACACTTGACACATTTACTAGCTATGTGACCTTGGGCAAGTCACTTAACCCCAACTGCCCTGCCTTCCCCCCTCAAAAAAAAAAAAAAACAAAAAAACAAAAAAAAATATTATAAGTTGTAATTTTATAATGTAAGACTTACATGAATTCTTAAGAACTACTGTTAAGGTCAAACAATAGTCATGAGATTCTTATTCAAAGGACATAAGTTGCTAAATGATCCAGAAAATATATTCAAATAAGCAAAGTTGACAAAGAATATGATAGACCTTTTAATATTGTTTTATAAGTAGAGAATGCATTATATATCATTAACATAATACTTTCTAAATGATAGGTTGCAACCCACAGCACACATAAAAAAGCAACTTATAAGTCATTATGACTTTCTAACTTAAGAAAGCCCAGGAAGTTGCACTGCAGTAATTGTATTGACATTTGGATTACATTAAGCAAAACAAATCAAGAAAGAGAATCATTGCTAATGGGCTAAAAGGCAGAACATTTTCTTCTCCAGAGGAACAAAAAGAAGTCTTCTGTCTTTGATGGGCCTAGTATGATGTGTTATGAAAATAGAATTCAAAATAAAGATGCCACCTTAGAACATTATGCATTCGTGGGTAACTCAGGCAAGAAAGAAATATGAGAGGGAAAATGAATGTACCCGTTAATTATGAAATCATCTTTGTATGATGTGTTCTTTATGAAAAAACCTAAGCGCTGCTGTTAAACACATGGCAGAATTGGATTAAAAAAAATACAAACCCAGACATGAGAGTCAAACTCCAAGTCATAAAAACCTGAGATGGGAGAAAAATTAGGGTGGGAAAGGCTAGAAATGATGGAGGGATTGGGAATTTATAGCTTTACTGCATCCTTCTCTCCCCCTTTTCCCCTCCAAAATTATTTTGTATATATTTGGATCTCTTATCTGTTTACAATATATTGTTTGTTCCCCTACACTGATTTCAGGGAAAAATAAGCTTGAAGACAGGGGTGTTATATTTTTGTCTCTGTATCTCCAGTGCCCATTAGAGTGCCTACCACAAGATAGGCATTCAAAAATGTAGAATTGAGAAGATGGCGGCTGGTAAGCACGGACTAGAGTGAGCTCCGTACCCGAGTCCCTCCAAAAACCTATAAAAATGGCTCTGAACCAATTCTAGAACGGCAGAACCCACAGAACAGCAGAGGGAAGCAGGGCTCCAGCCCAGGACAGCCTGGATGGTCTCTGGGTGAGGTCTATTCCACACGGAGCTGGGAGCTGGGAACGGAGTGGAGCAGAGCCCAGCCTGAGCGGCGTGGACGATCCAGACCAGAAGCCGGGCGGAGGGGGCCCTAGCGCCCTGAATATGTGAGCTGCAGCGGTTACCAGACCCCTCGACCCACAAACACCAAAGACTGCGGAGAAGGTTAGTGGGAAAAGCTGCGGGAGTGGAAGGAGTTCGCGGTTCGGCTTCCAGCCCCGGGGGCAGCGGAGGTGGGGCAGCTACAGCTGTTGTTACTTCCGGCTCCAGGCCCACCTGGTGGGAGGAATTAAGTGGCGGATCAGAGCAGGAGTGCAACAGCCTGCTGAAGATCTAAGCCCAGTCTGGACTGGGGGTCCTTGGGGAAGGAGGAGTGCGGCTCTGACAGAGCTGGCACCTCCCCCCCAAACGTAGAACATAGAACTCGTAAGTCTACAAGCAGTCATACCCCACTGAAAAAATCAAGGGTCAAGTTAGTTGGTTGGGAATATGGCCAGGCAGCAAAAACGCGCCCAGATTCAGTCTCAGACTTTGGATTCTTTCTTTGGTGACAAAGAAGACCAAAACATACAGCCTAAAGAAGACAACAAAGTCATAAAGCCTACAACAAAAGCCTCCAAGAAAAACATGAACTGGCCCCAGGCCATAGAAGAACTCAAAAAGGATTTGGAAAAGCAAGTCAGAGAAGTAGAGGAAAAATTGGGAAGAGAAATGAGAAGGATGCGAGAAAACCATGAAAAACAAGTCAATGACTTGCTAAAGGAGACCCAAAAAAATACTGAAAAATACACTGAAGAAAACAACACCTTAAAAAACAGACTAACTCAAATGGCAAAAGAGCTCCAAAAAGCCAATGAGGAGAAGAATGCCTTGAAAGGCAGAATTAGCCAAATAGAAAAGGAGGTCCAAAAGACCACTGAAGAAAATACTACTTTAAAAATTAGATTGGAGCAAGTGGAAGCTAGTGACTTTATGAGAAATCAGGATATTATAAAACAGAACCAGAGGAATGAAAAAATGGAAGACAATGTGAAATATCTCCTTGGAAAAACCACTGACCTGGAAAATAGATCCAGGAGAGATAATTTAAAAATTATTGGACTACCTGAAAGCCATGATCAAAAAAAGAGCCTAGATACCATCTTTCAGGAAATTATGAAGGAGAACTGCCCTGATATTCTAGAGCCAGAGGGCAAAATAGAAATTGAAAGAATCCATCGATCACCTCCTCAAATAGATCCCAAAAAGAAATCTCCTAGGAATATTGTTGCCAAATTCCAGAGCTCCCAGATCAAGGAGAAAATACTGCAAGCAGCCAGAAAGAAACAATTTGAGTATTGTGGAAACCCAATCAGAATAACCCAAGATCTGGCAGCTTCTACATTAAGAGATCGAAGGGCTTGAAATGCGATATTCCGGAGGTCAATGGAGCTAGGATTAAAACCTAGAATCACCTACCCAGCAAAACTGAGTATCATGTTCCAAGGCAAAATATGGATTTTCAATAAAATAGAGGACTTTCAAGCTTTCTCAGTGAAAAGACCAGAACTGAATAGAAAATTTGACTTTCAAACACAAGAATCAAGAGAAGCATGAAAAGGTAATCAAGAAACGGAAACTGCAAGGGACTTACTAAAGTTGAACTGTTTTGTTTACATTCCTACATGGAAAGATGATGAGTATGATTCATGAGACCTCAGTATTAGGGTAGTTGAAGGGAATATGCAAATATATGTATGTATATATATATATATATATATATATATATACACATATACACATATATGTTTATGTATATATATATAAGTGAATGTGTATGTATGTATATATCTATGTGTATATGTATGTATGTGTATGTATGTGTATATATATGTATATATATGTTTATATATATATGTAAAAGAGAGAGAGCAGACACAGGGTGAGTTGAAGATGAAGTGAAGATATCTAAAAGAAATAAAATGAAATTAAGGGATGAGAGAGTAACATACTGAGAGAGGGAGATAGGGAGAGATAGAGTGGGGTGGATTATCTCACATAAAGGTGGCAAGAGGAAGCAGTTCTGTGGGAGGAGGGGAGAGGGCAGGTGAGGGGGGAATGAGTGAACCTTGCTCTCATCAGATTTGGCCTGAGGGGGAATACCATACATACTCAGTTGGGTATCTTACCCCACAGGAAAGAAGAGGGAGGAAGATAAAAAAAAAATAAAAAGAAATAAAAGGCGGGGGGATGATGGAGGGGAGGGCAGATGGGGGTGGAGGTAATCAAAACAAACACTTTGGAAAGGGGACAGGGTCAAGGGAGAAAATTCAATAAATCGGGATGGGTTGGGAAGGAGCAAAATGTAGTTAGCCTTTCACAACATGAGTATTGTGGAAGGGTTATACATAATAACACATGTGTGGCCTAGGTTGAATTGCTCAACTTCTTAGGGAGGGTGGGTGGGAAGGGAAGAGGGAAGAGAATTTGGAACTCAAAGTTTTAAAATCAGATGTTCAAAAACAAAAAAATTTTTATATGCAACTAAAAAATAAGATACACAGGCAATGGGGTGTAGAAATTTATCTTGCCCTACAAGAAAGGAAGGGAAAAGGGGATGAGAGGGGAGGGCGGTGATAGAGGGGAGGGCTGACTGGGGAACAGGGCAACCAGAATATAAGCCATCTTGGAGTGGGGGGGAGGGTAGAAATGGGGAGAAAATTCGTAATTCAAAATGTTGTGAAAATCAATGCTGAAAACCAAATATGTTAAATAAATAAATTGCATTTAAAAAAAATGTAGAATTGAGTTGAAATATAGCACTATAGAAATAAAACTGGGAAGGGACCTACGTTATCATCTGGTTAAAAGAAAAAAAAAACGATGGGTCTTTGCACCCCTTTCTACTTAGCTTCTCTTCTGTGTAGGGTGTCAGGGTGAGCTTGTGGACCCTCAAGAGTCTCCTAATTGGCACATTGCCTTAGCTTCTCCTTGTGACGCTGTAGGAACATTTCTAGGAGGCACTATCTACTTTAAACCAAAAAGTAACTTATTTCCTTTTCTGACCTAGTCTGATAAGAAGACAAGGAAGGGGATGGAAAGAAAGTTATCTTCATTCACTCATTCAAAAATATTTATGCATCATTTACATGGGCAAAGATACCAACAAATACTACCCAACTCCTGTCCTTTAGGAGTTCTTAATCTACTTAGAATCTATTAGGGAGATAAAACATATATACAAATTTTAACAAATCCATTTTCTATTGTACTTTAAAGTCTGTAATGCACTTTCCTCAGAACAATTCTATGAACTAAATAGTGTAAAAATTATTATTTCTAGGGGTTTTTTTTCACATTAGAATTTCCCCCATGAAACTACTCTGCTTATCAACTGCAGTATATGATAGTTTGTAATAAGTGCTTTAAAAATGCTATTGAATATGAAAGAACACATACCACTTACGAGAACAAAGCAATCTTCATGGTGGTATTTAAACTGGATCTTAAAGTGTGGACAAGATTTAAATAGACAGAGATGGGAAGGAGAGTGTCACATGAATAAGAAACAACATTAGCAAAGCCAAGGAGAATCAGGAAACTGGTGTGTGCTCAGGAAACTGTAAGCACTAGTTTGGTCAGAGGTTAGAGTATTTGTATAGAGAGCAGAGAAGGTCAAGCTTAAAAGGAAGGTTAGGGGCAGAACCCAGAGGGAAATGAAAGCTAGACTAAGGAGCTTAGAATTAATAAATTATGCAAAGAAGAGGCAAGTTTTAGAAGGAGGATGATATGACTGAAGCTGAGTCCAAGAAAAGTTAATCTGACAGTGATGTTTGGAATATTCTGGAGGTACAGAGCCTGAGGGAAAGAAAACAAATTGAGAAGGACTATTGTAATTGTCCAGGCAACTGGCCTAGAGCTCTAGCCGTGGTAGTGAGGTTGAAAATGAAACGTTGGAGGTAAAAGATAGTATAGATGTAATACTCGCATTATTTTGGTTACTATTAGATATAAGACATGCAGTGGATAACCACAGATGCATTTTATCTTATTGAGTGAAGGTGTATAAAGGAGAATCCTGAAATTAGGGTTGAGAGGCTTGGGTTTGAATTTTGCCTCAGTCATTTTTTTACCTACATGACCATAAAAACAGTCTCAGTCTCAGCTTCCTTATTCATAAAGTCAGTATAATAATTCCTGAGTGCCTAACATACAGCGATCTTGTGACATTTACATGAGATAGTGTAAGGAAGAAACTTTTCCAACCTGAAAGAGCAATAAGAATGAATATTATTCTCACTCTGCCTTTTTAATGTTGTGTTGTTGTTTAGGCATTTTCAACTATGTCCCAGTCTTTCTGACTCCATTTGGGGTTTTCTTTCTGAGTGGTTTGCATTTCCTTCTCCAGCTCATTTTACAGATGAGAAACAAAGAGGGTTAAGTGACTTGCCCAGGGTCACACAGCTAGTAAAGTGTCTGAGGCCGGATTTGAACTCAGGAAGATGAGTCTTCCTGACTCAAGGCCTACCATGCTATGCATTGCACTATCTACCTGCCCTTTGTTACTTACCATATGTCAAAACTTCTTGGCTGGTGGTTTCATGCACATGAGTACCTTTCTTCATACATGCAGATCTCTTTCTCTCCATTTAATACTTTTCAATAGGGAAATAAAATGATAATAATAATAAAAATCACCTGGTTCTGAAGTTAAACTTCTCTGAAATTAGATAGGCTGTTCCTCAGACAACAGACATGGGAGTCTGTTATAGGGCTAGAGCTCAGAGCCTTTCCAGAATTATAGGAGCTGCAGAGTTTGTGCTCCATTGAAATAGCATTAAAGCATTCAAGTTCCCCTTCCCCCCACAAAAACAAGATATTAGAATAGGACTTCAGTGAATACTAATCATCAAATCATTTGATAAAAGCTGCCTTAAGAACTGCACAAGGAGAACTGTATTTAACTGGTTGCCATCAATAAGAAGCCCATGTTGTCAATGTGCGTTGGTTAAGTCTATTATGGAATGGAGTAAATGTAGGCGAAACATGATGTACCTATAATCATTCTGGCACCCCAACTCATAAAACCATGGAGTCAAGTGGCCTGACTTATAAACAGACTATGCTCTGCTGTAACTGCAGATAGTATGTACATGTGTATGCACGTACACGCATATATTTATATACATAAGCATATACACGTACATATATGTATACACATAGACATACAGGGGCTATCTTCAGTCATCCTGACCTAGCTACTGGACCCAGATGGCTCTAGAGGAGAAAGTGAGACTTGCACAGCCCTCTCACTTAAATCCCAATTCACTTGCAAGTCATGGTGTCACCCTCCTGATGTCGTGGTCCTCCTCAAGAACAAAGGACAAGCAGCAACAACAGCATGTAGACATGCCCATATAGCATAACCCATTATCTATGCTATTTTAGAATGTGATTCCAGGACAGAGATAGTGTTATTACCTTCTTTGTGGCTAGGAACTGGATATTCCCAAACAGGCAGAGAAGTGACTGTAATATGTTATTTTTCTATGGTTATAGTCAAGGGTTTGTATGGTGATTTCACTGGGAAAGGGAATGCATAGGTCAGCAAACTTAATCTACCAGTGCAAGTCAGGACCTTGTCTATAGCTTATATTCACAGAAAGTTATGTAGAGCATGGGGAAGTTAAAGGACTTGCCATGTCAGGGTTGGGAGCTGGGCCTATGATCTCCTTGAGGAAAGTGAACTCCTACATGAAGCAACTCCTACCAATGCAGGTTGGCAACTCCTTTGCACCATAAGGCAGTGGTGTAAAAATCACATAGAAACCGATCCAAGCCACATATTGACTTAGAATGCTACAAAATAATATTATCTGCATTGTATTGTATTTTTATTAATTTTTTTAACATTTCTAAATTACATTTGAATCTGGTTTGGCCCTTGAGTTCTGCTGGCTACTTGATGCCCTGCAAACCCTAAGTTTGACACTTCTGGTAGAGGGTTATCACAGGCACTAAAAAGCTCGCTAACTTGCCCAGTTCATATAGCTAGTCTGAGGCAAGATTTGAAATCAGATCTTCTTGGCTTCAAAGCCAGCTCTCTAACCATTAATCCATGCTGTCTAAGTAAAATATAAAAACAGAAATGTAAATTCTATGGGGAATAGTGGATAGTCAACCTTGGAACTACAAATACCTGAGCTCAAGTCTTAGACACACATAGTTGTATGACCCTTAGCAAATAATTAACCTCTCAGTGTTCTAGCAATTTTTTAATGATGTAATTTACAGAGAAAATGCTGATTTGCATTGGTAGAAAATGTTTCTTCACCTAGTAGTTCCTTATATCTACCAATGAAATCTCAGTCTCTATCCCTACACAAAACATATGTACACATACACACACAACTATAACTTGTATATTTTGAGTTTATAATACATTGTCAATACACCAAATGAGAAGAATAATGGGCTATTTATACAATATAATGGAGAGGTCAAAATAAACTTGAGAAAGAATTCAGAAAATTATTTTTGTATTTGACTGAAATAATGTAACAACTGCAAACAGAATGATGATAAATTATGACTTTTAAGTCTAAGTGCTGCAATTATGAGAATCTTAGAACAGCATTAGAAATGATAGATTCAGTCATTCTGCTATATAGAAGCAGGAAAAAAACTAACAAAAAGCACTTAGCTAGCAGAGCAATCTCACACTGGATTTTCTTCTTCCTTTTAGGACACAATTGAGGACAAGGACAGCCATTTCTTAGAGCAATTTGGAAATACATGAGCTCCAAGATAGGTCTTAGTATGGCAAAGAAGAAAATGATGGAATAGCAAATGTGTGCAGATTTTGCTACCACTATGAGAAACAGGTTTGCCACCATACGAAAATAGCCATCAAAAGTTCCATTTTCATCACATCCTCAATTGGATTTGGTAGGAATAACTGCTTAGGCTTAGAAAAAAGACAAAGAAATATTAAAGCCTTCATCTAAAATGATTTTATTTCACTCACAACAGGTAGTAATCCAGTGACAAGGTCATTTAAAGTTATAACAGGCACATCTGCCATAATAAACATGTCACTTATTAGCCATTTAATATGTTGTTTGTAAGCAGAAAAATTGTGCTCAAGTTTGTTAATGAGGACAAATATAACTAAAAAGTATAAATCTAATACATCTTGAATATTCTCCCCTTTAAACTCAAGTCAACTATGTCATTGAAGGTAAAATCCCCAAAATAAAGCTGACTACAACAGGGAGATAAATAAGAAACAAAAGAGCTGCCAAATAATGGTGTAAGTTTCATGTCCCATCATGCTTGAGATTCTTGATCTATTGCTGGTATTTAGGTTATGCTGGAAATAATTAACCCTTTGACTTCACCCTCAAGGGTCAAGGATTCTAGTTTTCTTTAACAACCTATAACGAATCTGCCATACATTATTATCTTTTAACTTCTCTTGAACCTTCTATAGGTTAATTCTCCTTTTATAGTACTTCCTAAGATAAAGAGCTCCCTAAGTTTATAACCCATTTGGGAAACAAATCAAAACACTTTGCTAACGAAGTGATATCAACTTCCAATACTGAATGTTCAGCAGGGTGCTGCCAATTCTGCTATACTAGGATGTGGGGACAAAAATCTATGACCCCCCCATAGAGATCATCCTTTAGATTTGGATTTTATCCCTTTTTATCTTCAAACATTCCCAACTATAAGATTCCAATGTTTTTATTTTGTCTTTATATTGCAGCCCTCTCCTTGCTGTGCTCAGCCACTTCTTGGTCTTTTTATCTCTTATCTCTACTATGTCTTTCTTCAAACATTTAGAATATTATTGAGATTTTTTTTCATTTAGCCATAACAACATAATACAAAGTCAGCATGTAATAGTGGATAGGAAGCTCGCATCAATATCAAGGTAAATGGTATTCAAGTTCTGCTTTTAATAACACTATTTATGTGACTCTGGCAAGTCATTTAATTTTTCATCACCCTAGACAATTTACTAAGACTATAAGTTGAAGAGAAGTTGCCAATCTACAGCACAGGGAGTTTTCTCATCTGGGACCTCCCTACATGGACGTAATCACAGACGTATAACAAAAAAAATCACAAAAAACCGTAATAAGGTCTTCATGAAACAATCACCTTTCTTAGGCTTTAGTGAATAGTTCAAAGTTTAATATCCCATGAACATAGTACATCTTTTCCTTGGGTGCCATGGTCAACATCTCACTATGTCTATCTCTTGTTTTGCCCACTCTCACAGGTATTCAGAATTTAGGCTGGTGTCATAGTAAGTAGAAAGACTACTGAAGTAGTACTCAGGAAGCCTACATTTAAATCCTGCTCCAGATATTTACTAGTTTGGCCCCTTTGGACAAGTCCCTCAACCTCTCTGGCCTCAGTTTCTTCAAATATAAAATTAGAGGTTGAATCTTTACAGCCTCTAAGTTTCCTTCTTAGGTCCATATCTCTGATCCCATAACTCTCCTGAACTTAGTATTTCAGTACCCATGAGATTTTGTTTTTACCTAAAAAGTTACAGATTTCTGCATGAACTCCTTAATGCTAGATCACTTATAAACAAAGTAAATTTAGAGATCCCATGCCTGCCCTACTAATTCTAGAGAATGTTCAGTTGCTCCCTTCTCTTTTCCCAGTTTCCTGTTTTCAACTTGATTCCATTAAAAATAACTAAGAATTCACCAACCTCCAGTAATCTTTTTATAGAGTTTGGTGTGAAACCATTCAAAGGCCTTCTGTAAGTTTAATTCAATTATTTCTGGTTTTCCTTTTCTTGCATGTATATCTACTGCATTAGAAACATCAGAAACAATTGCTAATTGTTTTCCCATAGAAAGTCTACTGTGGTTGGTTCCTGTTTTCCTTGCTACAAATTACTCATGTCTGTACTCCTTTTAAGAACATAAGTTTACATAAGATCATAAGTTGTGATTCCATGTTTTATTAAATGCTATTCGATCCTAAAGTTCAAGAGAAACAAAATCATTTTTCCTCTTCACAAAAAGGAGAAAATTCTATTTTCAGATCCTACCAAATTTCCATTCCTATGCCATTTTAAAGAATGAGACAGGAAAACCTACCATGGAAGAAATACTGAGAAGAGCTACTGTGGGACCACAGAAATAATCCTAAATCTCACCTTATGATCTGTATAGCTCAATTTAGATTTGGGTTTGGATAGGTCTACTGTGAGCCAGCATTTACCTGAGCAAAAGAGGAAAAAAATGTCTTCCTCACTTTCTGTTACCTATGGAGGGTACATTTATACAGGTTTCTAATATTCTTCCTTTACCACCATGGTGAAATGTGCAGGGCCCAGAATCAGAGGTTTCAGTTACAATATGAATCACAGTGTTGAGCTTGAGACAATAGAAATGACATACTCTAGGAGCAACATGGGCTGAATTGTCAGTCTTTCATGTTCAAGAATTGCTTTGGAAGAGGAATGGAGCTTGTCTAGTCAAATAATTCATTAAAAAGAGGGTTTTTCTCCCTGCCAGAGGAAAAAAAATATGATATTAATCCAGGGAGACTTGGGCCTCATGCTGCTTCAAATAAGATTAAAAGGACTGCCTACTAGGGTGAAGTTCTATTAAGTTTATAAATATTCATAGCAATATTGAAGAGTTTAAGAAGACTGAATTTCACTTAATTGCTCACAAAAAGTAATCTTATTTTAAAGAATATGGATAATTAGATTTACAATGGGGGAAAAAAAGGCCAGGGTGCCAAGATTTTTGGTACAAAGGAAATGCTATAGGCAGCTTAATATCAGGAAACAAAAAGTAATCAGCTCTGTTACTAGGTAGGAATCTAAAGTCTTTCACCTTTACCAGGGGAATATTCAGTCACTCCAAAATGTCTATCATTGATTAATTTTAAAATTACAAAGCTCAGGAGATGAATATGCTCCTTACTTTAAACGTTAAAGAAATATTAAGCACTTTGGGGGAAAAACCTAGATAAGTGATTTTAAATTATAGCTAAACATAGCAAGGATGCTGATTTAGTCTTTCAGGGGCATTCACATCATATAACAAAGAAAATCACTGTCAAGTTTTTTCCACGGTAAACCTACAACCCCAAACCCAGGATGACTTCCACAACTTTGTTGCTAATCTAAAGTGCCAGGCTATTTACTCTTTTCCACAAGCATCATCATCCTCAGGTGGCAAACTCTTTTAGAAGATTCATAACAGTGAGCCATATTAGAAAATATTAACAACAGCATAGTAGACTTCTGGGGACAGAGCCAAGATGGCAGATTAGAGAAGCACACAGCTGAGATTTCTTACCCTTCCCCTTCAAACAACTTTAAAATAATGACTCAAATTGAATTTAGGAGCAGCAGAGCCATAAAAGGTCAGAGTCAGACCTTCTTCTAGCCTGAGAAAACATAGGAGGCTGGAAAGACAAATCCATGATATGGGGGAGGAAATGAGTCCTGAGCCCATGTGGATGACAAACCAGTTGGAGGACAATGGGGACAGAAGCAGCAACAGCTTCGGGGCCTCCTAAGCTAAAGGTGGCAAGGGGACCTGGAAACTGGTCAGAAAGAGACTACAGGGTACCCTTGTGCTAGCACTGGACTTAGGACCAAATATTGTTTGGCAGCTGCATTGCATATACACACTTCTGGGTCACAGTTCAAGGGCAGAGAGAAGCACTTTCAGTTAAGAGAGAGTGGAAGCTCTGAAGGGCAGTATCACTTCCAGCCCCAAGGGATCAGGGGCTATGAGGAATAGTATTTTTTCTGTTCCCAAGAGAAGAGAGGCCCTAAGGAGCAGTATCAATTGCAATACCAAGGAATCAAGACCCTACCTGGGTAAAGACCAGAAAGCAGAACAGGAGAGCCTTGATCACACCTCTCCCCAGATCATATTGCCTTGGAAGCATCAAAGTCTTTCAGAACTCAGAACTAGCTCTGGAAACAGCAGCATGAAAAAGCCTGAAGCTAGAAACTGCTCCCCCCCTACACACACACACACACCGCCCAAACTGGAAACAGAGCCCGACATTAACATAAAATTCCAAACTGTAAGAGATGGGTAAAAGTTAGGTTTCCACAGAAGAGTTAATTGAGTAAAGTTAGGGAAAGTTAGGTTTCCAAGAAGAGTTAATTAAGTTCCACAGAATAATTAATGAAGTGTCAGCTTGAACAAAGAAGGCATAAAAATTAACCAGGATGAGAGTCCACAACCAATCCAAATCAACCTTGTGGTTTTGGTGGATGCCTCAGACCCAGGATGTAGGAAAACTGATCTAAACTGGCCAGATAACGGTCAGGGTTGAAGAGAAAACTGGGTCAAACAGCTACCACACATGCTTAATTGGCTAATTGAATATTACCTCACACAACCACAGGGATGAGTTTTCCGCCATTTTTGAACATGGGATGTATGATGAGGAGGGGCAAACATGCCAAGAAGTTGCATGTTGGGGGCGTATAGGGAAGATTGTGACCTAGAAGGGAGTGGACCAATCTGTTCTCTGAAGGGAGGTACTGAGCTGATGGTGCATCAATCTATGTCAGTCTAATAAAGTTGGTCTCACTCCTGTACTCTCCACTACCTCTTCCTAAAGAAGGGTGGAGTCTGCTCCTGGCCAGGAACATTTACCAATTCCTTTGGATTCCTCAATAATAATAAGTTGCCCTTGATATCTGAATTTCAGTGTCAAGCATATCTCTAACAAAACCAAGAAATAAGGTGGAAAATGAGCAAACATCAACAACAAATAAGCTGATGATAAAAAGCTACTATGGTGACAGGGAAAATAAAGGTACAAACTCAAAAGAAGACAAGTCAAAACAGCTACAGACAAAGCCTCAAAGGAAAAAAAAATTGAACACAAGCCCAATAAGAATTAACAGCTTAGTATAAGAGGCACAAAAAATACTAGAAAAGAACACCTTAAATACGGAATTAGTAAAATGGACAAAGATACAAAAATATTCTTAAACAGTAGAGTTGGCCAAATGTAAAAAGAGGTATAAAAGCTGACAAAAGAAAATAACTCCTCAAAAATTAGAACTGGGCAAGTAGCAGCTAATGACTCTATGAGACATCAAGAAACAAACAAAATCAAAAGAATGAAAAAATAGGGAAAAAGTGGAAAAAACAGGGAAAAAAATATGATCAGAAAAAAACAACTGACCTGGTAAATAAACCAAGTAGAGGTCCTTCTTGAAGAGGACAATGACATCAGAAATGATGACATGACTTGAAGTTGACTTTGATTAGAGTGAGGGAGGGCTATGCAAGGTCACCAGCCTCACTTTCTCCTCCAGAGCCATCTGGGTCTGGTGGCCTGATATTCACCAGGACAACTGAAGATGGCCCAGGATGCATTGAGAGACCTGGCCCTTTTAGGCTAAGGTCTTTACAGGTGCTCACTGTGAGTGAGGTAACACCCATTCAGTGAATAGGCCTCTTTAAGAGGTTAATCAAGGGATTGCCCTTTTAATCAAAAACTCAAAAAAAAAAAATCTAATTGGGAGAAGACCCTCAGGATTCCTGGCCAAAAGAGAAACAGTTACTATTTAGTATTTACATTCACCCTATGCTAGGAGAACAAGGACCTATTGTCCAATCTACTAGCTCCAGAGTAAGGTAAGGCTTAGTTTTTGTGAAAGAAATTTAGCCAGTAAACCCAAAGTAACAGGGAAGGAAGGGAATTGGGGGGGGGGGAGGGAGAGGAGGTAATGGGGGGGCGAGGGTTTTGTTTGTCCTTTCTCGAAGAGGACCCTTTCTTTCTATTAACATAGCCAGTAGCTAAGTTCAGTTTGTCTTCACCTCTTGCTTTGATTATTGCAATAACCTCCTAATTGATCTCTTTGTCTCCAATCCTCCAGAGAACAACTTAAAATGACTTTCCTAAAATGCAATGATCTTATTATTCAACTCATTCACTCAATCAACTGCAGCGGCTCTCTACTGGCTATTGACCATAATATTAGTTTTTCTTTATCTCCTTCTAAAATTTCTATTTTTTCTATTAGTTTCATAATATAATTAATGGTATGTACAATTTTGTACGGGATGGAAAATTCAAATAATAGGAGAGATATCTTTAGGAGAAGCAAAGGGAATTTATTTTACAAACCTTGCAAGATTTGAGTATCACCTCCACTAGGGAAATCTAGTGGGGGAGGCAGAGTAAAAAGGAAGTGCAGGGACAGATATACTTTTAGTACAAAGATTCCCGCCCACCTCTATCCTTTCTCACCATTGGCTAGGAGGCGAGCTTATAATCTAGGCGCGGAAAAACTAGACAGAGAACTAGGGAACTAGGTAGATCCAGTCCTTTCAGGCTTTCCCTATCCAGAACTCAACTGCTGGGGGTGGTGTCCAAAAGTCTAGGAGAAGAAATGAGGAGAGGGGAGGGGAGACCTTCCTGGAGCAGAGAACAAACAGCTCACAGGTAGTCCATCATTTCCCTATTTGGTGCTAGCACCTGAGAGAGGTGGAAGGCCACACTTACAGCTTCAGGCCCTGACTTTCCAGAGTCACTACAAGGTTCAACTCCAAGCCTCTCCTACTCCCTCAGACATTCCCCATTCCAGAAATATGAGAGAGTAACTCCTATATTTTACCCTGTGAAGTCTTCACAAATTATCCTTCTCATTCAATTTATAAAAATCTTTGCAGCAAATTTCTCAGATAAAGGTCTCATTTCCAAAATTGTTCAAGAGCATTTTTTGTTGCTATTGATCTGTTTTGTGGAAATCAAAGAATATCCTTCTGAATAAGTTCAAAAGAGGGTCAGCCAAGTACTATGCTATCTTCAACTAACTTGTCATTTTTCAACTGAAATAAAATTAGTTAAATAAATGTCTTCTGATGCCTGCCCTGCTCTCTTGGAATGGACTGCTGCACCCCATAGGAAGGTAGGAGGGCATTCAATGGCTAGGCTAACATAGCAGTGATGGGGTATAGGTTTCTGATGGTATATAGACTTTGGGAACCCCCTTGAGCTCTCCCTGTATTACTCCAACTTGATCTGGCTTTTCATGCCCAAATAACCTAGCCTAGCCCTCCATAGTCTGATTACCTTCAGATTGCGTCCAGCCTTTCCCACCCTGATCCTATCAAAATATCTATACCCAAGTCTGTTACCCTAGGTCTCCATAGTCTGTCATCTACACGTAGCTATTTCCCACCCTTATTCCTATTCCTGGAGTCTGACCTCACCCCAGTCCCCCCAGTCACCCCATTCCCATCAAGACCCTCCCTAAACCCCTCCTGTCATTACCCCAGACTACTTGACCACCCTAGATCCCTCCCATGGTTTTTCTGCATATGAGTCTCATCTTGCCTGCATGAAAATGCTCATATTCAATCTAGCTCAGCTGATTGAATCTGGCCTGCTTGTCAATATGAGCATCACAAATGGTGAGATTTCTCAAGACTCTAACCAATATGGCAAATCTTTAACAAACTTTGTTTTTCTTTGACTGTAAGAAGGCTTGAGTCTAATTCATTCATGCAGGACCCGATGTGTTGGTATTTGGGGTCCTGAGCACCCCTAAACCTCAATATATGGCTCCCTGACCTCAGCAGCATCATACAAATCACAAGAAGATGTGACTTGTCCAGGGTAACATAGGATATAAGTTTGAGAAGTAGTATTTCAGCTGAGGTTCCAGACCATGCCAATGTTTCTCTCTACCACTCCACCTTGCCTTTGTACAAAAGCTCACCACTTATAAAAGAGGACGGGGAGAGGAGCATGGTCTGCAGGAAATATGTTTTCAAGTTCACAAGGAGATTCTTTGTCCACAAAGAACCTTAAACATTCTTGTTATTAGGTACAAGAGACGAAGGTCAAAGGATGGATTTATTTATAGTCCCTTTAAAAAGAAGCAAGTGATTTAAATGACACACGAGAGCAACAACGGCTCTGAAAATTGCTTTTAAAAGAGGCAAAGTGTTTCTGAAGTAATCTGTCCTTTCGGATTTGAATATACTAGTATCTTCAAAGAATTGTTATGTCAGCACTTCCTTTACCCCAAAGGAAAAAAGAGGATAAATCTGCATTATGCTTTGAGGAAAGAGTATTACCAAGCTCTTGTATTAGTTTTTATACAGGCTATTTCTAGTAACAGGTCAGATTCACTCACTAGCTTTTCTCCCATCCATGCATTACTTCACTGCACAAGCTGAATGAGCTGTAATTTCTTTTATGAATATACCACTTTCATGTTAATGTTAATTTTAAATGCTTGAAACATTATTTTACTAAATATTTCTACTGTAATTGTTCTCAAATTGTACTATATTAAGATTTTCATTTAATAAATAATTTATTTTAAAGATATGCAATAAGACTTTTCATTTTAAATTTCCCTATTACACGAAACAATGCTTTTTCATCCTCTCACATTATTTCATTTGCTCATCATATTCCACTGTCCCATATATAGCTCAAGTTATACTTCTGTATCTCTCACATGCATATTTAGAAGAAAATTTTCAAAAAGGATTTTAATAAGCAATGGGAGCAACATTTCAAGGCCTCCCTTTATTTGATTTAGGGCATTTTTTCTATTAAAAAGTACTGAAAATTTTCTTCAGATTTAATTGGCTTCAGGAATTAAGGAGCAACCTGTTGGTGTGGATTCCTGAACTAAATGAGTACCAAAAAATCCATGATGATCTCCAGCTGACCCCTTATGCTTGACCACTGGGCTATAATAAGCAACTCAGAAGAAAAAGAGTTAAGCTCAGCTGAATCAGCTCAGTGTTTTTGCTGAATATTGTTGTTGAATAAATTTCCATTGCTATGGCTAAGTAAACCCCGTTTGGATTGACTATCACCTCGTCAACAAGTGTTTCAGTTTAATATCAAAGGCAAGGTACCTGACCAGTCTGGTCAGCTCTGTCCTGCAGCAATTAACTTAATACGTAATTTTGGAAGAAAATGATCACTTTGAAGAGATGTGTGGGTGGTGCACTGGAAAGTGAGCTGCACGTGGCCTCTAGGCTTCTGGTGGTATTTCTTGTGATGATAGTAGCCACTTACTGTGAGGCATCCCCCACTGACACTTAGAGAGTAAACTGTCTATGGCTATTCAGCAACATATTGGTTTCCAACATGAATATACTTTTTAAAATTAATAACTGCAGTAGATAGCTATAGTAATCTGTATTAGTTCAATCTGTATATTCATAGATATAAATATAGCTATGTTATACATACAAACATACACACAATGTCAACATTCTCCATTTATTAGTAAGGCAGCATCCTCTCGATTCAAAACTATGGCTGCAATGAACCAAAGTGACTCAATTGATGAGGGGCTTTTCTGGTAAATAATGAGAAAGGACTCTCCTTGTTTGTTTTATTTATCTATTGCAAATAAATGATACTGTATTTTTTCCAAAGTTACATGTCAAGAATATTGTTAGCATTCATTACAAGATTTTGAGTTCCAAATTTTTCTCCTTTCCTCCTTCCCCTCACCTCTTCTGAAAGTGGTAGGCAGTTTGGTATAGTTTATACATGTGATATCATGCAAAAAATTATTCCCATATTGGACACAGATGTTAAAGAAGAAAGATATCAAAAAGGGGGGGGGGGTGGGAACCAAAGAGAAAAATAAAGTAAGTGAAAAAAATATGCTTCAATCTGCATTCAGAGTCCATCCATTCTTCATTTGAATACAGATATAGCATTTTCCTATGATTCTTTTGTACTTGTCTTGGATCATTGTGTTGCTGAGAAGAGCTGAACTGTTCAGTGTTGATCATCACACAATGTTGTTGATACCGTGTACAGTGTTTTCCTGGTTCTGCTAACTTCACTTTCCATCAGTTTGTACACGTTCTTCCAGGTTTTTCTGAGATCTTCCTGTTCGTCATTTCTTCTTGCACAATAGTATTCTATTACATTCATATACCACAATTTGTTTAGTGATTCCCCAATTGATGGGCATCCTTTCAATTTCTAATATTTTGCTGCCACAAAAAGGGCTGCTTTAATTTTTTTGTAGGTCCTTTTCCCTTTTTTATGATGTCTTTGGAATACAGACCTAGCAGTGCTATTGCTGGATCAAAGGGTATGCACAGTTTTATAGGCTTTGGGCATAGTTCCAAATTGCTCTCCAGATTGGTTGGATCAGTTCACAACTCCACCAACAATGCATTTGTGTCCCAATTTTCCCACATCTTCTCTAGCATTTATAATTTTCCTTTTCTGTCATATTAACCAATCTGATTAGATGTGAGGGGGTACCTCAGAGTTGTTTTAATTTGCATTGCTCTAATCAAAAGTGATTTAGAGCACTTCATATGCATATGGGTATCTTTCATTTTTCCATCTGAAAACTGCCTGTTCGTATCCTTTGATCAATGAGGAATGGCTTGTATTCTCATAAACTTGACTCAGTTCTCAATATATTTGCAAAATAAGGTCTTTATCAGAGACAATTGCTGTAAAGATTGTGTCCCATCTTTCTGCTTTCTTTCTAATCTTGGTTGCATTGGTTTTGTTTGTACAAAAGCTTTTTAATTTAATATAATCAAAATTACCTATTTTGTGTTTTTGCAATGCCATCTCTAGTTTGGTCATGAATTCTACCCTTATCAATGGATCTGACAAGTAAACTATTCCTTGTTCTTCTAATTTGCTCATGGTGTTACCCTTTTTGTCTAAATCATGCCAAAGGTCTGTCATCTGTAACTTTTCTAATATGCTATTTACCTCCTTAGTTTCTTTCTTGTTAATTGCTATTTCTTCCTGTTACCCCTTTAACTCCTGCTTTAAGAATCTGGATGCTATATGACTTGGGGCATATATGTTTAGTACTGATATTACTTCATTGTCTGTGGTACCTTTTAGCAAGATGCATTTTCCTTCCTTATCTCTTTTAATTAGGTCTGTTTTTGCTTTTCCTTTTTCTGAGAATCAAACTGCTACCCCAGCTTTCTTTTACTTCACCTGAGGCATAATAGACGCTGCTCCAGCCCGTTACCTTTACTCAATGTGTGTTTCTCTGCTTCAAGCATGTTTTCTGTAATCAACATATTCTAGGATTCTGGGTTTTTATCTATTCTGTTATCGGCTTCCATTTTACGGGAAAATTTATCCCATTCACATTCTAAGTTATAATTACTATCTATGTATTTCTTTCCATCCTATTCTTCCTTCTGTCTGTCCTCTTTCTCCTTTCACCCTTTCCCTCCTCACCAGTGTTTCACTTCTGTCTACTACTTCCCCTGATCTGCCCTCCCTTCTGTCAGCCCCCTCCTCCCCTTTTATTTGATCTTCTCCCCTCCTACTTCCCTGTCAGATAAGATAGATTTTTCTATTCAGCTGATTGTGTATATGATCCCCTCTTTGAGACAATACTGATGAGAGAAAGGGTTCAAGTGATGCTCATCACCCTCCCATTTTCCTCTCCACTATAATAGGGCTTTTGTGCCTCTTCATGTGAAATACTCCATTCTACCTCTCCCTTCCTTCTGCACTCATAGTACTCCTCATTCTCATCCCTAATTTTTTATGTCATTCCATCAAATTCACCTTATATGCATATTGTCTGCTTATGTATATTCCTTCTAGCTGTACTATTAGTAATACAATTTTTAAGAATTACACGTATCATCTCCCTGTACAGGAATGTAAATAGTTTAGCTCTATTGAATCCCTCATGTTTTCTTTTCCCTTTTTACCTTTTCTTGGGTTTAGATATTAGAGTTCAAATTTTTAGTTTAGTTCCGGCCTTCTCCTTATGAAGGTTTGCAATCTCTCTATTTCGTTGAATAACCATTTTTTTTCTCTTGATATATTACGCTTAATTTTGCCAGGTAAATGATTCTTGATTATAGTCCTAGTTTCTTTGCCCTCCTATGACATTCTATGACCTCCAACCCTTTATTGCTGCAGCTGCCAAGTCCTTTGTGATCCTGATTGTGACTCGCCAATATCTGAACTGTTTCTTTCTGGCCACTTGTAGAAATTTTTCCTTGAGCTGATAGTTATGAAATTTGGCTATAATGTTCCTTGGAGTTTTTAGTTTGGGATCTCTTTCCTGAGATGAACAGTGGATTCTTCTAATGCCTCTTTTTCCCTTTGGTTCCAGGAAATCAGGGAAACTTTTCTTGATAATTTCTTGAAAGATGCTGTCCAGGTCCTCCTTTTGATTATGGCTTTCAGTATTGTCTCTCCTGGATCTATCTTCCAGGTCAGTTCTTTTCTTCCATGAGGTATTTCGCATTTTCTTTCATTTTTTCATTCTTTTGAATTTATTTGATTGATTCACGGTGTCTCATAGAGTCACTAGCTTCTACTTGCCCAACTCTAACTTTTAAGATGTCGTTTTCTTCAATTAGCTTTCGTATTTGCTTTTCCAATTGTTTTTTTTTTTCCAGTTGTTTTCTTCAGTGGATTTTTGTATCTCCTTTTCCATTTGGTCAATCCTCCTTTTTAAGCAGTTTTTCCAAGCTAACTCTTTTTTCATAATTCTCTTGCATCACTCATGTCTTTTCACCTCTTTTCTTCCACCTCTCCTTTTTGAGCTCTTCCATGAGTTCTTTCTGAGCTTGAGACCATATCCCATTTTTCTTCGGGGGTTTGGCCAATAGGTGTTTTGACATTGTTGTCCTCTTCCTAGTTTGCATCTTGGTCATCTCCGTCACCCCAATAACTTTCTAAGGTCCAGTTCTTTTCATTGTTGTTGTTTGGTCTTTTTCTTTTATTTTCAATTTGAGTTCTACACCCAGGGTTGAAGGGGTACTGCCTCAGGCTTCTTGTGTCAGTGGCTGTAGCCATGACTGTATACCTGGTGTTATGCTGATGTTGCCCTGTGGGCCCCCCGGCCCAAGGAACTACATTCATTAGGCAGAAGTTACAAGGCGGTGATTTAGTTTTTCTCGAAGTAAAATCTTCCTTACAGTTATAGCCACCTTAAAGTTAAATGAGTTAACTCCTCAGATAGTGGATTCCTTTTCAATGGCAAAGTCCAGATTAGTAGTTGTTATTTGGGTTTAAGAGGCAGTTATTTTTCTTTTTTTTTTAAATCTTTTTTTTTTTATTTGAGGGGGAAAGGCAGGGCAATTGGGGTTAAGTGACTTGCCCAAGGTCACACAGCTAGTGTTTCATGTGTCTGAGGCCAGATTTGAACTCAGGTCCTCCTGATTCCAGGGCTGGTTCTCTACTCACTGTGCCACCTAGCTACCCCAGCAGTTATTTTTCAATTATGAGTTGGACTAGGTGATCCAGGAGGTCCTTTCCAGCTCTAAAATTCTGCAACTCTTCTCAGCTCTAACTTTCTCTGCCTTTCATTTTTTAAACTATGTTTTCAGGAACTCTCCTTTACTGTTGATTCACTCCCCTTAATGATTGATCCCTTGGTCTCACATTCTGTCTTCAGAGGCTTATTGAAATGCAGTCTCACTTTCAGACTCTCTGTCTCCCACTATTAGTCAGCAAACACTTGAAACCTAGCTTGAAGACTTCTCTACCCCAACACTATATAGGTTCCCTGCTAAGATGCTAGCCTCTAAGTTCCTCAACTGCCTCCCTGCCCCATTCCTCCATCCCCAATAGCTCTGTCTCCAGTCTGTCTTGGCCATACATAAATGTGATCAGGACTTATACTGCAACTTTCTATCTCAAATTAATTTGCTCCAAGTAACAGAATTTCCAAATCTGATTCTGCTTAGCACAGTGCCTGGAATGTAGTAGGCACTCAACAAGGCTTGTTGAATTAAACTGATTAGGGAAACTACATGGAATTTGTCCTTAACAGAGGTTCTTAACACACCAATTTGAGGCAACAAGCCCTACTGTGACAAGCCTCAGAATCATCTCCCTGGCATGGAGAAGCAGCTTCAGTGTTATGCTGTGATTTCTCAGTAGTTGCCACAAATCCTAATTACATTCTCTTGTGTGAATTATATTTTCTCTACTCACCAAGATTAGGCTGGTCATTCCTTCTTGGGCTTTCATTTCCTCTAGTGCTTCCAGAGACCATACTCTAGAGCAGAGTTTTTGAGAGAGAGAGAGAGAGAGAGAGAGAGAGAGAGAGAGAGAGAGAGAGAGAATGTGAGTGTGTGTGTGAGTGTGTGTGTATGTGTGTAAGATGTACACCTTTGGCAGTCTGGTGAAACCTATGGACCCATTCTCAGAATATTTTTTAATGTATTAAAATTAAATACAAAGAATTTCAAAAGACACCAATCTATTGGCAATTTTTTTTTTCTCTTCCAAAATCTCCTGAGGAACTTCAGCCTTGCTACACTACTTCTCTTTAAAGCATAAACCATGACCCAATCTACTCTTCTAATTTTCCTGGCTGAAGCATGAGTTTTTCAATCTGTTCCCTATGGCTTTACTCCTCATCCCTGTAGCTTTCACGACCCAAAGTGCTCTTCCTTGGCCACCATTCCCCTAAGTGTGTTATCTCTTCCTATTAGAGTGTAGGCTCCTTATGGGCAAGGACTCTCTTTGTTTTTGAATTTAAAGCAATGTGCCTAAAATACTGCTTGGAACAGCTAGTAGAGTGTTTAATATGGTTTTTTTCATTCATTTACAAGATTTCTTTATTTTTTTAGTGAATGGGCTAAAAATCTGTATTTTTGCCACAAGTTTTTAATAAGTTAATACCACATCATGAAATTAAACATAAAACTTCATTAAATATGTTGGGGAAACTTCAAAAGATTATACATCTTTCTCAAATCATTACTAGGTAATAAGTTGGGCAACAAAAACTTATTGACTAATTAGATAGGAAGTGACTACAAACAATTTTGGACTTAAAAAGCCCTCAGATCAAGATCTTAGGATTGTTTTTTCTTTGTGGGAGTAGGTTGGGGGGATGGGGATGGGGAGGAACATTGTAGGCGAAATGTTCAATAATGTGAACAAGGACTGGAGAGAATATCTTGGTTCAATTGAATATATAGAGAAACCTGTGCTAGTGTTGACACAGTTGTTGGCATTTTGAGGGATTGATAGTCAAAGTATCTGAAGGAGGAGAAGACACTAATGGCACAGAGGAAAAAAAATATCTCAGACCTGATTAACCTTCCCCTTACCTCCACAGAAGAAACAAGAGAACATCATTAACTATCGATCTATGTGCCCATTTCCCCATCTCTGCAAATCCATGGTTACCTAGCTGAGGGGATTAAGAAGGAAGAAACAAGCTACTGAAGATGATGTTTAATGAGGAATTGCATTTTTACTATTTTACAACTAATTAGAAAATGTAGGTAATATGTGATCCCACTGTGCTTATAGTTTGTTGATTTCAAAATAAAAATATTTGTTTAAGAGAATAAAATGCCATCTTTTAGGTTCTTTGACAGGGTACTTCACATCCATGTACCAAATTCTCCAAGCACTTCTAGATATGACAAAAATTTTTATTGTTCCGTCATTCCAGTCTTGTCCAGCTCTGTGGTCCCATTAGTGTTTTCCTGCAAAGAAACTGAAGTGCTTTGCCATTTCCTCTCTAGATAATTTTACAGATGAGGAAACTGAGGCTAATAGTGATAAGTCATTAGCCCAGGGTCACATAGCTAGTAGGTGTCTGAGGCCAGATTTTAAGTCAGGAAGATGAGTTTTCCTGACTCCAAGCCCAGACTCTACCCACCGTACCTCCTGACTGCCCTACAAAAAAAGCCAAATAGAATTATCTTCTCATATTAAACTTATGGCAAAGCATAAAGCAGGCACAGGTAGGGATGACAAAGATATCAGCTACTGTGATAGAGGAGATACAGCCCAGAACTCACATCAAAGAGAGATCTTTTATGGAGGATGGGGACCTCCAGATGTTCTTGTTTGTGGATGATATTTTGTTGGTATCATCAAGCCCCAGAGCAACAAGAAAAATAACTAAACACTCATCACAAGAAACTCCTCACAGAGATTTGCAGTTTCTCAAAGAAATCTGTCCTATCAGTACACATAGATTAGACCAAGTGCTTAGATAACTGGGCTTAGATTATTTGGACTGACATCCTATATAGATCTTGTTCATTAGAATGTTTATCTGGGCATGTAGTACAGATGGACAAAGATTTGGACATGGAGTTGAATAAGTGAAGAAGAATCAACTGGATTGACTTCTAAATCTCTCTTTACAGACTCCCAGAATTTCATGAAGCCAAAGGCCCTTCTTTCTACTACTACCATTCTATGTTGTTATATGGCAGGGAGATATAACTAAACACCAAAATCTTAAATGAATATCACAGGCAAAATGGCCTTTGTTGTCTTTGAGTGACTCAGTTTATCTCATTGAGCCTTGCTGGGTGCTGGGCCCCTGCTAGGGCTAACTCCGGGGGAGGGCCTAGTTTACATGTCTGGGACAGCAGAGGCTTTTAGGCCACATGGGTTTAGGTCCGCCTCTTTGTGATGATTCATGGGACTGGCTAAGGGGAGGTGTTAACTCCAGAGCCATGCCCTATTGGGTATTAACCTAGTCTAAGTGGATGTGAACCTCCCAGGGTCCTAGGGGGAGGGGCCAACTCAAGAACCAGTCAGCTCTGGTCATTCAGGCGGTGCTTGACGATGTCAAAAACTCTATAAGAGGGGAGAAGACAGCTTGAAAATCCCTTTTTGGTTGGAGCGGCAGCGGTGGCGAGAGTGACTCTGGGCCAGCCCTTGTTCCGAGCTTTTGGGCTGAACCTAAATGTTGGTAGCTATGAATTGTATTGGGTCTGTCTGTTGATATTTGTAATTTGTTTGCATTTTGTTCTGAAGTTCAGGATGCTGGGGTTTTTTTCCCCCGAACTAAATGAATATTCTAAAGTTCAGGGTGCTGGCTGTTTTTTCCCCTGAACTAACTGAATGCTGTCTGTATGCTCCCCTGAACTAACTGAATGTAGTCTGTGTGCTGGATTAAAGTAAGCTTGTCAACCCCTTCACCGTGTTTTCCTTGGTTAAGCAGATAAAAAGAACCTGTGCTTTCCCGGCGTGCCGGCAGCCTCCTGGGTGCTGGCTGTGGGTGGATCTTACGCCCCCACAGAAGTTGCTAGCTGGATTGTTAAAACAAGAGGTCACATAGTGAGAGGAGAGTGTGAGTAGACTGCAACATATGTCAATGAAGAACCCTAAAAACACAAGTAAAAGACATCAAAAAGGAAATATATGATCAGAAGAACAGACAGGCTAGCAATATAGCAAGAAAGGGAAATGATGTGGGCAGCCACACTACTCTACTGTTGTCCTTGTAATGTCATGAGAAAGTGAGGAAAGCCTCTAGGATAGCCTATTGGATCGATTTTCTATGGCAAACTTATGAGGAAACCTAAACAGAAGTGGTATTCCATGGGCAGTGATCTTCATCATTGGAAGGGACTCCTGAATAGACATGCTCATAAATGCATATGAGAATTTAAGAGAGGAAATACCTTGCTTATTGTTCCAAAAATAAAATAAATCAATTTTTTTCCTTTTAATTTTTGTTGAAAGAGTCTCTGTTATCAATCCAAATTCAATGGAGTCTATCTCATGCTTGTAGTTGTTTGACAAGACAGCTGCTACCTAAGTGCTAGCTGTGTATCTTTTCTGAGAAAAACGCTTATTTAACCTGTTACTGTGCATGAGAACCTAAACTTGTGTAAAATGCTTATGAAAATATTGCTAGGAATTAAAAAAAAAGTCAACCTGTCCTCCTGAGATTCAAGCCATAAAGACTTTACTCTATATTTATTTTAGAATATTGGAAGTATTTTATTAATAATTTATTACTTTTTGAAAATGAGGATGATAGTTATTTTACAGGTAGCAAACACAGATCCAAAGTGTCAAGTCTAACACTAACACTGCATCCCAGTGCCGGTAACCTTCCCTCAATTCCTTGTTTGATTTTTATTTGTAAATCTAGTGTGATGGAGACTTCCAGGTCCTCTCATATCTTCCCATAATCTTTTCTTTAAGCAACCTAAAGTGGGATTGGCCCTGTCCATCTTCCCTCTTGAAGGTGGAAGCCAAAAGTACCTGAGGAAACTTGAAACTTGAAGAAGACTTTCTTCTCTCTCACTCTGATAGGCTGCCCTGCCCATCACACAGGCATAGGAGAGAGTTCTATAGTAATGGGCTTTGGGATTGAGGTTATGAAATACTGATTTATTGGTGGTGGTGCTGGTGATGGTGGTGATGGTTGTAGTGGTGGTAGTGCTGGTGATGAGGCTGGTGGTGGTAGTAGTAGTAGTAGTAGCAGTAGTAGTGTATTTCATGGCCCATTGTAAATTACATCTGAGAGAATGGAGTCAAAATTTGGAAGTAAGGTCACACTAGAATGACAGAACTTTTTTTAACTCTAACCTCTAAAATCAAGGAATTCTGTGGTCTCAAAAGCATTGAGCAGTGTTGCAAGCTGAGTCTTAGCTCCATCTGTCAGTATGTACTCTTGGCACTCTCGTAAGAAACCCCAGTAGAAGCAGTATGAAAGTAGACTGTATACTGAACAGAGATGAAATATGTTTTGAAGCAGCTTAATACAAACATGCCCACTTAATTACAATCATGAGTTGTGTAACATTTCAGCAGAGGATTGCTTCTGCTGAAGCTATTGTTCTTAAAAGGAGTGTTTTAAGTTTCTATTTGGTCATGTCTGTAATTTAACAGTTTAGAAGCAAAATTAATGTGGTGCTGTTTCCCTTTGATTAAAACAGCACATTTTATTCAAAGTGGCTTGCTATTTCTTTTTTGTTTCTGCCAAATAGACCTGGTAGACACTGACAAGGAAATGGAATATTGCGTGGGCCAAATTTCTGACATTCATTTTCCTCACACATTAATTTAGTACAAAGGAGAATAATCTGTTGTTCACAAAGAGAAAGGGAAAAACCCAGAGCATTTCAAGCCAAATCCTTTCACTTAAAGGTTATAGTGACTGAACATAATTTCCTCTGGAGGAAACTTTGTTGTTTTGAAAAGTCTCAGACAAGCATCATCAGAAGAGAGATTGAGTTGCAGCATGCCCATTCTAGGTCTTCTGTTAGTTAAGGACATTGGATAAGGAGAAAACTCCATCTGTTTGGAGCCAAAATCAATTTCTGACATAAGCTGTCAAGGAAAGAAAGAAAGCAACAGAAGTTCCCCTAAGGAATGCAACATGGCCAAATAAGATGGATAGGAAATTAGAAATTACACCTATATTTAATTAAATCGAGGCCAAAGGAGAATATCAATTCAGCCCTGTGAGACAAAGTTTGAAAGGCATAGACCTAAACAGACCTTGCCCACCATAGGTGTACTGCATGAAATAGGAGGAAATAACAGTTGAGTATGTGTATGGTACATTAACAATTTAGTTTAATCACAAGTGATTCCCATTAGCTGCCCAAACAGAGGTCAGACATGGCGGGGGTGGGGGTGGTATAATTTAATTAATCAAAAATGTGTTAACAAGAGAATCAGCCTTCTATAATTTTGGAAGAAGACAACATGAAAGATAGGCAGTTTGCCTTAGATTGGAAGTAAACTCACGTGCATTGATATTTTAAAACTAAACAAAATTTTAACAGATAATTGGGAAAATTAAAATCATACTCATTTTATGTTTAAGTACAAGTTCCAGTGGAAGATAGTAAAAGAGGTCCATACAGTAACCATTTTATACATACATATATATCATATATATGTGTGTGTGTGTGTGTGTGTGTGTGTGTGTGTGTGTGTGTGTGGTTATACATATAACCATTTATATTATAACCATACAGTAAACATGATGACCCCCAAAATGGTTTGAAAAGCTGCTGAGGGTAAGGTGAGTTTATTAAACATCTACCCAGCTTGCAGGCTTCCTTCCTGGCAGGGGTTCAGTGACCAAGGATAGTGACCATATTTCTCCTGCATTAATAAAAAATTGTATACAGACTAAATGATAGCTTACGGATTAAGATACTAATAAAACCCTATAAGACAGCCAAATAAGTACTCAGTTACAGGAAGATGAATTTATTCTAAAATATCAAGAATGTATATTTTTTATAATTGAGGAAATTGAGGTAAACTGATATTAAATTAATTGGCCGGAGTCACATAGCTACTAAGTGTCTGAGGCCAGATTTAAATCTAGTCTTCCTGACTCTTGGCCCAGAGCTCTATCCACGGCACCCTTTAGCTGCCTCAGTAATTTTCTAAATATCTCTAAACTATTCTAAAAAGTCAGTTATTTTCCCCATCACTGGTAATGGAACTACCTCATTTCTCAAAAACAGCCCCCACTCTGTGACAAGAGTAAGGAGAAATACTATGAAAGAAAAAAATCATGAGAAGTTATGCAGAACGTCTGAATTAAAGGACACAAAGATGATTTGTGTTGGAGTCATGAAATTGGTAGAAATACGAAAAGAATCTAAAATTCACTCTATATTTTTTGCTAACTGAAAAAAAAATTGGTAGAAGAAAATCCCCATTTGAAGGCTCTAAATTTTTTCTTTGAAGGCTATAACAATAGAGATAACTCTGTTCAACCAACCTTTGACTATTAATATAAAATGAGACCTAAGAAAGGTAGACAGATGCTTGTGAAAGGCGTTTGCCACTGTTAGGTTGGAGATACAGTGCCAAGTACAAATGAAAGAGGGATTCCCTATAGATGGGTTAGTTGTTCCAGATGGTCCTGTTTGCACATGACATTGTGCTGACTACATCAAACCTGTAATGTTGCAGAGTCTCTTAAATATGATCCATAATAATTCAAAATAATTATCCACACAGGCAAACAATGATAAAACATGTAGATGAAGAATGTCTTTTGGCCAAACTGTAACTTGCGTTTATAAGGATGAATAACTAGTTGGATAATTGCTCTATGCTTTCAATAATCCCAAGCTCCCTTCTAAAACAAAAGTTAGATTGTTAGCTCTTCCAGGGCAGAAATTGTTTCATTTTTGTCCTATATCTCCAGCACTTTGAACAATGACTAGCTTAATTAATACTTGATTGAGAGACTTCTTCTTTATGACAATATTCTTTGGATGACACTATATACTTTCTATTAGTAGGATACTCCACTCTAAATAATTAACATTGAGATGAATGGCATGAGTGGGTGGAGTTGTGAATTGGTCCAAACATTGTTTTTCACATAATGCCAATTTATTTTCCACGACGTCTAAACTGCCTAAACCTTTAGATCCAGAGGATCCTATCGCTAGGTACATAATCCAATGAAGTGGAATAAAGAAATAAAAATCTCATTCTACAAAATATTAATTGCAGGACTTTTGTGTTCACAAAGAACTGAAAACTGAGTAAGGAATGGCTAAACTCCTAGGGTGTATAGCTAGGGCATTCACTGAGGAAAAATGTTCCTATTCACATCATCTTCACCCACCTCACTAGGAGGTAGTAATGGTGGTCTTGGGTGATAAGCATTCAGGATTTATATGTGTAAGAAAGTTCCAGTTGAATTGCTGACAATAGCTAATGAAAGGCAGTGTTATAACCTCTTAAATACATAATAGTCTTAGAGAGGAGAGCTGTGTGGCCAAGTGGTAAGAATTCCTGAGGAGTACTTCTTAATAACTTCTGACCGTCTAGTCAGAAATTTATTTCAGAGAGAGCAAGACCCCAAATTCTAGCTTTCTAGTAGCAGAAGGTGAATGTCTTTGTTAATGACAACCTTGGATATTGCTTCAAATAACCCTAAATCTGAGAGTGAGGAGATCCAGCCTCCCATCCTGAGATGGAGAATTTATTCAAGAATATTTCTGAATGAGAAAAAAGGATAGTGCAGTTGGCACCTGTTTCAACAAGGGACTAAAGAATGCGACAAGTGTTACTTGTTACTACTGTTTATACAGTAGTAACAAGAATTTAGTCATAATTTGGGCAAAAAAGGGACCTTAACTCTGCATTTTGGTATTAGAGTTTTGTTTTTTGGGTTTTTTTCACATGACGGGTCTAATGAAAAGTAAGTGCTGTAATAGTTAGAGGTATACTTCTTTTCTGAGAGAGGCCTACCTCACACAAGGCTCTATGATTATATTACTGTAGGGTGAAAGAGGTACTTACCAGAACATTTGGATGTTGCCAATCCAGTAGCCTCAAATTATTTTCCATTCAAAGTGGATTCCAAACACCAGTATGGTGCTCTGATACTAGGGAAATATATGAATCCCTGTGGAAAGAGAGATTCACTAGAATGTCAGAGTATCACCTGAGATACAAGCCATTTAATTTCTTTCCAAAGGCAATCTAAACTATAACATTTTAGAGTGTAGGTAACTTAAGGACCATAATGGAAAGTAGTACTCATAAAAGAGGGAAAATTACGGTGATTGATTATAGGCTATTATTGGTCCTTTGTATCTTTTTCCATTTATTTATGGATGAATATATATAGATAGACACACATATGTATATATGTGTATGTATGTGTGTGTGTATATATATATACATTCATATATATGCGTGTGTGTGTGTGTGTGTGTGTGTGTATCCTTTGCATTATTGCAAGGTGGAGGGGGAACAGAATAAAATAAAGTTTGTCCTCTCCTTGATTAACACATCGGTCCATTGCTCACATAGGAGCTATGGACTTTGTTATCTTCATTTGTGGTAATATAGACACAAGTACCATACTCTGAAATTTTTCCAGAGTAACCTCTATATGGGTGCAACAACAGGTCAAACAAAGTAAGCTGGTATTAGCCCCAAGATTCTGTCCATACAAACTCAGAGGTTGGTGGAGATGGGTCATAGGTTAAATCTCTATTGATCAAGCTATCTTCTCTGTTATTTCTCTAACTTTGATATCTATGATTTTTTTTGAAAGTGAGAAAAATGACATCATTTGAAAACTTTTCCTGATCATTTGTATCCAGAAGATTGAAACAAAACAGACTACATGAGGAGGTATAATCAGTCAAAGTTTAATTAGTCTTCTAAAGCCAATAGCTCTCCCCAAGCCATATCTATCTGACTATCAAATTTCCATCCCTGCGGCAGTTCCACTACACTTCTGATCTATAAGAGCTTATGCTTCCCCACTCTCATAGGTGACTTTGGAAGACCTGAAGACATGTAAACATTTAGACTTCTCTGAAAGCTTGGAAACATATAAAAATACAATCATTGGTAAATTATACTTATCTTTAAAATGAACTGCAAAAAGGAAAAAAATATCAGAAACAATCACTGACTTAAGAAATAGTAAAACAACTAGTTGATTGGCATGCTATCAGTATCGCAGACTCTATCCAAATGGACCCTGTAGTATTATTTTTTAATTGACTTACCTAGTTAAGCAACTGTATTTTTTAAAATTGTACTGAGTGAGATTGAGAATTAGTTTTATATACCTTTCTTCTTTTTCTCTTCTAATTATGCCTCATAGAGTTTGATCAATGAAAAATATGATAGATTAAAGGCTATTTCAAACTATATCAGCATTTGAAAAAGCAGTCTTTTCCTGGTTTCTCAAGATGTTTTGTTATCAACATTGCAATAATATCTACTGCCTTATGTGCATATGTAATCAGCACCATAGTTTGGGAGACTGATTAAATATCAAAACAAAGCTGATGTGTTTGTTTTGAGGTTTTTTTTAAATCAATTTCAGCATCCTCTCACAGCGATATATGCAACAAAAAAAATAGTAATTAGCCCTCAACAGACTTTCATATGAACAGGTAGCCTTCATGCTTGGAAATCCAGTGGTTATCTACTAATTTTAAAAATCATTTTTAATATAGTGAATAGTCTATAAACACTGTTTTAAAGGAAGATGTTTTCTTTGTAAAGCTAGTTGAATTTTTTTTGTCTTATTTACACAGAGCCATTTGAAATAATTATCAATTGAAACATCTGAACAATAGCAACCTCGCTATCTGAACATCGCAGAGATGGAATAGGATGGAACACTCAGTTCCCAATGGGAATTAGCAAAGTGTGCCTGACCTGGAAGAATGCTGAGCCAGTCTAACTCTGCTGGAAGAGTTTGGTGCTACTTATCAAGATAACAATCCTGGAGACAAATCAAGTCTGATTTACAGAGACTTGCAATTAGAACATTAGAAAGAGAACAAAAGCAAGCAGTAGGGAATTTTCTTTCCCAAGTTTATACTTGTAGTGTTCAATGGAAGACATCAGTCCTGGAATAAAAAGGGAAGTAAGCACTATATTGCTTATTTACTCCGTATGCATATGCTTACCAAAAAGACTTTCAGTGACCAAGTAGTTTTTATGTTTGCATAATGAATTAAAGTAGGAAGTTCCCTGCAGAGCTAGAAAACGAACATTGGGCAAAACATCTTTTAAATTGTCTGCACTGAGGGATGCTCATGCATTTGCTGCATGCAACAAACATTGCTTTTTTCTGGAGACAACATTTGTTTCCTTTATTTTTACCATACATTATCAAGGAGCAGTTGAAAAATAGGGGGTAGGGAAGGCAGAAGTATGCTATAACACCAAAGACAAATGGAATAGAAATAGCATATAAATATTGTCAAATATTATATGAACAGGTAGGTAGGTGATGCAGTGGATAGAACACTCAGCCTGGAGTCAGGAAAACCTAGATTCAGATCTGGTCTCAGACACTTACTGTGACCCTGAGCAAATCACTTAACTCTGTATACCTCATTTTCTTCATTTGTAAAATGATTTGGAAAACCACTTCAGCAACTTTGCCAAGAAAATCACAAATGGGGTCAGGAGGAGTTGGACACAACTGAAAAATGACTGAACGATTATTTGAACAGAAAATGAGGTAGTCCTGTGTAACAATAATGTTACTTGTGGCTGTGTAAGACCAACACGAGCACACAGGAGGACTACTAGCACAAGTTCTTTGATCTGCTTTTCTAAGGGAAAGCAACTTTAAGGTGTTTACAATTCACTTTACTTAAACATACATATATCATTCACTTAGTTCAGAGGAAAAAGTCAGCACCCTGAACTTCAGAAAAAACATAAATAGAAATCACAAGCAGAAATTATATAAACAGAGCAAATAATACAAATCAGCAGACAGGGCTTCTCAATGTCTGTCCATAGTAATACATATATAGTTAGCAGAGAGAGAAGCACCAACATCTGGGTTTCCAAAGCCAGGGGGCTGGTGGGGGGGGGGGGGCGGGGAGCTCCTTAGCAACTAACCAGAATCTCGCCTGGCCAAATCACAGGAACACTCTTCCAATGAGTGAGTCCCAAAGCAAAATGCTAACCTCAGTGTAGATATACACTTCTTCAGGGTCAGAGGACGTTATAACCATGCAACTCAAACCCACGTAACCTCCGTCTTCCCGTGATTTAAGCAGGTCATCAAAGACTCTTGATTCAATCAAAGACTCTTGATTGAAACAAAGGCAAGACTCAAAGGTACCTTATTGCCTTAGTTCTGAGAAGCACTCCAAAACAAAAAACAACAAAAAATCCCACCTTGCTTTAGATTACATCTTGTCATGTATGGAAAGAGAAGGGTAGCCAATAGCTGCCCTGTGTACCTCACTGATGTATGTGGGATAGTAAGAGACGTAGATGAAGGCCCCCACCACATGGGTTGGACATAGGCAAGTGTCCCACAGAATGAGAAAGCATAGATGGGTTTCATCTGTGCTACAAGGGAGACGTCTTTATGCCATCTGAGAATCTGTAAGTATTCATTCAATCAGTTAACAAGCATTTGTACTAAGTTTTGAGGATAAAAAGAAAGGCAAAAACAAAGTTCCTGCCTTCAAGGAGCTCACCTTCGAAAAGGGGAAAACAACATTCAAATAGCTATTGTGTATACACGAGATATATACCGTATAAATGGGAGGCATATAAGGAAATGCTTGGCGGAAAATGACTTTGCTAACAAGCCTGCAGAGAGCTCAGGGCTGTTTGTGTTATGTGCTGTCTGGGGACAGAATTACCAAAGTCTTTCTGTTGGAGACTGGGAGGATGATGGCAGTGTTGGTACTTGTGTCAGGATGTGCCTGCATATTCAATTATACCCAGTCTACATAGCCTGTGGCTATCTTCTCTGACTCCACAAAAAGTTTCCCACAATCATCTGTTATCCCTACTGTGTTTCAGACTACTCTTTGTAGTGCCACACTCTTAAAGAAAAGATAAGAAGCAATTTTGTTGGTCCCCCAAGTAATGTTTTATGATACGATGTTGATGATAGACCCAAGGGCTGAACTCTGCCCTTCTGTTTGGAGTTGTCCTGTAGAGCATACGTGAGGTGTGAAGAGGCAACCTCTACATTGGTTGTTAAAATACACTATAATTAGGAAGAAAATCTGGGCTGATGAACTATTTACATTGTCTTAATTCAAAATCCTCCTTCTTATGATATCAGAAATTAGTTCAAAACATATGCTTTGTTGAAACCACTCAAGAGGCTAAGACATTATAACCTTCACTCAGTCAGCAAGAAATTTTATTTTCCACCTATCCTCCAGGAACTCACTCAAGTAGTTAATAAATGTTTATTTAGTGACCATTTTGTGCAAGGTACTATGTTAGACATTGAGATTATAAAGATAAATGAAAAAGAGTACTTGCTTTCATGAAGCATGAAAACATGGATATTTTACTAAGGTAAAAGGGAGGGTTTTAATATGTACACAGAGAATTAAAAACAAAATAATTTGAAGGGGGAAAGAAGCTTAACAACTGGGTCCAAGGTGGGTAGGGATTAGGAAAGGCTTCTTAGGAGCCAGAATCTAACTTGAGCGTTAAAGGAACCAAGGATTTATAATGACCCCAGGAAAGCTCAAATCCCTGGAATCATTTTGTCAGAGTAAGACCAGATCAGAATAAGAGTCTACCCTTCCCCCCTCCCATAGGCATAAATAAGCACCATATCCAGGTCCAGAATCCTTGTTCTTTTTTCTTCCACTGCCTAGTCCTATTAGAGTCAATTAAGAAATCTACAAAAATCCAAACCAGATGGCTCATTTATTCTGGAGTCCCAGAAGGGTGCATAATTCCACCTGGTTCCCAGAGGACCTTTTAAACTGTTTCTACCATTTTCACTGACTACTCTTTACATATCCTTCCTTAATAATGCTTGCTTGCTTTGCTGTCATATCTGCCCCGTTTTTCCTTGTACTGGATCACAGTTACCTGAACCTTCCTAAGTCTGCTTTAAGACAGGTTTCCAAAGTATGGATGTGAGAAAAAATTGCATTATGGGCATGGATCAACCTTGTTGTTTGTCCTTCATTCTTGAAGAGGACCATGACATCAGGAAGGTGATGCTATGACTTGCAAGTGAATTGGTTTAATGTTAGGGAGGGTTCTGCAAAGTCACCAGCCTCCCTTTCTCCTCCCAGGTCACCTGGGTCCAGTGGCAAGATATAGACCAAGACAACTGGAGATGGTCCCAAGTCAACCTCTGTAAAGAGCTGAAGGCGAGGAAATGAAAGGTAAAATATTCAACTCTAATGTGTATTGGGCAGCTAGGTGGTGCAGTGATAGAGGGCTGGGCCTTGAATAAGGAAGAACTGAGTTCAAATCCAGCCCGAGACACTAACTAGCTTTGTGACTCTGGCTAAGTCGCTTAACCTTGTTTGCCTCAGTTTCCTCATCTATAAAATAAGTTGGAGAAGAAAATGGCAAACCACCCTAGTATCTTTGCTGAGAAAACGATCCCTGAATAGGATAACAAAGAGTTAGATATGATTGAAACAGCTGGAAAACAACAACAATGCGTCTGGTTGCATTAATCATCCTAACATTCAGAAAAAGTCAGTGGCAATGGCTAGCATTGTTAGCCTCATTTTACAAGTGAAGAATTGGAGCGCAGGTGACCTAGTTCTGCCTGGCATTACATGAAATGAACTGCCATTTCTTTGGTCAAGAAGAGTCATGAGTTCAGCTAGGAACAGAATCAATATGAGGATTCTATAAAGACGCTTCTCTGAAATTCAAATAGGTCCCTAGAGGCCAATCAAGAGTGAACTCCTGAGGGCTCCTATGAGGCTGTACTGTTAAGACTGAGCTACAAATGAATGCCTCTGGATGTGTATGTGTGCATGGGGGTGGGAGGGAGGGCACAATTACCCAAATGATTCCTCTCACTGCAAAATTCCCTAGATCTAAGACCTATGGTTTCCATTCCTTGATTCTCATGCTTGCAAACCTTTAAAAAAATAAGCTGCACTTTTTTGCTTTAGTTTGCTCACTTCACAGCCTAATCATCAGAGGAAGCTAAACAGTGGGCTTTTTTAGTTTGTTTCTTGTTTTTCTTTCCCTTAATAAAACATTGCTGGGAGTAGTGCTGACATCACTGACAATGCTGACATACACACCTATCACTTCAAGAGGAATAGGGTAAAAGATGATAATGGAAGACAAAATGTTTCCATGTGTTGGATGGAGGTAACAAAGGAGAATTCAGAAGGTTTTTTTTCTTTTTTTCTTTCTTTTTTCTTAAGCAAGTGATGATGGCAGATGGGAAATAGAATTAAAATCGACTTTCTGGCTTTTCCTTCTTTTTGAAGCTAAACCTGAATTTAACAGTTACTAAGTAGACCCCCTTCAATTTTAAAGGAGATTTTGACAACCAAGCATGTTTGCAACATAGGCAAGATTTGAAAATCTTACCTCTTGGATGTTACACTAGTGGCTTTGAGACTTCTCTATGACCACCTGGGGCTTGACTTATTTTGTTGTTTTGTTGTTTTTCCATCATGTCTGACTCTTCATGACCCCATTTGGGGTTTTCTTGGCAAAAATACTAGTGGTTTGCCATTTCCTTCTCCAGCTCATTTTACAGAAGAAGAAACTGAGGCAAACAGGGTTAAGTGACTTGCCCAGGGTTACATGGTCAGGAAGTGTCCAAGACCAGATCGGAAGTCAGGAAAGATGAGTCTTCCTGACTCCAGGCCCAGCACTGTATCCAGTGCGCCACCTAGCCCTTTGGGACTTAACTTAGGACAGAATAAATACCTATGTACTATGGAAGAAAATTAGTGCAATGTGGATAAGAATGTTGGCTTTAAGGTCAAGAAGACCTGAACTTCAATTCTATTTCTGATAGTTATACTAGCTGTACAGTCATAGACACATTAGGTAACTTCTCTGAACCTGTTTCCTCATTTTTGAAAAGATAATCACTTCCATAAACTATGTCAACAGGTTGTCATGAGGCCTTAAATTAGCTGCATATGGTACATTTTAATGTGTTACATAAATGACAGCTATAATAGGTAAGAAGAATGGAATTTCATGGAATTAAAAAGAGTACATTTATAAATATTATCATCTGCTAAAATCTTAACCCCAAAGCCTCATGGAGGTATTCTGGGTTTTTAAACTTTATGATGATGGAACATAAGTTTTGCAAGGTTCCTTGAATGTGAAGGTGCCTTGACTACTTCAGGCTAACTTAGGAATAACTCTCCAATAGCAGGTTGGACACTGAGGGATGGCTAGGGGGACTGAAGGGAGGTCATGGCAACTCATGAAGGATAGGAATGTGTAGTTGTGGAGAGACTACCTCACTGATGGAATCACAGGTCATTTAGCAAATGTAAAGTATTAAAAAGTTTTTATTGACCCAGCAATACCACTTCTAGGGCTGTATCCCAAAGAGATCATACAAATAGGAAAAGGATAGACATGTACAAAAACATTTATAGCAGCTCTTTTAGTGGTGGCCAAGAATTAGAAATTGATGGGATGTTCATCAATTGGGGAATAGTTGAACAAATTGTGGCATATGAATGTAATGGAATACTATCATGCTATAAGAAATGATGAGCAGGCAGACTTCAGAAAAACCTGGAAAAACTTATATGAACTGATGCTGAGTGAGAGGAGCAGAACCAGGAGACCATCGTACACAGTTACAGCCACATTGTGCAGTGACTAACTTTGATAGACTTGGCTCTTCTCAGCAATGAAAGGTTCTAAGATGACTCCAAAAGGCTCATGGTGGAAAATGTTATCCACATCCAGAGAAAGAATTACAGAGTCTGAATGCAGATTGAAGCATACTATTTGCTCTCTCTCTTTTTTTATTTTGTTTTCTTTCTTGTTTCTCATGGTTCATTCCGTTGGTTATAATTCTTCTTTATAACATGACTAATATGAAAATATGTTTAATATGAATGTATATATCAGATTGCATGCAGTCTTGGGAGGGGGAGAAAATTTAACACTCAAAAGCTTATGGAGCTGAATGTTGTAAACTAAAAATAAATGAACAAATTTGTTTTAAAGTGCTAAATATTGGCCTGCCCATGTTTCCTCTTTAAAGTCAAGGGGGAAACAGTCTCATAGGTTCATTTTTATCCTCCCCATCCTAAGTTTCTATCTGTAACAAATATTCATAATAATAAAAGTCAGCTTATCTTTATCTGTAGACTACCTCTGTTAACAATATATCAATTTGCCTAGAAATTGAAATACAAGGAGTTTCCTATAGGAGTAGGACCATTTGCATACTCATGAATATATATTAGGTTAGGAACTAATTTATGTGGGATTCCAATCACTTACCAGGTCCTATCAGTACTCTTTCTATACTACCTTGTGTGTTACCCCTCAATTCCACATAATTTCCTGTCTGTTCTATTTTAGTAGCTTCCAGAATGGTCTCTCTGTAGCAATCTCTCTGTTGCCCAGTTGATCTTTCACAGAATAATCAAAATAATCATCCTAATGAGCAAGTCTTACCATGTCACTCTCCACATTTAAAAAAAAATCTGCTTCCCTATTTATTAGGATAGCTAGGTAGCACAGCGGATAGAGTGCTGCACCTGGAATCAGGAAGACTTGCGGTCAAATCTAGCCTCAGACACTTACTGGCTGTGTGACCCTGGACAAGTCACTTGACCCTTATTGCCTCAGTTTCCTAATCCATAAAATGAGCTGGAGAAGGAAATGACAAGCCATTGCAGTATCTTTGCCAAAAACAAACAAATAAATGGGGTCATGAAGACTAAGACATGACTGCAAATGGCTAAACAACGAGGAGCTTCTCTAAGTATGGAACTGGGGAACTCTTAGGGTACCTAAAACCCTTTTGGGGTCCATGAACCAAAAATTATTTTCAGAACATTATAGAAACAATATAACTTCTAATGAACTGAATATTGATACATATAACCCACATTTTAAAAAAGACACAACCTCTTTCGGGGGAAGGGGGCTTGATAATTTTATAGGGTATAAAGAAGTTCTAAAACCAAAAAGTTTGAAAATTGCAGAATTATGAGATGAAATCCAAATTCCTTTATATAACAACTGAAATTCTTAATCTAGTTCCAACCTCCTAATCTTTCCAGCCCTTTTATTTCTTAATAAGAGGCATACTATGGTGCAAATGAATTGAATTATTAACTTTCACCATATTACATCTTGCATCCACCTGTCTCCATTCATTAGCATAGGCTTTCTTCTGTGCTTGGAATCCACTCCCCTTTAATCTTTAGCTACCCAATCCTTTGTCCTCCTTCTTTCAAGGCCCAACTGAGATGCCTACCATCTTCATGAAGCCGACCCAAATCGTGACTGTTTGAACTGATTCATTTCCAAATTGCCTTAGAATATTTTGGCTCTCACCAACTGTCCTGTCAAATTCTTTGTATCCCACAACTATTGCATAAATGTCAAATTCTCCCATTAGATTATAAGAACTTTTAGAAAGGAGTTTGTGTCATTTACATAGCAAATATTTGCTTAAAGATTCCAAGAAATTCATTAGTAAATACTGAGAATTGGTTGCTTGAATGTGTATTACTTGGGGCAGATTTGTCTAGGGACAAAATGCACTTACAAAGCACATCCTGCACAGGTTGCCTGATGTTATTTACATATTTTCCTATTTTCTTTTGTAGTTATTCTATGCTGAATTCGCAAATAAAATGCAATTTAAGAAAAACAGCAATTATCAAGTTAGCCATTTGCACACAAATTTTCATTTACTTTTCTAACCATATTTTCAATGATAGTACAGGAAAGGATCTTAAGGATTCAATCCTCTCATTTTATACACAGAGAAACAAAGGCCCAGAAAAATGAAATATTTTGTCTAAAAGCCCCCAGCTATTAAGTTCTTCAAAAGGTGAACATGGAGTCATAAGCATTCCCATACCTAGTCATATTCGCTATCGTGGTCTTTCATTGCTATTGTCTCAATACACAGAGCAAACAAGCCAGACTGGCAAGGAGTCCTGAAGGAGAGAGAGGAGGCAACATTGTGCCACCACCACTACCCTAAATATCATTTTCTTTCAGACACTGATGGAGAGAGGTCCTGGCTCTGAATTCAAGAGTCCTTGGAATAGTAGTGCTTCCAAACCACTAGATCTGCTTTCACTCTATTCTCCACAGTCATCACTGGGAGGGAGAAATCACTGTGGAAAAAGGCTCTCCTTAATCATTATGAACTACTGAGCAACTGCAGAGAGGCACAGGAGCCCTGAGAGTTGCCAGACATCTCCCACCCCTGCCCTATCCATAGACCACTGGTTCTGCTTCCAGCCCAGTCCTTACAGATATCATCCATGGAACAACTCCTATAGAGAAGGGGCTAGCCTGAGCAAGTTATGGTATATGAAGGTAATGAAATACTATTGTGCTATAAGAAATGGGGATGATACGAACTTCATAACAACCTGGAAAAACCTACACGATATAATGCTGAGTGAGCAGAGGAGAACATTATACACAACCACAGATATATATGGATTCTGTGATGAATAACCCTGATAGACTTTGCTCTTCTCAGCAACACAAGGTGCAAATACAGCTCCAAAGGACTCACGATGGAGAATGCTATCTACATCCAGAGAAAGAACTATGGAGTCTGAATGCAGATTGAGGTACACTTTATGCTCACCTTTTTTTCCCCTTTGTTTTATTTTTCTCTTTTGTTTTTGTTTTTGGGGTTGTTTTGGTTCTGTTTCTTCTTTCTCATGATTCATTCCAGTGGTCATAATTCATCTTCACAACTTGACTAGTGTGTAAATAAGTTCAATGTGAAGTTATACATAAAAGATATATTGGATTCCATGCTGTCTTAGGGAGGGGCGGAGGGAAGGGGAAGAAGAAAATCTGGAATTCAAAATTATGTAGAACCGAGTGTTGTAAACAAAAAATAAAAAATCTCAAAAAAATATTTACTCAAAAAAAGAGAAGGGGCCAGCATTCCCCTCTAACTGCTAACCAACTGCCATCCACATATCAGGCAAGCCAACCTTGCTGAAACACCAAGACGTCCTAGGAAATATATAAAAGGTAGCACGTGTCAGACAAGTCAAAATGACACCACCACAACCACTATCCTGATCATCTCTCCTCATACTCAGATGGAAATAATCCAGGACCTTGAATCCAAGAGCTCTGAAGATAGCAATGACTCAAGCCTAGTAGTGCATATAACCATCATCCTAGGACCAAGTTCTGTAGAGATAGTCAGGCAACTGACCCTGAATGTGCTACAGCCATAGCTTCTGAAGACCCAGAAAAGTCTTGCCACCATAGCCCTTGTCTCTGCCAAATGGTTCAATATCAGAAATGGCTATGATTTTATCAGGAGAAATGACATTGAAGAAGAGACGATTACTATCTCCTCTGCTGCTATACCCTAAGGGTGAAGGAATTTTTCCAAAGGACTTGCAGCTGAAACCTTTTATATGTGTTGTCTTCTACATTAGAATGGAGCTCTTTGAGATCAGGGACTGTCTAACTTTACTATTTGTATTTTCAAATGAATAAGTGAACCTAATGAGGGAGACCCAGAATTTTCACTTTCATTATCCCTAATCAAGTAATAGGATAATAGAGTTTAAGAGCTGAAAGAGATCTTAGAACTCATTTATTCCAACCTTTTCACTTTGCAGATGAGAAAACTTAGAGCACAGAGGAGCCAAGTAATGTGTCTAAGGCTACCTTACCTAGGCCAGAAGTTAACAGCCATGTTCTTGACCTATGTATTTTCTTTGATTCCAAATCCAGTCTTCTTACTATATCTATCAACAGTAATGAGAAATTTTGCAATGATACCTATGAATTCCTTCAACTAACATTATATTTGCTCCTAAATTTTACAAGGAAAGATAGGCATACGAAAGACACTTTTTTCTGATGACTACATGTTGTTGAGTGAATGCTTTGCACATTTGTTGTCTTTCAGTTGTTTTTCAGTCATGTCAGACTCCTTGCGACCCCATTTGAGGTTTACTTGGCAAAGATACTGGAATGATTTGTCATTTCCTCCTCCAGCTTAAGTCCTTAATCATTGCTTCATAGATTCATTCATTCATTCAACCTTTTGAAAGACCTGAAGCCAAGGAGATAGAATGCAAAATATTAAACTCTAATGCATATAGTTACATTAATCATCATAACATTCAGAAAAAAAAGTCATTGGTGATGGCTAACATTGTTAGCCTCATTTTACAAATGGAGAATTTGAACACAGAGGACCTAGCTCTGATTGGCATCATGACCATGGTTTTCTCATCTTCATAATGAGAGGGTTACAATAAGTGAGTTCTAAGGTCTTTTTCTGCTCTGAAACCTATAATCCCATTATCTGATTAGGGATAATGATGGTTAAAAGTCTGGCTCTCCCCCATCAGGTTCACTTTTTTGCTTGAAAACTAGACACAGATTTTCATTTTTCTTTCCATTTCATCAAGTTAATAAATTAATAACTACCCAAGATGTTTAGTAAATCATGTAAAGCAGATCTTGTATAAATGGTCGTCTTTGAAGTCCCTTCTATACCTTAGTTCTATGATCTCGTGACCCAATAACAACATACAGGCATTTGGGAATGCCAGTAATGAGTGATTTAGTTGGAACATTCATATAATAAAATTTCCTTTTTCCAACACAGCCAGGGAATATAATGTTTTGGAAAACTGAATAGAGTTCTATTTCATTAGTTGGGGAATGTTGAAAAGTTCATGTTATGTAGCTAGAAAGAGAAAGACTTTGCCCGTAATTGAATACAGAGCACAGATATCTTATCTACGTGTACAGGAAATGATGAAGATGTAATAGCTTTAGTCATCTCAATGAGTTTGATGTGTATAAGATTCACTTTAACAAAGTTAAGAGAGTTAAGACAAAAGTCTAAAAAAAGTAGTCTTGAGAAATAAATTCCCTGCTTTTTTGTTCATAGATACTTTGTGCTTGACACCACAAAACTAGCAGGCAATGACTACTTCCATTCCATGACATTATGGGTAATTTGGGAAAAGAATGATATAACTTTATATATTGGTTACTTTTAATTACCATCTGAAAGTGTGTAAGTTTATTGTCATGGGATTTAAATGCAACAATAATGATGAAAGCATATGAGAAAGTATAATAAAGAATAAGCCTCTTTTGAATATTACCATGTCACCCATATATACTCTGTTTTCAATTGAATTCAATAAACTGGGCAGACAAGGACCAAAAAGGAAATAAACCATGCTCTTAGGCAACTTCCATTCAGCTGGAGAGATGTAACATATACACAGAAAAGTAAATATAAAGTAATTTCAGAGAGGCTAGGCAAAGATTGAATGCAGTAGTGCTTTAGAACAAACTAGGGATTTTAAGAGGTGGAGATGAGGAGGGAGTGTTTTCCAGGCATAGGAGATTGCAGGATAGTCTTTGCGTCAAAGCCACAGAGGTGAGAGATGAAAGTATTGTAATGGAGACTATGTGAAAAAAGTAATATTGATTGAAGAGGTAGAGTAAAAATACATTGTTGAAAATTAAACATCAGATTTTTATTTGAGAAGCAATAGGGAACCCTTAAAGATTTTTGAGTATAGAGGTAATGTGGTCAAATTTTTTTTTTAGGAATATGAATTTGGCAACTGCTGAGAATCAATTGGAGAGGAATGAGACTGGAATCAGGAAGGTCAATTAGGAGGTCACTAAAACAGTTCAAGTGAGAAGTTAGGTGATCTAAAGTAGAGGTTGTGGGAACAAAGAGAAGAGGATATATATATGAGATATGTGGTGAATCTAAGTGACCAGCGTTGGCAAATGATTAGAGATGGATGATGAAGGAAAGGCAAGTGTTAAGGATGATTCTGAATGCAGAAATCTGGGTACCTGGAAGGATATTGGCATCCTTACCAGAGATAAAGGAGTCTGAAGAAGAGAAAATATAATTCGTATACCTTGAAGGAAATATACTGAGGACTATTTTGAATGTGGTGATTTTTGAGATGCCTATGTAACATTCAGGGAAGAATGCTGCCAAGCAAGGCTTCTAGAGTCTGTCTACTTCACAAAGGAAGAGAACTAGATTTGATAGATTATTTTATACATACAAAGTGAAATAACATCCTTCTTTCATTTTCAACAGTTCTGTTCTACAAGGATATAATCTTTAAACGAATAAATGGGAGGCATCTATTGTTCCACTGTTTGTGGATAACAAAATTTCTCCCAAATTATAGTCCAGTATCTGTCTCCCACAGAGAATTCAACTTGTAATCTTTGTTAGAAATGGAAAGGCACTCATATGGTTTTCCTATGTTTTATAGGATTGATTATAGTGCATGGCTTGCCTAAAATTCCACTAAAAAAAATCTATAAGACATAGATCCTGTGGGCAAATAAAAATCCACATTAAATTCTAGTGGAAGATGTTCATTAGCCTGAATTCTGCTCACATACTTTCTCCTAAGTATGGGAAAATCGAACAATTATTTTTTTCTATTAATATCATTTCTGCTTATTGCTTCTATTTTATTTTGCCTTAGTTCAAATGTTGCCATACAAGGGACATACATTTAGGTGAAATTTTTAAAAATTAAATAAGCTAAGTTGTAGTGGTAGGAGAGGGTGTAAAAAGAGAAGTGATTACCAGATTTATAACTAGAAACTTTTTTTTCTTTCTTTTTTTTGCAGGGCAATTGGGGTTAAGTGACTTGCCCAAGGTCACACAGCTAGTAAGTGTGTCAAGTATCTGAGGCTGGATTTGAACTCACTGTGCCACCTAGCTGCCCCTAGAAACTCTTAATGATAACTTTTAGAGACAGACTCACATGACAGGGAAGATCTCTATGTTGCATACTATGAGCAAAGGGACACCACTGTATGGACTGAAATACAAAACCCTAAGAAATAGAAGTTCACTTCTGCAGAGAAGAAAGCTTCCAAGGAAGCGAGAAGAACATCACCCGACCCAGGCTGGAAAGAATTCTCTGAAGTGCACCAAGGTGAGGAGTAAGGAAGAGAAAGCATGCACCTGGTTGAAAGCAATTTTAGCTAATTTTTCATGTTAACCATATGTCAAGATCAACTGTTTCTGCCTGCTGAAGGAGTCCAAATGTTATCAAGGCCCTCTGAATTCAAGCACTCAAGTGTAGCTCCCCATTACTATTTCCTAGTTATAACTCTTGGGAATATCCTTACTTTAAAATAAATTGCCAAGTATTTAGAGCAAATTAAATAGATCTTTTTTGTCTCCTTTAGTGCAAGTTTTTTTCTGTCCTTTCTGTTTTTACTCTTACAAACTGTTTTGCCCAGTTTAGAGACCCAGACATCTTGCCTATTAACCTCATTAGTATCCTTTCATGTACTATTTGCTAAATAACAAGGTCTTGTGGTTGAGAAATTACAGGGAACAAGTGATTCTTTCCCTGTGCACTCACACAAAGACTTGCTGAAGAATCTCTAGTGCACACTGCTGAGTTTTAGGCATTTGTTTGTCCAATGCCATCTGCTTTCTGTAGAAATCCTGGGGGAACACAGGATTGAACATAATCTTTTTTCTCCCAACCCTTAAAAGAACATATGATTGTTGATTATTTTTTAAAAAAGGAGGGGAGATTGCAATCAAATGCACAACTTGTTTCTGAATGACTGAGTGTCAAGTACCAAGACATATCACCCCTTTTTCCACCAAAGAACAAATTGAGGGATATAAATTTAAGTTAATATTTTAAATATAATGAGAAATTATTATACAACAAATCCAAATGTGAACACATACAGTTTTTAAAGGTTATTTTATTTTTTGTAGACAGTTTCAGGGTTAATAGGATTTTTGACATTGTGATATGTGATTAAGGGGGAAAAAAGTCATTTTTGGAGTAGATTGTTATGTTAAATGCACAGTAAACATTTCAAGGAATGAGATATTTCTGTTTCATTGGTACTTAAAGGTGAGTGGGTTGGAATGGTGGTACTTTTGAATATCAATAATTCATATCCTTAGAGAGATTTCACACACCAGGAAGAAAAGAAAGTATTATTTATTTATCCCACATTTAATTTATTTTAAGGCACTGAAGATACTCACTAAAGAATCATATCATCATAATGTTGATGATTTTACCCTTCATAACCCTTAAGTTTTCTGAAGATCACATTACTTCAAATGTGTGCTTCCATGGCACAGATTGAAGTAGGTCTGGAGACAATAAGCAAAAATATTTCTGAGAATAAATTTCTTGGAAGAAAGTGTCATTTTGTTTTCCTCTTATTTTTCTTTCTTCTAAATGGATTGAGATTTCAGGAAGCAAGCATTTCCAAACTTCTTTTCCTATCAAGAGCTAAATAAGAAGTTTTTTCAAGATAAGAAAGACTGGAAAAGCTTGATGAGCACTCACTCACTGACAGCCCTTTCATCCAGAGCCTTTTTAAGGGGATAGATTATTTAAATATGTCTTGCAAAGTGTTCTATATGAAACAGATGGTTTACAAATGCCTGTGATGTTCCAGTTGTGTTGATGTTGGATACACTTTCAACAAAGATTGCATTGGGCTGTACCATTTTCCATATTAAGAGACTAAGACACATATATAATGGTATAGCTGAAGGAAAGGAAATTGGAAATGATAGAATTTAGCTGGATAGGGTCAAGAACATGGTAAAAAGATAACTGGGGAAAGGGTAGAGGATTGTTTCAAGAGACACACTCAGCTCAATAAACATTAACCATCTACTATGCGCCAGGCACTGCATTAAGTGCTGGGGATACAATAAGAAAAAGACAATTCCTGCCTTCAAGGAGCATGACAGAGAAGGCAATGAGGGAAGACAACACCCAAGAGGAAGCTGGAAAATGGGGTTTGGATTGAAGGAGATTGCTCGGGGAAAAGGGGGGTGGAAAATGGGAGATTGGGAAGTGGGAGGAGAAACAAGGCACAAGTTGGTACCTGGTCAGAGTGCAGGGTGAACTTGTTCCAGGAAATTGAAGTCAAGCAGAGTTGCAGATGGAAAGCAGACTGAGCTGGAAGTTCTATTTCTGTTTTCCTTAAAGGAAGGCTTTGGGAAAGGTTCAGTGCTCTACCCTCCAACCCTGTGATCGGACTCTAGCTCTAAGACATAGTTATTAGGGGGAACAAAGGAGGTGGGAGCTTGCTAGCCACAAGAGCTCATTCCAGCCTTTATGAGTATTTCTATGATGAACAGTGTCTTGTAGTGTTTTTCAATTACTAAGCTTCTACGGATGGTGTTAGGTAGGCATGTGAGTCTCTAGAAATCGTATTGAACACACACATATGGAACTAACTCAGCGGTCCAACACAAGATGGCAGAGGATGAATGAAATGCACAAAAGTAATCTACGTGTGAATCAAGAACTTGACTTGACATTCCATATGACTGAGGCTCTGGTCCTACTGACACTCCAGCTGGTGTCTAAGGCCCTAGTAAGGGCAGGATTAGGCAGGGTGTGCTAGGATCATCTTATACCAACTTAGTAGAGCAATTGTAAATTTTGAATTGTGAGCATTTAGAGCTTGACCTCAAAATCAGCAAACTACACATTAGAGTTTGATTTATTGTTAGGTTAATTACGTAGACTTAAGAAACTGAGGGAGAAAATGTACATTGTAACATGTACATTCTCTGTTTTGAAGATAGCTATTTGTTAAACATTTACCAGCATACCCTGGCAGTAGACCATTTTGCTGATAAGATTAATTTTTCATAACTGTTGTTGGATTATTTCCTGATTATTTTCTAGAATTTCACTTCATCCATGGAGGTCAGTTTGCCTTCCCAAACTGCACAGCAAACCAAATTTTTTTTTTCCTGAATACTATGGAATTTTTCTTTGCATAATTTGTGCTGGAGCTAGCATTCTAGACTTCCCAAATTATCAAAATATGGAGGATCAGGAGAAATTTCACTTTTAAAAATTTGTCTTCAATTTTTGGAATCTTGAGGAATACTAACTTGCAAAATAGATTTTGGCTAAGAACAAACAGAAACAATTCTAATTGTATTAACTCTAATATTTGAATAACTAAATATATTTTCTATTTTATTTTAGACTATTTTCCCGTAAAACTAATAAACACCTAGGTAGATGCTGATGAAGACCTTGTGATGGACTCCACCTGTCCTTTCAGAATACTCTGTGAGTTCCGAGTAACGACAGGGACATTAGTTCTTCAAGAAGATGAAAAGGCCTTGACTGATTCCAGGCTGGCTGCTGGAATGTCAATTAGCCTTCTATGCTCAAACTGGAGTAATTAGTTGGCAAACTGAGCATTTAACTGGATGATTGGATGAATGGGACAGCAACCCAGCCAGGACACTGCTGACAATAGGCAGATTTTAAATCTAGCTTAACTAATTGGTTTAAGAATTATGTTCCTAGCAAAAATTTTGCACATCTAAATGAACACTTTGGAAAGTTCTATAAAAATAACCTCAAGTTTAAACTTGGTCCTTCTGATTTAAGAACCAGTTTTCTTCATGCATGCCTGATTAATGGATTGCTACAATCAAAAGTCTAATTTCTTAGCCCTACATCTATAGAAAAGGTCTGATGTCCCAATATGTACTCTGCTTAGATTTTTATAGCACAATTATTGATTTTCATAAAGGTCCTTAGGAAAAATTGCATCTTCTGGCATAGAGCAAGGAATATAATGAGCAAATGTCTTCCAAGTGAAATTGTGTTGTTTGGCACAGATTGCTGCTTATCAGAAATGCATTCAGAATGAATAAAAATGTTGTTCATGTACAGAAATATAAATCAATCGTTAGACATTTGAAATATCTTCCGCTTAGAATAGAAACTGTTTCTCAATGAAGTCAACCACATGCTAAGTCTGAAATTGTAGGCTTCTGTTGTTCAGAGTTATGTGAGCAAAGGAAAATAGAATAATAGGCAAAGGGAGGTGTTTAATACTGAACTCATTCTCCCCACAAGCTGAATCTTTTTTTTTGGTAAATAGTATTTTTTCCATTTACATGTAAAGATAGTTTTCAATGTTCATTTTTATAAGATTTTGAGTTTCAATTTTTTCCTCCCTCTCTCCCTTCCATCCCCCACCTCCCCAAGTAAGCAAGGAATCTGCCAATAGGTTATACATGTGCAATCATGTAAACACATTTTAGTCATGTTGTGAAAGAAACAGAACAAGAAGGAAAAGCCACAAAAACAAAAAAAAGTGAATAGTATGCTTCAATCTACATTCTGACTCAGTAGTTCTTTCTCTGAATATGGATAGCATTTTCCATCATGAGTCTTTTGGGATTGTTTTGGATCATTGTATTGCTGGGAAAGACTAAGTCAGTCATAGTTCATTATCACATAACAGTGCTGTTACTGTGAACAATGTTCCCCTGATTTTGCTCAATTCACTGAGAATCAGTTCATGTAAGTCTTTTCTGAAATTCACCTGCTCATCATTTCTTATAGCAAAACAGAATTCCATTACATTCATATACTACAACTTGTTCCACCATTCCCCAATTGATGGGTATCCCTTCAATTTCCAATTCCTTGCTACCACAAAAAGAGGTGCTATAAATATTTTTGTACATATGGGTCCTTTTCCTTTTTTATGATCTCTTCAGAATACAGACTTAGTAGTGGTATTGCTGGATCAAAGGGTATGCACAGTTTTATTGCCCTTTGGCACCAGCTGAATCATTCTTATTCAATTCTTACTCAATACTTCTTTTAAAATAAAAGCATCATTCCATGAGATCAAAATAAACAGAAAAATTATCATTCCCAAAGTGATTTTTAGTCCATCACAACCAATGAGAGTGTATTTGAAAAAAAAAAGTGAAGGGGGAAAATACCTTCCAAAATTCCCATTACTGTTCTACAAATATGGTCATAGGGATCACGGGATTTTAGTACTAGAAGAGACAGAAGGGATTATCTATTAAGCCCTATTTCTCTCCTCATTTCACAGAACCTGAAACTGAAGTCTAAGAGAGTTAAGTGACTTACCTAAGGTAAAAGGCTAGATGGTGACACACAAGGAATAGGATCTTAGATACTATTGAACTGTTTTTACATCAGCAGCAGCTCAGGATTTGCACATTTATTTTATTGTAGGCAGAAAGAGTTCAACCGTGTAGGAACCGGGCAGGATATTAACAACTTTGTACAGCTTCCTCTCTGGCCACTGCCACCACTCAGCAGCTTTTAGCAGTTTTTTTTTTACTTTCTTTTTGTTTAATTAAGATTTTTTATTTTCAGTTTACAACACTCAGTTATACATGATTTTGAGTTACAAATTTTCTTCTCTCCCTTCCCCTCTCCCTCCCCAAGATGGAATGGATTCCGATATATCTTCTATATATCTGATATAACTTCACATTAAACTTATTAACACAATAGTCAAGTTGTAAAGACTTATGACCAATGGAATGAATCTTGAGAAAGAAGAAACAAAACCAGAAAGACAAAAACAAAAGAGAAAAAAAAAAACAAAAGAAAAAAAAGGAGAGCAAATAGTTTGCCTCAATCTGCTTTCAGACTCCATAGTTCTTTCTCTGGATGTAGATAGCTCTCTCCATCATGAGTCCTTTGGAGTTGTCTTTAAACCATGTATTGCTGAGAAGAGCCAAGCCTATCAACGTTAGTCATCACAGAATCAACATATCTGTGGGTGTGTATAATATTCTCCTGCTTCTGGTCCGCTCACTTAGCATTACATCATGTAGGTTTTTCCAGGTTATTATGAAGTCCGTATCTTCCCCTTTTCTTATAGCACAGTAGTATTCCATCATATTCATATACACAACTTGTACAGCCATTCCCCAATTGATGGGTATTCCCTTGATTTCCAGTTTTTTGCTACCACAAAAAGAGCCACTATAAATACTTTTTACATACGTGTCCCTTTCACATTTGTGTGATCTCTTTGGGATATAGCCCTAGAAATGGTATTGATGGGTCAAAGGGTAGGCACATTTTTATAGTCCTTTGGGCATAGTTCCAAATTGCTCTCCAGAATGGCTGGATCAGTTCACAACTCCACCAGCAATGTAACAGTGTTCCAATTTTCCCACATCCTCTCCAGCATTTATCGTTTTCCTGTTTTGTCATGTTAGCCAATCTGGCAGGAGAGATGTGGTACCTACGAGTTGTTTTGATTTGCATTTCTCTAATCAATAGTGATTTAGAGCCTTTTTCATATACCTATAGATATCTTTAATTTACTTCCTCTGAAAACTGCCTGTTGACAATTTCTCAGATGGGGAATTGCTTGTATTCCTATAAATTTGGCTCAGTTCTCTGTATCTTTTAGAGATGAGGTCTTTATCAGAGACACTGGTTGTAAAGATTTTCTCCCAGTTTTCTGATTCCCTCCTAATCTTTGTTGCATTGGTTTTGTTTATACAAAAACTTTTCAATTTAACATAATCGAAATTATCCATTTTGCATTTTGTAATGCTATCTCTTGTTGTGTCATAAATTCTTTCCTTTCCCATAAATCTGATAGGTAAACTATCCCTTGCTCTCCCAAATTGCTTATAGTATCAGTCTTTATTCCTAAATCATGAACCCATTTTGACTTTATTTTGGTATTCAGTGTAAGATATTGGTCTATGCCCAGTTTCTGCCATACCATTTTCCAATTTTCCAAGCAGTTTTTATGAAATAGTGAATTCTTAGCCCAGAAGCTGGCCTCTTTGGGTTTATCAAAGAGTAGATTATTGTAGTTGTTGACTACTGGATCTTGTGTACCTAACGTATTCCACTGATCCACCACCTGGCAATACCAGGTAGTTCTGATGACTCCTGCTTTAGAGTACAGTTTAACATCTGGTATGGCTAGGCCACCTTCCCTAGCATTTCTTTTCATTAATTCCCTAGATATTCTGGACCTCTTGTTCTTCCAGATGAATTTTGTTATTATTTTATCCAACTATGTAAAATAATTTTTTGGTAGTTTGATTGGTATGGCACTGAATAAGTAAATTAATTTAGGTAAAATTGTCATTTTTATTATATTAGCTCAGCCTGACCATGAGCAACTGATGTTTTTTCCATTTATTTAGATGTGACTTTGTTTGTGTGAAAAGTGTTTCATAATTATGTTCATATAGGCCCTGGGTTTGTCTTGGCAGATAGATTCCCAAATGTTTTATAGTGTCTACAGTAACTTTGAATGGAATTTCTCTTTCTATCTCTTGCTGTTGGGCTTTGTTAGTAATGTATAGGAATGCTGAGGATTTATGTGGGTTTATTTTACATCCTGCAACTTTGCTAAAGTTGTTTATTATTTCAAGTAGTTATTTACTTGATTCTCTAAGTAAATCATCATATCATCTGCAAAGAATGATAACTTAGTTTCTTCTTTGCCTATTCTAATTCCTTCAATTTCTTTTTCTTCTCTTATTGCTGCAACTAATGTTTCTAGTACCAAATTGAATAATAGGGGTGATAATGGACATCTTTGTTTCACACCTGATCTTATTGGGAATGCATCTACCTTATCCCAATTACCTATAATGCTTGTGGATGGTTTTAGGTAGATGCTATTTATAATTTAAAGAGGGTTCCATTTATTCCTATGCTTTCTAGTGTTTTTAATAGGAATGGGTGCTGTATTTTGTTATGGGCTTTTTCTGCATCTATTGAGATGATCACATGGTTTCTGCTAGTTTTGTTGTTGATATGATCAATAATGCTGATAGTTTTCTTAATATTGAACCAGTCTTGCATTTGTGGAATAAATTCTACCTGGTTGTAGTGTTATTCTTGTGATAAGTTGCTGCAATCTTTTTGCTAATATTTTATTTAAAATTTTTGCATCAATATTCATTAGGGAAATTGGTCTATAATTTTCTTTCTCTGCTTTGACTCTTCCTGGTTTAGGTATTAGTACCATATTTGTGTCATAAAAAGAATTGGGTAGGACTCCTTCTTCACCTATTTTCCCAAATGGTCTATAAAGTAAAGGAATTAATTGTTCTTTAAATGTTTGATAGAATTCACATGTAAAACCATCTGGCCTGGGAGATTTTTTTCCTAGCGAGTTCATTGATGACTTGCTCAATTTCTTTTTCTGAGATGGGGTTATTTAGGTATTTTATTTCTTCTTCTGTTTACCTGGGCAATTTATATTTTTGTAAATATTCATCCATTTCCCTAAGGTTGTCAAATTTATGGGCATACAATTCAGCAAAATAATTTCTAATTATTGTTTTAATTTCCTCTTCATTGGAGGTGAATTCATCCTTTTCATTTTTGATACTGGTAATCTGATTTTCTTCTTTCTTTTTTTTAATCAAATTGACCAAAGATTTGTCAATTTTGTTGGTTTTTTCACAAAACCAGCTCTTGGTTTTACTTATTAATTTAATAGTTTTCTTCATTTCCATTTTATTAATCTCCCCTTTGATTTTCAGTATTTCTAACCTGGCATTTAATTGGGGATTTTCAATTTGTTCTTTTTCTAGCTTTATCTGTTGCATGCCCAATTCATTGATATCCTTTTTCTCTATTCTATTCATATAAGCATTTAGAGATATAAAACTTCCTCTAAGAACTGCTTTTGCTGCATCCCATTATTGTCATTCTCTTGAATGAAGTTATTAATTGTTTCTATGATTTGTTCTTTGGCCCACTCATTCTTTAGAATTAGATTATTTAGTTACCGATTAATTTTTAGTTTATTTTTCCATGGTTCATTGTTACAAATAATTTTTATTGCATCACAATCTGAAATGAATGCTTTGAGTACTTCTGCCTTTCTGCACTGGATTTGAAGTTTTTATGTCCTAGTACATGGTCAATTTTTTAATATGTGCTATGTATCATTGAGAAAAAAGTATATTCCTTTTTATCCCCATTCAGTGGGGGGTCTATCTTATCTGCCTTTTCTAAAATTCTATTTACCTTCTTAACTTCTTTCTTGTTTATTTGGAGGTTAGATTTATCAAGTTCAGAGAGGGGGAGGTTGAGGTCCCCCACTATTATAGTTTTGCTGTCTATTCCTTCCTGTAACTCCCTTAACTTCTCCTCTAAGAATTTGCATGCTATACCACTTGGTACATATATGTTAAAAAATGATATTGCTTCATTGTTTATGGTGCCTTTTAGCAGAATGTAGTGTTCTTCCTTATCTCTTTTAAGTAGATCTATCTTTGCTTTTGCTTTGTCTGAGATTAGGACTGCTACCTCTGCTTTTTTCACTTTAGCTGCAGCACAATATATTCTGCTCCAGCCTTTTACCTTTACCCTCTGTATATCCCCCTGTTTCAAATGTGTTTTGTGTAAACAACATATTGCAGGATTATGGTTTTTAATCCATTCTGCTATCTTTTTCCATTTTATGGGAGAGTTCATCCCATTCACATTCACAGTTATGATTTCTATCTGTGTCTTTTTCTCCATCCTATTTCCCCCCTGTTTATGCTTTTCTTTCTCTCTTCTCCCTTCCACTCCTCAAAAGAGTTTTGCTTTTGACTGCCCCCTTCCTCGGTTTACCCTCCCTCTTGATTCCCCTCCTTTATCTTACCTTTTTCCCCTTGCTACTTCTTCCCTCCCTTCTCACCACCCCCCTGCCTTTTTTCCCCCTTTCCCCTCCTACTGCCTGTAGGAAAGTTTGATTTCTATACTTACCAGGATATGTTATTCCCCTCTTGAACCAAATCCGATGGGAGTAAAGTTCAAATACTACTCTTCTCCCTCCCTTCTTTCCCACTACTATAATATGTTTTTGTTCCTCTTCATATGATATATTTTACCCTTTTCTACTACCTCTTTACCTCTTCTCCCAGAACCATCCCTTTATATATCTTAATTGTATTTTTTATCATTATATCAGTTATTTTATACTGACACCCACAATCTGTGTATACCCATTCAATTCTCATAATAATTGTGCTATTCTCAAGACTGACATATGTATAAAACATATATTTAAAAAATCCTATATAGAGATGTAACTAATTTGCCTTATTGATTAACTAGAGTTTTTTTCCCCCATTTACCTTTTTATGTCTCTCTTGAATTTTGTATTTGAAGATCAAATTTACCATTGAGATCTGGCCTTTTCACCAGGAAGGTCTGGAATTCCCTTATTTCATTGAATGTCCATCTCCTTGCCCGGAAAATTATGCTCAGCTTTGCTGGGTAGTTGATCCTTGGTTGTAGTCCAAGCTCCTTTGCCTTTTGGAATATCATATTCCAATTTCTCCTGTCATTTAATGCAGAAGCTGAAAGATCCTGCATGATCCTGACTGTAGTTCCATGACATTTGAATTGTTTCTTTCTAGCTGCTTGAAGTATTTTCTCCTTGACTTGGTAGTTCTGGAATTTGGCTATAATATTTCTTGGAGTCTTCAATTTGAGATCTCTTTCAGGGAGCAATCAGTAGATTCTTTTGATTAGGATTTTACCCTCTGGTTGTAGAACTTTGGGGCAATTTTCCTTAAGGATTTCTTGGAAGATACTGTCCAGGCTCTTTTTTACATTATGGCTTTCAGGTAGACCAATAATTCTTTGATTGTCTCTCCAGGATCTGTTTTCTAGGTCAATTGTTTTTCCTATCAGATATTTCACGTTTTCTTCTATTTTTTCATTCTTTAGATTTTGACTGATTCTTGATGTCTCATAAGTCATTAGCTTCCACTTGCTGAATTCTAATTTTTAATGTGTTGTTTTCTTCCTTTAGCTTCTCCATCTCCTTTTCCATTTGGTTGATTTTATTTTTCAATGAGACATTTTCTCCATTTATATTCTGATTCTCCTTAACCATTTAGCTGATTTTACTTTTTAAAAATTTGTTTTCATCAGTGAATTTTGTTTCCATTTTTTCTTTTATCTCCCTAATTTGGTTTTTAAAGTCCTCTTTGAGTTTTTCCAGGAATGCTTTTTGGTCTAGAGACCAGTTCACTTTCCCTTTTAAGGTTTCAGATGTGGGTATACTGTCTGCACTGTCCTCTTCTGAATTGGTATTTTGATCTTCCCTGTATCCATAATACAAATCAATGGTCTTTGGCTTTTTAGTGTTTTTTTTTTTCATGGTGTTTTTTTTTTCCACCTGGCTTCTAAAGTGGATTTCTGCTTCTGGGGCTCAGGAGCCTCTGTCCCAAGTTTCTTGTGTTGGGATCTTGCTTTATGTGCTATGGCCTCTGGTTTCATGAGGTGTGGGGGAGGGGTGGTCTGGCTACTGGGAGTTTCCTCTTCCCCAGGATTGCTCTACAGCAGGGGTGGTCTCAGCTGCTATCTGTGCTGGTGTCTGCCACTTCCCCTGGCTCTGCAAAGCCATGTCTGGGGTCCTGGTGTTGACATTAGCTCCTCCCCCACACTGGGGCTCAGTTACTCTCATTGTTCTGCTAAGATAAGGGCTGCTGGGACACCTCTCTTCCTGCACTAGTCTCCTTCCACCACTACAAGAAGGGTCCTCTCCCCAACTTCTCTTGTTACTGAAGCCCCGCTTCTGGTTCCTCTGTTTCTCCTGAGGTAGTATTCTCTGGGTTTATTCAGGGGAGGGATGAGAGCCATTTTACCTGGCCATCATGGATACCAGAAGTTTAAGAAGTCGAGTTTCAAGCCTTTATATTGTGTATTGGAGGCCTCTGGGCTAGCTGCTCCTGCAGCCACAGGTTCTGTGCTGGTATCTCCCGTAGCTCCACAGACTCCTGTCATGGGCTGAGAAGCCTGAGGCTCAGTGGTGTCCATAGCTGGTACTTGTGCCCTGGCCCTGATCCTGCTCCAGCGTTTCGCTCACCCAGGGCTCTCCCAGGCCAGAGCATTGGCTGGATTTCTCTGTTGTTCCTAGTTGGTTTGGCCTGTTGCTCTTGTGCATGACCGGCGCTCTTACCCCTCTCAGTCTACTAGTGGCTTCTCTCTCGAATCTGCTCAGATTCACTTTTTTTAGACGTATCTGACAGAATTTATGAGAGAGCTCCAGGAATTCCTTCTTTTCGCAGCGCCATCTTGCCTTCGCCCCTCCCAGCTTTTAGCAGTTGAGAAGCTGTGGAGGAGTATCTCCCCTACCATGTGTCATACAAGTAGCTTATGCTATTTGTCAGCTATCCTCCATATACAGTTAGGTTAAATCTATATCAATCAGCATCAGGAAAGAATCTGACACTGGCAATCAGATTGGTTTCTTTGTAGAATGGGGGGAAACCATGCAATAATGAAGGCTCACTTAGTAAATGGAAAAGGTGCACATGCAACTTGATAGCATAGGGAATCCTGGTCTTGTGGAATCTAGGGTTCTTTGCAATTTTCTTCTGTGTGAGTCCTTCTGTCAGCAGTGATCCAACTAAGTGAAGTTCCAGCCTTTATGTTACTAAGAAAGGGTTTTTTTTTTTTAACTTGGGGCCTCATTAGTCTGCATCTGTCTGTAGGTGTCAGGAAAGATCTGTGGAATCTAATGCAAACTGGTCAGATGGCTGGGCTCATTAATGAGAAGTGAACTAGGTAGAAGTCAGTCCAACTTGATTTGTGCATGAAGGGTGACTTTGAGTATTTCCCCAATCTCAACTTTAAATCTGAAGAACATCTGACAAAAGTATAACATTCTCTCAGGAAGATTAAAATATCTATACTTTGTAACTCACTTATCCTGTCCCTGGTAAGTTCCCCTTCCACCCTTACTTTTCTTTTCATAATTGCAAGTAAGGTCCTTCTTGAAGAATGCAACATTTTTTTTTTTCAAATGAATCAAGGTTTTTGCTTACATGAGGTTAAGAGAGCTCTGCACTTAAGAGTAACCCAGTAACCAGACCCTAGTTAGGCCATTTTCATATAAATAACAATAATTTGAATTAAATTTTGGTCATTAACATATCAATGACCACATAGCCATTTTTTAATTTTTGTGAATGCACTTTTTTTTCCTTTTTGTTGACAATTGACCCTCAGCAATATACATAGTTTGCAATGTAACATATTTCTTAGTGTAGATGCATAATTCTAATGTCTCAAAAAATACTTTCCTATGTAAAAGTGAATATCTTTAAAAAACACTTAAGAACTCTTATTAATGCAATATTCAACTTTAGCTCCAGAGCATCAATAATGAAGAATGCAACTATCTCATAAAAGGTGATGGGCTAAATATACAGAATAAGACACATATCTATGGCCTTGGCCAATTAAGTACTGTATTTTGCTTGATTATGCACATTTGGTAAATGTTTTTCAATGATTGTTGTTTTTTTTTAATTTAAAAATAAACAATGGTTGTTTGCTTTTTAAAAATCCCCTAAACAATGATAGAAAAGAACTTACATGAAATTCACTTTAATTTTATGATTTCAAAAATTCCAGTAAGTTGACTGGTTTAAGGCAGCAGGCTTACAAAAAATAGGCTAGATGTTTTGAATTTAATAGAACTATTGTATCTTATTATATCTCTTTCATATTCCTGAGCTCTCTGCATGTATAAATTACAAACTTTACCAAGCTGTGTTAACTGAATTGGTTTACTGTACAACTATCAGAAAGTCTCCTAGAAGAGGCCTTCCTCCTTCAGAATCAGTTAATGCAAAGTTTAAAATATTATTCCATAGATTTTCTCTGTATTTTTTTTTTCATTTCTAGGGAATCCAAAGCCACCCTATCTGAACTGATCTGTTTTGGTTTTCCTTTTCTGAATAGAAATCTGTGGCTTCCTAGGAAAAAACGGGTTATCTCTTTCCTCTGTTAATATAGAATTATAAAATCACAGAATCTCAGAATCAGAAGGAACCTCTCAGAGGTCATCCAGGTCAACTCATCTCTGAATTATAATGCCCTCTGCATATACCCAACAAGTAGTCTTCCCCTGGAAGATGACCAGTAATGAGGAACCCAAGACCTGGTGAGGCAGCTAATTGCACTTTTAGAAAGCTTCATTTTTAGGAAGATTTTGCTTATATTGTTCTGAAACTTTCTTCTTAACAGCTTCCACCATTCGTTTTTTGATCTACTTTACTGCCTCTAAGACTAAACAAAACAACTCTACCATTTCATGTGATTTGTTTAACACTTCAATGCCTGTGCAATTTCATTGATTTAAGTATTCTTAGGGGTACAGACAGCAACTCATCCTTGTTACTTTTTCTCCTGTGTGATTCCAATACAAGTCATTTTATCAACCTTCCACAGAGGATCTACTGAGGGTACCAGACAAATTTGTTTTTATCCTGACTATTCTATGAGCTCTAGTTTGCAAAGGGGCTATCCGTTTGTCATTCTTCAATATTGCTACATGACTTAACTCATTTCCTTTTCCAATCATTTATTTCCCATATATAAAATATATTTTATATTGTTTCTTATATGTAGATTGCTCTCAGTAGTATGCTGTAGCTTATGCTAATGTCATGTGTGTCCATTACCTTTCCTCCATATGCAAATGAGATGTTTTGGAACTTGTGTTGTTCCAAAATTTCTGGCTATATAGCATCAACACAAATGAACTAATATTCAGGAAAAAAAATCTGGCCTCAATTTCCCCAAGGAAAAAGATAGTTGTACATCATATATAATGTCTCAAATGCAATTCTACCCACTCTCTTTGTTCTATTTGATTTTATTTCCTATCCACTGTTCCTCTGCAGGGCATGAGCAAGACAGACAGACACAGACAGATAGATAGATAGATAGATAGATAGATAGATAGATAGATAGATAGATAGATGGGGGGAGACAGAGAGAGATATCTATAACTATACTGAGATACTAATACCTTAAACTGCCCATCGAATTACTCATCATAAGATGAGCAATGGCCATATTTTATCCATCTATTTGTTCTTTATGTATATATGTGTATATATACATATATGTATATATACATACATGTATGTATGTGTGTATAGACATGTATGGATTTTCAGACTAATATCTTTTAATTAGTTGTGGATCTCATTTTTGTGGTACTATAATACCGTGAGACTTGTTGAAATCCATAATATTTTATTCACAAGCAAGATAATCTGGAGCATCTCAGCATCCTTTGGGAATCCATTTTCCATTTGAGACATTCAAGTTTTTCTCAAAGGCAGTGGTGAATACATATGTCAAGCATCATTCTGTTTTATGTGTTATGTGATTTTGAATAAATACGGAACTGTTTAGTAAATTTATCACTGTGGTTGCATCTATCGAGAATTCTTGGGCAAATAGAGTAGACAAGAGATGGGTTATCACACATGAAAACAGTTTGATTGGAACACATTGCATATGAGGTATCAAGGCATTAATTGGTATTTAAGGTATACTCATCCTGAAATTTAAATTAAGGTATATTCATCCTGGAAAGGTAGTTTGGAACCAAAAAGTGAAGGGATTAAAATGCTGAATAATGGATTAACTTTTATCCTAGAAGCAATTAGGAACAATCAAAACTTCTTTGGCAAGGGGAGTGGGGTGGTCAGAGTAGTACTTTAAGAATATCAGTGTGATAGTCTTGCAGATGATGGATTGGAGAGAGAAGATACAGAATGTTGGTTCTAACTGCAGTGGAGGATTTATGACTGCAAGAGAAGAATCAGAGAGTAGGAAGGCATGGATGAGTTGTGTTGTGCCACTTTTGTAGAGAATACTCATTTTTATTGGCATCATAGATCCGCTGAAGTATTGAACTACTGGTGTGATTGTCAGAAAACGATGTCCTGCAATTTTGAAATTCAACATCTTTTTATTTAACTATCTAAAAAATATGTTCATTATTTCCCAATTCAGTAACCTCACAGGTTTTATGTCCTTAATTTCTCGGCTAAAATTTAAAGTACTTTTGTAATAGAATGTAAGGCATCTTTGTATTCCAAGTACATATCACAGTACCTGACAGAAAGAAAATATCTTTCATAACTTTATTAATTCATTGATTTGGGGGAGGCTGGGATGTAGTAATCAAAGCCTAAAAGCGTGCACATTGTCAAAAGAGGGTGGGGATATTTTTTAGCAGACAAAAGGAGACTCACACACACACACACACACACACACACACACGTGTGTGTGCGCATATATGTGTATTTATATTATGTGTGTGTGCACATATATATGTATGTGTGTGCATATGTGTGTGTTTATGTGTGTATATGTACGTATGTATACAAACATATAAATTATATCATATATAATATAAATATACATTATATATTTAAGATTTTTAAAGTAAAAAATGCTTTAACCTTTAAACTTTACCTATCTTTCCTGATTTATTTTGCTGACTTACTTTAATATAAATACTCTTCAATGAAGAGTAATGCAAAGGAGAGTGTGATACTTGCAAATGCCCTTCTATAAAGCTTCAACCTTGGACAGGGTCCAGTCTGGGTCTAGCAAGGAACATACTTGAATAGAATCCATAGTGCTAAATGAATCACATCCTGCCTGGAGCAGAAAGGGGGCATTAGATGCTACTGAGAACAGTTAGAAAGTGGAAATACAGTGTATTAAGGGAATGGCAAGAACCAGACAAGTTGAAAAGAGCCAGAGGCAGGAAATAGTACTTTAAAAAGCCTAGCACATTAGTGAATCTGGACAGGCTCTGAGAAGAGGGACCACAAGATAAAGAAAGGACTGAGGTCCTACCAAATTCTATTTATGGACACAAATATGGTACTAATACCTAAACCAGCAAGAATCAAAACAGAGAAAGAAAATTATAGAACAATTTCCCTAATGAATATGGATGCAAAAATTTTAAATAAAATATTAGCAAAAAGATTGCAGCAACTTATCACAAGAATAATACACTGTGACCAGGTAGGATTTATTCCAGGAACACAAGGCAGGTTCAATATTAGGAAAACTATTAGCATAATTGGTCATATCAACAACAAAACTAGCAGAAAACATACTATTATCTCAATAGATGCAGAAAAAGCTTTTGACAAAATACAACACCTATTCCTATTAAAAATGCTACAAAGCATAGGAATGAATGGAGTCTTCCTTAAAATTATAAGTAGCATCTACCTAAAACCATCAGCAAGCATTATTTGTAATGGTGATAAGTTAGATGTATTCCCGGTAAGATCAGGTGTGAAACAAGGATGTCCATTATCACTGCTATTATTCAATTTCTTCATTACAACTGGACTATTACATAAAGAAGTTCAACGTGAAGGTATATGTAGAAGCTACATTGGATTACATGCTGTCTTGGGGAATTGGGGGGAGTAGAGTCAGGGAGAGAAAATTTGGAACCCCAAAACTTATGGAACTGAGTGTTGTAAACTAAAAATAAAAAATAAATTTATTAAAACAAACAAAAAAAAAGAAAGAACCTGAGTCTCAGGCTTGAAGTTTCCAGGGCAAGGCAATAAAGAGGGGGTTCATTTAAACAAAGAGTTACGTTCAGGTGTCTCACAGCATGAATATTTACATGGGCAAACCCTATCCTCCAGTATCATCTAGATTCCTTTTAGTTGTGGAGATCCCCGTATTTTAGCTTCCTTTATTAATTTTTGAAAATCAGTCAAGTAGCTTATAGACAGTCCAAGTGAAGTTCCAAATTTCGTAGAAGTAACTTCATACTGAGGCAATACTTACTTCCCAGGTACATATAAAATAAGACATTTGGACTAAATGATCTTTACATCCCTTCAATCCTTAAATCATCAAAGTTGGATGAGGTTCAATATGTGGAAAAAAGGTAACAAAGCCTATATTTCACGGCTCTTATTTTATTACCTTGCAGTAATCATGATGAATATAAGCAGAGAACCTCTAAGTTAATTGAACCTTATGAACCAATAGGTGTTGAAAAAAATGAGGAGGGTGAATCAATCCATGAAGAACTTAACGATTTTCTGGCAATAGCAGATAACCAGTATGACCAACTACACAGCCCAACATCTCACACTGTATACTAAGCGAAGGTCAAAATGGATAAATTATTTAGAATTAAGGGGTTATATAAGTAAATTAGGGTAGAATGGGGGAAAAATGTACCTATCAGATTCATGGATAAGGAAAGAGTTTTTCACCAAACAAGGGATAGAGAGCATCACAGAAAATAAAATGGACAATCTGATTCCATGAAATTAAAAATGTTTTACACAAACAACACTAATCCAAACAAAATTAGAAGAAATTAGAAGAAAAACAGGAAATTAAGGGAAAATTGCAATAAGTTTCTCTGATAAATACCTTATTTCTCAAATGTTTACAGAACTGAGCCAAAATTAAAAAAAAAAAAAACCATGAGCCATTCTCCAACTGCTAAATTGTCAAGGAATATAAACATGCAGTTTTCAAAAAAAAAGAATTCAAAGCTATTAATAATTACATTAAAATTGTCTAAATCAATATTGATTAGAGAAAGGCAAATTTAAACAATTCTGAGGTGCCACCTCATACCTATCATATTGGCTACCATGACAGAAAGAAAAGAGATAAATGCTGAAGGGATGTAGAAAAATTAGGACACTAAAGCACTGTTGGTGGAGTTGTGGGCTGTTCCAATCATTCTGGAGAGCAATTTGGATATATGTCCAAAGGGCTATCAAATTGTGCATACCATTTGACTCAGCAATACTACTACTAGGTCTGTATCCTAAAGAGATTTTTTTAAAAGTGAAAAGTACCTATTTATATAAAAATATTTATAGCAGCTCTTTTGGTGATGGCAAAAAATTGGAAATTGAAGGGATGCCCATCATTGAGGAATGGATAAATAAATTGTAGTATATTATAATGGAACACTATTATGCTATAAGAAACTCTGAGCAGGATGGTTTCAGAAAAAATTGGAAAATCGTGTATGACCTGATGCAAAGTGAAGAGAGCAGAACCAGGAGAATATTGTACATAGTAAACACAGTATAGTAACAATGATCAACCTTGAAAGACCTAACTACTCTAATAAAAACAATGATCCAAGGCAATGCCAATGGACTTATGATGACAAATGCTATCCACCTCCAGAGAGAGAACTGATGAGCCTTGAATCCAGATTGAAGCATGCTTTTCTTTTAACTTTCCTTATTTTTTTCTGTATGTGTGTGTTTGTGTTTTCTTGTGCAACATAGCTTATATGGAATTATATTTTGCATGATTTCACATATATAACTGATATAATTTTGCTTGCCTTTGCAAAAGGTGGGGGAGTGGTGGGAGGGAAGGAAAGAACTTGGAACTCAAAATTTTTAAAAATGAATATTAAATTCTTTTAAAAATGTAATTGGAAATACTTAACAAAACAAATAAAAACATATTAAGAAAGTTGCATGGCAAGCCCCTGTATAGATAACTCAAAGAGTAATGGAAATGTGTTTAATAGTTATTCATAGGCAACAACAAATTATCAGTAATGATTTAAATGAGAAAGGTCATGTGCATGATATCATCATATGCACATATGACCTAAAAATAAATTAGAGTAATCATATGAGAAGAGTTTGAAATACTGTATGCAAAACTTAAATTACTCAATAGTCACAAAATAGATCCCTATCATATTGGAATTAATGAAAGCATACACAAGAATTGTTTTAGGATGAAAAAGCAAGGGTAGGTTGTGATATGTCCTGGTGGAGGGATTACCTATATTGAGTTGATCATAGATCAACAGGAGCTTTGGGAATATATGTATTCTGTCACGTCTTACATAATAACTTAATATATTTCCAGAGCTTCTGCCTGAGGTGTTCCATAAAGACGATTTTATCAAATGTTAATCTCTATTTTAAGGGAATGGAAAAGAAAGCTTTAATGAGATAATTACTTTATAAAAATATTATTAATTTGCTCAAATAAGTATTGGTCAGACATAATAATGACACAGATGCTATCTCAAGAGCTGAGATAGAGGTAAATAGAATACTGCCAAGAGCACATGACAACTATTTTTATTGGACCATTCTTTTAAACTTAGCATGTATGTTTCTGATCTTTAAAGATAACATGAAGATCTTATAATCAACAGCATGAAATTGTCAATGCAAAGTCAAAACCTCTCTGTATGAGGAGTCCTCAGTTGATGTACTTTAAGTTCAGTGAGTCACTTTACTTTTCTGGCCTACTCCTTTTTGTAGACATATAACAGTACCGCGCATTCTTTTCTATTAAGTACAAAGATTTTGATTTTAAAGATGAATAAACAAAAGGCACATTTCATAATTATTATAATATTTTCTCTAGGGAAATTAAATGGGAAATATTTCCTAAACTAGCTGTTTCTCTCCAAAGGAAAGTCTAAAATGTCTAGCTTGGCTTTTATGTGAGCACTTTCAAAGGTTCTTGGTAGAACAAAGTCAACTAGGAGTTTTTAGATCTTTCAGCCTTTGGCAACAAAATGGGAAGTTAAACTCAGGAAAGTTAAGAAATAATAGATTATAATTATAAAGGTAAAAGAAAAAAATCCATTACAAGGCAGCAAAACCAAGGAAATCACATTCCTTCTGTAATGGGACATATTATCATATCAGTATTCAGATAAATGTGTTATTTGTAAAAGGGAAAGTTGAAGCAAATAATTACCCTGTATCTTCACTAAAAGAATATATGACCTTCAAAGCTAATCTCCTTGAATGTTATTCTTGTACCAAGGGCAATGGAATGTACTTTGATACCTGATGAAAAGAGGAGGTGGGCCCAACATGTAATAAGAGTGAGAGATGAGTTGGTTGGTTGTTGTCCTTCATTCTTGAAGAAGACCAAAATGACATCACTATGCTAGAGTCAAATTACAGTGAGTCTGACTCTCTGACTGATCAGACCAATGAGAGTTCAGAATGCTCGACTACACAGGTTGTGCACAAATAGTCCATGTGAATATTTGGGGTGGCTTCTCTAACTTTGTGCATCTCATGTTTCTTTTGAGGTACTTCAATTCTACTTTGCTCATAGAGCACAGTACCTTCTGTGATGTGAGCATGCCATGCTGAGAGGGTCCTTTGTCGATGACTTCCATGTCACATAACCAATTCCAAAGTTCTTAAGAGAGACCTTGTGTCACTTCTTCTGACCACCATGGGAACACTTGCCCTGTTTGAATTCTCTATAAAATAGCCTTTTTGGCAAGCGTATGTTTTGCATTCGAACAACGTGGTGAGCCCACTGGAGTTGTGCTCTCTGAAGTAGAGTGTGAAGGCTTGGCAGTTTAGTTCCAGGAAGAACTTCATGCTAGTCTGGCATCCACAAGACCAAGAGATTTAAATGAATGTCTCTAAAAATGTTGGATAGAATCCATATAGGAACTTTACGGTAGGACAAAAAACAAGAGTCATTCAGGATGAAAAAAGTATGGTAGTGTCATAATCTACACTGTTGGAGACTCGATCCTCCATTGATGAAATCATAGATCTGTTGATTTATGGGAGTATTTTGGCACAGAATATAATAGCATTCATTTGAATTAAGTAAACTCAAACTATATTAAGGAAAACCAATTGTCAAATTTTAGTTGTATGTAGAATATTGTATGTGATGCTGTCATATCCCTTACCCCAACTAAAATCTATTAGAATGTCCTTGTTAAAATAAATGTGTGTCTGTGTGTAATATATATATATATTACACACAGACAATATCTTCAATATCTTATTTGGTCCTAGAAGTTATCATGTTAATTTGGCATTATGATCCATATTTTACAAATGAGAAAACTAAGACATAAAGTAGTTAGGAAACATGTTCCACAACACAGTAAGTGGTGGAACCAGAATTCAAACCGTGGTCTTCTGCATCCAAATTCAGGACTCCTTTGACTATATCAAAGTTTCCTCCTAATGTTAGCAACAAGTAAATTCCTCTTTGTTTAAAAGTATAATGATTAGGGCAGAGCCAAGATGGCAGAGTAGAAGCAGGAATCTGATTGAGCTCTCCCCCAAACCCCTCAAAATACCTGCAAAAAATGACTCTAAACAAATTCTAGAGCAGCAGAAGCCACAAAATGACAGAGTGAGGCAGATTTCCAGCCCAAGATAATCTGAAAGGCCTACAGGAAAGGTGTGTCACATCATGTTCAGGACAGAGCGCAGGCCAGCCTGGGCCACACTGCCACAAACAGGCCTGGAGCAGGCCTCAGGGCACTGAATCACTGGCAGCTGTAGTGGTTTCCAGACTTCTTAACCCACAAACACCAAAGACAGCTTCAAAGGTCAGTGGGAAAGCTCTCTCACCTGGGTAAGAGAGAAGCATAGCCCAGCCACAGCCAGGGCCACAGTCCAAGCCCTAGTTCCAGGGCAGTGGCAGCCACTGCCACTGTAGTGGCTGTTTCTGGAGCAGTAGCTGCTTTTGGAGCTCTCGGCCTACAGACAGTTGGAGAAATGAGCAGCTAATCTGGATCGAGGTCCTGGGTGGCGGTCCTGGGGTGAGGAGGAGCATTGGCATGATGGAACTGGTGGTGGCCAAGGAGAGGGAGTCCTCCTCACAGTTCCATGGCAGAAAAGACTGCTTGTGGTTGCTTATGGACAGGCCAGGAGAGGAATAAACACCTCTCTTCTGATCATACAACTTTGGAGGAACTGAGAATTTATAGGTCCCTCAAAATATCTCTGAAACAGCTGCACAAAACCCCTGAAACTTGGGGCAGTACATCCTGCACTTAACAAAGAGCTCAAAAGTCAAATAATAGGCTGGGAAAATGAGTAAACAGGGGGAAAAGAATAAGACTATAGAAGGCTACTTTCTTGGTGAAAAGATGTTTTCTTATACACTTAGTAAAGAGGAAGATCAAGGCATACCAACAAAGAAGACAAGATCAAGGCTCCTACATCCAAAGCCTCCAAGAAAAATATGAAATGGTCTCAGGCCACAGAAGAGCTCAGAAAGTATTTTGCAAATCAATAAGAGATGTGGAGGAAAAACTGGGAAGAGAAATGAGAGGGATGAAAGAAAATCATGAAAAACAAGTCAACAGCATGCTAAAGGAGACCCAAAAAAATTCTGAAGAAAATAACACCTTTAAAAATAGGCTAACCAAATGACAAAAGTGGTCCAAAAACCCCATGAGGAGACAAATGCCTTGAAAAGCAGAACTGGCCAAATGGAAAGTGAGATCCAAAATCTCACTGAAGAAAATCATTCTGTAAAAATTAGAATGAAGCAAGTGGATGCTAATAACTTTATGAGAAATTAAAAATATATATATATGTATATATAAAACAAAACCAGAAGAATGAAAAAAATAGAAGACAATGTGAAATATCTCACCAGAAAAACAACTGACCTGGAAAATAGATCCAGGAGAAATAATTTAAAAATTATTGGACTACCTGAAAACCATGATCAAAAACAGAGCCTAGACATCATCTTTCAAGAAATTATCAAGGAAAACTGTCCTGATATTCTAGAACCAGAGGGTAAAAGAGAAATGGAAAGAATCTACTGATCACCTCCTGAAAGAGACCCCAAAAGGAAAACTCCTAGGAATATTACAGCCAAATTCCTGAATTCCTAGGTCAAGGAGAAAATATTACAAGAGACCACAAAGAAACAATTCAACTATTGTGGAAACAGAATCAGGATAACACAAGATTTAGCACCTTCTATGTTAAGGGATCAGAGGACTTAGAATATGATATCCCAGAGGTCAAAGAAGATAGGATTAAAACCGTGAATCACCTACCCAGCAAAACTGAGTATGATATTTCAGGGGAAAAATGGAATTTCAATGAAATAGAGGATTTCCAAGCATTCTTGTTGAAAAGAACAGAGCTGAATAGAAAATTTGACTTTCAAATACAAGAGTCAAGAGAAACATGAAAAGTAAACAGGAAAGAGAAGCCATAAGGGACTCATTAAAGTTGAACTATTTACATTCCTACATGGAAAGATGATATTTGCAACTCAAGAGACCTTTCTCTGTATTAGGATAGTTACAGGGCAAATATATGTGTGTGTGTGTGTGTGTGTGTGTGTGTGTGTGTGTGTATGTATGTGTATATATAGGTGTAGGTATATGTGTGTGCATATGTATATATGTGTGTGTACATATATGTATGTGTACGTGTGTGTGTGTGTGTGTGTGTGTGTGTGTGTGTGTAGACAGAGGGCACATGGTGAGCTGAATATGAAGGGATGATACCTAAAAAATAAAATTAAGAATTGAGAGGCATGTAGTGGGAGAAAGAGAAAGGGAGAGGTAGAATATAGTAAATCATCTCACTTACAAAAGAGGCAAGAAAGAGTTTTTACAATGGAGGGGAAGGGGGGGAAGTGAGAGGGAATAAGTGAGTCTTACTTTCATTGGATTTGGCTTAAGGAGGCAATAACGTACACACTTTTAGAGTTCCTTATTACTATTATTACTATTGCCCTATTGCTACCACAGTGAAAAGGTGTAATACTTTTGGAAAATAATTTGACAATATACCATGAAAGCTCAAAAACTGTACACGTCCTTTGATTCCATGAGCTCAATAGTCTAACATTCATTGGGTGTTGTTGAAAGGAGTGGGGCGGGGGGTGGGGGAGGAAATCTACCTGCACAAAAACATTCATAGCAAATTTATAGGCAATAAAAACAAACTAGAAGCAGTCTATGAATTCAGTAATTGGGTAATGGTTAAACAAATTGTAGTCTATAAACATACCAGTATATTATTTCCATAAGAAACAATAAATATGAAGAATGAAAAGCATTATGGAGAGACATGTGAATTGTTGCAATATGAGGAAAATAGCATTATTAAAAAAATAAACTCCATTTAGCTTCGTTAAAAAAAGGTTGCAAAACCTGAAAATATACGAAGAATAGGTAGAGTCCTTAGGATCACAGACATCTCATGAGATTCAGAAATCTTCTAATGCAAGGCTTTTTAACCTTACAATGGACCCCTTCTGATGAGGTCTATGGACTTCTAAGGATTATGCCTTTAAAGGCATGTAATAAATTACATAGACTTACAGAGAAAACCAATTATACTGAAATATTTATCAAATTTTTTTTTTAAAAATCATGGAGCCTGGTGAAGAAACCCCAATTGAATGCAACCCTCTCACTTTATATATAAGAAGCTGAGACACAGAAAACTGAAGGGACTAGAGAAGGGACACACAACTTGTTAAATAGTAGATTGAGAACTGGAACCAAGATCCTCTAACTCCAAATCCATCATTCTTCTATATATGAACTGCTTCAAAAAGACTATAAGAGCAAGAAGGCTGTTATTAGTATTTTACTCAAAGTAAAAATATTCATTTAAAAATAAATTATATGTAATAGAGTTTAGTGTTTTATGTATTTTTGGTTTTGTACTTGGGTTACACAGAGGTTTTGTGGAAAGAGTTTTGTGTGATTCTAGTAGACCACATGATAGCTCATTACCTGGACATTTGAGGAAGAGGAAAGCTGTAGGTACTTCCAGCTGACCATGTGTCACACACCAATTCATGCTCAATGTCAATTGAGAGAACCACTTAGTCATCTCCAAAGTTTGTCTTTTAGACCCAAATCACATGTCAGGGATTTTCTCATGCCCAGAGGGATCACCCAAGTGAGAAGCTAGCATCTCCTCAAAATCTCATCAATCCCTAGTTACACTGTGTATTTAAATTTTTAAAAATGTATTTTAATGGCAACTTAATTGAGAACATTTTAAAACAAGAAAAATAAGAGAAAAAAGGTTTTTGGACTTAAATTTTGAGCTTAGTTTATTGGAACAACTCTAGGACTCAACAGAAGTCAGGGCCTCATGTATCAGTTCTAACAAATCTTTTCATAGTTATTGTTAGAAGTATGATTATCATTATTACTCTTCTTCCTCCTCCTCCTCTTTATTCATATTATTATACAGCTACTGATATTCTTCTAGGCTTCAGTTACTTTCGTTTTTTAATTTAGTTCTGGTTTTTGTTGCAATCCTGGCTTCTCCAAGAGATCTGTATATTTCCCCTGTGGATTTTTATTGTTATTTATGCAGACATTTTCCAGAGGGTAGATGATGTTGTGTTGGCATCTAAAAAAAATCACCGCAGTCTTAGAGAGACTAAGTTATAAGCTCCTTGCCCAAGCTACTCACTACCAGACAAGTCCAATGTTGAGAGTACACGTACTGTGATCATATTGTTTCAGGCATAGCAAATTAAGATTGGGTAATATGTCTTTCTGCCTGTCTCTCTCTCTCTCTCCCCCATATGTATGTATATATGTATGTATGTCTATGTCTATATAGATATATAGATAGATATAGATATATGGGTATATGTGTAGGACAGATAAGTGGCACAGAGGATAGAGTGCTGGGCCTCTCGTCAGGAAGACACATCTTTCCAAGTTAAAAGGTGGCCTCAGATACTTACTAGCTGTGTTACTTTGGGCAAGTCATTTGACTCTGTTTGCCTCAGTTTCCTCATCTGTAAAATGAGCTGAAGAACAAAATGGTGAATGACTCAGTATCTTTGCCAAGAAAACCTGAAATAGGGTTTCAAAAAAAGTTGAACACAACTAAAACATAACTGAATAACAAGATACATGCATTTGTGTGTGTATGTCTGTGTTTGTGACTAGTACTTTAAAAAGCATTCCCTTTTTTTCCTGATAAATGGTTATCCAACATTTTCTTAAAGACTACCAGTGCATGACCACCTATTCCAATTTTAAAAATCAATTTCTGGTTCTTAGGAAATATTCACTTCCATCAAAACTAAATTTGTGTCTTTTCTAAATTCTACTCATCGGGCTAGTTCTGTCTTCTATAGCCAAGCAGAGCTTTTTTACATAATAATCCTATCTGGAGAAAAAAAAATCTGTCCTGTTCTTCCTAAGCCTATTTTATCCCAGAGCAAATGACACCAGATCATTCAGAGTAAAACTGATCTCACATAAACGTTATACTCTTCACCAACTAGTCACCCTCCTATGGATACTCTGAGGTTTTATCAATGCACTCCCTAAAATATAACTCAGATTTGAACACAATACTCTAGAAGTAGTCTTAGCAGAGTAGAAACAGAACAGGACTGTTATCTCCCTACCTTTTTTGGTAGGGAAAGGATGACATAGAAGGTCGTAGTACTAGATGTAGTAGATGTAGTAGAAGGTTGATGACAGGATTTGGGTACAGGAAGAACTGAGTTTAAGTTCTACTTCAGACACATACTGGCTATGTAACTTTGGGCATGTCATTTACCTCTTCAGGCTTTATGCAAGGCATATAACTCATACCTAATGAGTTGTTATACATTGACAGAGAAAGTATCATCATTCAGGAGTTCTGTATAAAACCTGAAATTACAATCCCAGGCCGTATAACTCTATTTTTGTCTTGTATTGAGTTTATTGTTTTATATGGTTTAATAACATCCCACCATTATATATTCTACATTTTTCCCATTCTTCAGTTCAACAATAATTCATTTTCTTTCTAGTTTTTTCCCCTCCTTAAAAAAAACTGGCTATTGAAAAGACTTGTATTATGAAAATTTTCATATACATTAAGACTTTCTGTCATTTATTTCCTTATGGTGTATAATCAATGGTGAGGTCACTGAGTTAGTGTATGAATTTTTAAAATATTTTTCTCCAATACTTCCAACTCATTTTCAGAATGGAAATTGAGAATTATTGCTATAATGGAGAGGACAAACATGGCTGATTTCCCATAGGCTTCTAAGAATGATTATTTCCATCTTTTTAGAGCATGGTAGTTATGAGGTGAAACTTTGGAGTTGTTTTAACATGCATTTCTCATACTATCAGTAATCTGTTACAATTTTCCTTTCACATGATTGTTGAGAGTTTACATTTCTTTTTAAAACAAGGTGTTCATGTTATTTTGCCATTCGTTTATGAACTAGAAATTTTTGTTAGAGAAAGTACATGCTCATCTTGTATTTATGCATCTGATGATTTATACTAAATGTAAGAATTTGCATTCATGATGGTTAAAGTTCTTTTTTTAAAAAATGGTTGTATGTTTTAGATAGTCAGTATCTCTTTGTTCCCTGATTCTATTATCCAACATGGTAGCTTTACTATCTTTGTATATTTGGCAAAGATGACAAGCATGTAATCTATGCCTTTATCCAAGTTTATTTTTAGTTTTGCATATATATGATTTAATTTCTAAATGGGGAAGTTGCCTGAAACAATAGAAATGAATACCTGTTTTTAAAAATGGTGTTAAAAGTGTTGTCAAGGGACACTAGGGCCACACAGCATGTGTGTCAGGGACAGGGTTTGAAACCAGGTTTTCCTAATTTCAAAGCTACCGGAGGATATTATATCATGCTGGATCTTAATACTTTATCCAAGTAACTAATAAACAATGCTGAAAAGAACAAGGACTCCTGGAGAGCCCTTCTAGAGGCTTTCAAAGTTGATGTTAAATCATTAATGAGTACTCCATTAATCTAGCCATGAAACTAACTCCAAGTCCACCAAATTGCATCATTGTCTAGACAAACTCTCTTCATCTCATTCAAAACATTAGTATGAAAAAGTTAATTGCTTTGTTGAAATTTAAGTAAATTATGTCAATATCGCTCACCTCATCAATTAGTCTAGTAAACCTTTTTTTGAAAAAAATGAAATCACGTTAGTTGGGCATGATCTGTTATTGATAAAGAAAACTGGGGTGTCTGTGATCTCTTAATCTCTTTTCCTAGGTGTTCACTAAACATCTCATTAATAATAGATTCTAAATGTTTCTCAAAAATTGAAGTTATCCTCAATGGGCCACAGTTTCTAGGCTCTACTTTTTTGCTTTTTTAGAAAATCTAACCTTTCTTATTTTTTTTCCTGGCCCCTGGTAGGTTTTCAATTCTCCATAATATTTCAAAGATCACTGTCAGTGACTCCATAATCCTATCATAGACTGCTTTCAGAATCATGGAACATAGCTTTTCTGGGTCTTGATATGTTAACTTAGTAAGGGCAAGTAACAGCTCACTAGCTTTAGAGATTGTACTTTTGGTGTGAAAATTCCTTCTGCTGATGAGGATACATTCTCTGAAAGGAGCCTAAAGAATTGGGTGGTTAAATGACCTGCCCAGAGTCACATAGCTGGTAGGTACAAGAGGCCAGACTAAAACCCAAGTCTTCTTGGCTTCAATGCTGGCTCTCTATTCACCATGTCAAGTTTTCTCTCTAAATAAATTACTTAACTTCACCATCAATTATCAATAGAAGATACCAAATATAAAATAGATGCAAATTAACACTGAACACATTAGCATTCTCATCTACTTAATTTGATATCAAAATTTAAGCTTTTGTCAGTTCCTTTACATAATGACTTAGGATCATTCTAAATTCTTCCATCAATTCTTTCCATAAAATCTTTTGGTCAGCTTTATTTCTGTGATGCTATTTTTCCTAACCTCCCCATCCACTTCAGATGAAGTACATGTTTGTTACACTGAACATCTCAGAATTAATCAACTGTCTTGCCATTCAAATTTCTCAAATATGATGATTTATTAAAATAGTGGTATCATAACATGCAAAAGACAATACAAGTAAAATGAGCTTGAATTTATAGGGATTCAAGTAAGTAAAATTAGGAAATATATATATATATATATATATATATATATATATATATTTAAGTAATTACTGCAACAATATAAAATAAAAGAACATTAACAACAAAATGAAATCAAGGGCATTGAAACTATGAACAATCTTGGGTCTTCCAGAAAAGATGAGGGAACACATTTGTTTCCTCACTAATATTATATTCAGTAGTTAATGTTGCACATACTCTAGGTTTTTTTTGGTTCATTTTGTTTTGTTACAAGGAAAGATCATATGGCTGGCTGTGAGTCCAAATCATTGATTTGTTTTCTTTTTTTCATCGATGTAAGCCATTAGAGATTAAATGTTTCCCTTAGAATTTCTTTAGCCATATCTCATTAGTTTTGTATGTCTTCTCATTATTATTATCTTCATTGGTGAAATTATTCGTTGTTTCTAAAATTTGTTCCCTGACCCGCTAGTTCTTTAGAATTATGTTATTTTTAGTCTCTAATTATTTTCATGCTTTCTTTAAAGGCCTTTTAATATTATTTTATTTCATTATAATCAGTAAATGATATATTTAGTACTTCTGATTTTCTGCATTTTAGTAAGGGCTTCTTCTATACATAGTAAATTTTTGTAAAGATTTCAAGTACAACAAAGAGGTAAATAAATTCCTTTCTATTCCCATTAAGAGATTTGTCATCTCAAAATTTTCAAAGTTCTACTCAGGGCCATAACTTCTTTCTTATTTATCTTTTTCTTAAATTGATCTAAGTCAAAAAAAGGAGTACCTTAAGTCTCCCCATTATTATATTATTTTTTATCCATTTCTTGCTCCAATTTGATTAACTGTTCTTTAACATATTTTTATGTCATGCTATTAGAGGGACGCGTGTTAAGTATTGCTATTAATTCATTATCTATGGTGCATTTCAACATAATGTAATTTCCCTGCGTGTTTTTTTTTATCTTTAGTTAGTATAACCTTATCTGAATTCATGATTGTTACTCTTGATTTTTTGAGTTTAGGGGAAGCACAGCAGATTTTGCTTCAGCCTCTCCTTTTAACTAAAAGTGAGCCTTTTCTTTCAAGTGTACTTCTTGTAAACAGCATATTGTCAGAATCTGATTTCTTTATCCCTCAAAGCATTCTCTCTTCAACTAACCTAATTGATATTCCTTACACAGAACACTCATATCTCCCTGTTCTATGCTTTGGCAAAGGCTGTTCTCAGATCCTGGAATGTTCTCTGTACTCACCTCCAACTCTTAGAAGTCCTAGCTCCCTTTAAGACTCAAGTGCCATCTCCTATTTATGGTCTTTCCTAATATCCTCTCCCCCCAGTTATTGGTGGTCCTTCCTTAAAACTACTTTGTACTTCGTAAAAATATTTTTAATATTTGTAGAGGTAGCAGGGCGTAGTTGATAGAGAACTGGGAATATCTTCGTGTTAGTGGATCGCTAATACCTCATGCCGCATGCCTTCCACAGCAATAATAATTTCTAGCACCAATTAGAACCTCTAATTCAAGCCAATATATAATCCCAAATCAGGCCAGTAGTAAGAAAAAAAAAACAAAAACAAACAAAAAATACAGTCCCAGAGAGTCCCATCCTATAGATTAAGTACCATAGTTTATAAGTATTTCAAGACATAGAGTATCTTGATAAAGGCAGTGTTCCTACACGGACAGAAAGCTATCTTCCATGCCACAAAGATCCGGATTTAAGTCATACCTCTATCACATACTGGCTGTGTGACCCTGGGTAAGTCACCTTACTTATCAGTGCTCGATATAACTCTTGACAATCACTTTCAAAGTCGGTGCCAACCTAAACCAAGAAAAGGATCAATTAAGTCACAGGCCCAGTTTCCATCTTGGTTAGTTATATTTATTTTTTTGAACACACACACATATATACGTATATGTGTGTGTGTGTACCTATACATGAACACACATAGGTGTATATATACATACATACACACATACATATATCGTTTTACCACGGTAGGATGACAGGAATTATTTCATGCTTATCTTTGATGGTATACAATGTAGCATAACACCTAACACATAGTAGGTACACAATGCTTCTTGAATTGAATTCAGAACTAACAGTTAAATATCCCACCCTTTCTCCCTCTACTATTCCTCTTTATAATGATTTTAGTCAGATTTAATCTGCATAGAATATTTTTGAGAGAGAAAGTTGAGGAAAAGACTCCATATGTGGCATGATTCTTTCTGTGCTCTATACTTTACTCCACACTTTGACCATCCACGTTGGCTCTAAAACTTTGCAGTGGACACAATCACAGAAAACATGATGATACGACCCCTTATTGAATGAATTGAGAGCCAAAATCACAAATATTCCACCTATACAGAACTGATTCTATCACATCGAGGAAGCTTTCCTTCTGCACTTTCCACGAATACACCAAATCACAATCTTTCATAATAAATCATGAGGCACGCCAGTACTGCCAAAGTGGCAGCATGAAAATTATCCATATTCCATGACTATTCACAATTGCTGAACATAGTCCATTTCTAGCAGCTGGGTTAACCCATCTGCTTTTCCAAATGACTGGCCTTAAGTACCAAGACAGCCAGAAGCCAGAGCATGCCTCTCTGCTTTAGGTCAACAGCAAATTTTGGCAGGCCTTTGATGAGAGACTCTCATTAGCTAGGATTTTTGAAAACAGCTGGGATATTTTTATTTTAGCACTCTCACATGGATTAGTCTTCAAATTTTGAGCAATGATTTTAAAATGACAAGACAAATGACACTTCTATTTAATGCAGATATGCTATTTCCCCTTTTACATATATAATTTTTGTTATTTTTAACCTTTTGTTCAATTTCCCTGTGAAAGTATGTTGTACATTGGAAATTCATCTTTGTGGCACTAAGCCAAGGTTCTAATAATAATTTCATGCTTTGTAGCACTTTATAGTTTATAAAGCACTCACCTCTCAATGATACATCATAGATAGGGCTTCTTTTATTGGGCTGATACCTAAGGAAGATAAGTGAACCAGAGAAAGACTTTTCTTTATAGTTAATGCTTATCAGTGACCTGTAAAGTCAACATGCTCTCTAGGTCTCAAACAATAGTTATGATTAAAGACCAATTTAAATTTTAAAAGTATGGCTATCCATAAATATTAGAGATTCAATCTTCTAATTTTTTATAAATTGTAAAAACCTTGCTTTATTATATAAGATCTTTTAAATTCCAAATTTGAAAAATTCACTTTTCTGTGTACCTGTATACATCAAAGCTAATCTAAACAGAATTCATAAGTTTGCATTACAAAAAAAAATGTCCTTAGCCCTGCTATACAAGTTTTCATTGCGACTTTTGAAAAATCATCACTGAAATGGCTGACTAGTCTGATTTTCTTTAATACTTCAGGAAAACCTATTTTGTTCCTCAAAACACACACATACATAACACACATCCCTACATAAATCTTTCCTCAACTCTCTGTCTCTTTCTGTGTGTATGAATATATACATACACACACACATACACACATACACACACTATATGCTTATAGCATATACATTAATAGAGATAGGGACTGGACTTGGGGTTTGATTGCTATAAGGAAATCCCAGGTGAAGACATTTCCTTTATCAATTCAGGTTGACACCCTGTGGTCTTAGAGAATTGTGTAGATCCAGTTTATGTTAAAGATAAGATTAGAAAACAAGGTCATCTGGGAGGCCTATTCTCTTTCCCTTAGGCAATGCAGTGTTTCTTAGATTTCAATCCTTTAATATTGAAAATACTTCAATGAATTGATGATCTCATCTATATGAATACTTCTTCCAATTGTTTTAATCACAACCTATTCATACATTTTTATCGTAAGTGAATCTTGCCCATTTTGTTCTATATACCCTCCATTTGGAGTTCACCCAAAATGCTGGAGACATTTCTTTATCTATTTTTACATTCTGTGGATGTCAAGCCAGCTTTGAACTATTAACACTTGAGCTTGCTATATGATAGGTATACCTTCTTTTCTAATCACTCATAAATTCACATATACTCTTTTACATTCTATTTTTTGTATATGAACAGTGCTTGTAATTTGACATAATCTATGTATTTCTATTATACATATTTCCTTATCAATCACCTTGGTGAGTCTTCAGAACGAGTGGTATTCTGTGATTAGCTTGTTGGGCAGAGCAATGGTGGAACTGCTAAAAGTAACCAACATGCCTTAGGGCTCACATCCCCTTTAAGCCTTGGTCATTAATTTGGGTCAGACAGCTCTTTGGAATGTCTTGCAATATTAACAATTGGCCTATCTTGAAATTTGGCCTGCTGCCCATGCCCTGGGTTCATCTCTTCTAAATAATTAATAACCCCATCAAGGAGGCTATGTATTATTCTGAGGCATAATATAATTGCCACAATAACTTGCATCATATTCTACACTGTTATACACTAATATATACCTGTGTCCAAAAAATAGTCATGTAACCCTTACCTATGTATATTAGTGAAGTTTTCATTACCAGGTTGGCTATTGGTTGATGAATATTTTAGGCTACAGATACTTTCAAAGATCAAATTAAAAGGGATTATGATCTGGCCTGTTGTAGAGTGTACCCATGCTTTCAGAAATAAAGATGCCAAAAATACGAATGAGAAGATCAGCTAAGTCAAACACCTCATTCATTAATAGTCACAAGAAATGATAAAGTCCTTTGTCCAACAGTAGAATAACTTCTTGAAGGCAGGGACTGGTTTTGTTTGTTTTGTTTTCTATTTGTATCTTTAGCATCTAGCACAGTCATTTGTATATACTCTTCACTTAATTAACATTTGTTGAATGGATGGATAGATTGGGATACTTTACCAAATTATGGATAAATGAATCCATAGGGCATTTTCTCACCAACAATGTAACCTTCATTTATCATTGCTAGTTTCTGATTGCTATATTTAGAGGAAAAAATGCAAGAAATGCTAAAAAAAATACTTGATATTTGTTGAGATCAAAAATAAGTTTTACCTAAAATAAATCTATTAATTCAACAATACAATTTAATAAACATTTAGTTATGACATCAGTGAATCTAGAGTCCAAACAATTCCATTCAATTTAGCAAACATAGGGAAGAACCAACCTGTTTAAGATATCGTAATCAGCACTGTGGACACAGGGTGAAAAAATAACTGTCATAATCTTTGCCATCAAGCACCATTAAATCTACTAAGGGAGGATATGAGATATATACAAATAAGTGTGGTTTAGATGGAATGTGAAAGAGATAAGGAAGAGATCCTAACAAAGTTCACTATTCAGGACAGATTTAAGAAGGAAACAGACAACGTCTGGCAAAGAGCTATCTACGAAGAAGCTATCTGATAAGTGTTGAAGGAGTTGTGGCACTTTCAAAGTGACAGAATCACAGATTTAGTGCAGGAAGAGACCCTAGAGGCCATCAAGTCTAACCTCTCATTTTATAAATGAGGACACTAAATCCCAAGTTCATGTCTAGAAAGGATTTGAACCAAGGCCATCCTGAATATGTAAGTCCAACACTCTGCTTACTATATGATGCTTTTGTTAAATTTATTGTGAAATTTATGAAAACATACCAAACATGGCTGGATTTTGAAGGCACATTAAAAATTTAGAATGAGATATATTCCAGGTTATCCATGAAATCTATTCCAAGAAAACATCCAAGATGCTTTCTCTTACTGCAGCTTAGGTTGTAATGTCAGAGACTGCTCACCATATTGCCGCAGGGAACAATGATCCAAATAATTAGCTCTATAACACCCAGATAGTTAACTTAGTATTTAGACTTTCCAAGAAAGAGTAAACTACCTGGAATCTGCTTAGGCATCACCCAAAAGAACCGCCAAGTTTCAGTATTTCCTTACTAGGGCACATACAAACATTGACTGTTAATAAAAAGAAGCTAGATGTTTCTCATTTATGTTTATTTTCAAATAGATTCCTTAAAAAGAACCACCTATACTATACTAAAATTCATTATTTTAAAAATTTCTGGCAGGTCTGTTATAACTCTGCATTTTGAAATAACTTGCTCAAATTTTTCCATACAATAAATGTCCACGTTTCTAGCCTTCATATAAGATCGTGAGTGATTCCAATTATTTCTCTGAAAATAGAAGCTCCATCCCCATCTTACAAAAATAATCTTGAAAAAGAATTCCTCCAGTTGCTTTTTAAATATGTGGTAAGCAGGTTTCAACATACTATAAATGTATGTGTTGTACCACAGTGTTAGTAAGGCATTTAATTAGATATAAATATTTTACCCCAAGGTGAAAAAGAAAAGCATACTAGGACCAAGGAACTCCAGGAGAAATAACGTTCAAAGACCTTCACAGTAATAGTCTTAATAAGACAACCAATCCCTTGATTACATATTGTCATTTATCCTTCTTCAATTGCTTCAATCAACTGACAATCATTTGCTGAGCTCCTACTAGGGATACAAAAAAAAACACAAAGCAGTTCCCATCATCAAAGGACTTCTTTGTTTTGCTTTTTTTTTGTGGTGGGGGTGGGGTGTTATATGTTTACAGATGAGTCATTAAAGAATTTATACAAAGTAATTGCAAAATGATTTCTTTCAGGGCACTGACATCTGGGGGAATTTGGAAATGTTTCTTGAAGAATGTGACAAATGAGTTAAGCTTTGAACAAAGCCAAAGTTTTGAAGACAGGGAAATTATGAAGAAGAGTTCTCTGGCATGTCAGTGGAAGAGTACAGGGGGTAGGAAGGTAGCTTGTTCAAAGTGGATGTGAGATATAGAATGTCATGGAAAGGGAATACTAAGTAGTCTACTATGCCTGGAGTCATCCAGCAACAATTTGGCTAGCAGCCATTACGGGGTTGGAAGACCAACACAAGACCAACAACCAGAAGGCTGCTAACACAGTGTTTTAACAACCCAGCTATTAGCTCCTGTGGGAGCGTAAGATCCACCCCCCCCCTCCCCCCACAGAGAGCATCCAGGAGGCTGCCGGGACACCGGGAGGCTGCCGGGACGCCGGGAAAGCACAGGTCCTTTTTATCTGTTTAAACAAGGACAGCACTGTGAAGGGGTTGACCAGCTTACTTTAATCCAGCATTCAGTTAACATACAGACAACATTCATTTAGTTCAGGGGAAAACACCAGCATTCAGTTAGCATTCAGTTCGTTCAGGGGAGCATACACACAAGCATCAAGAGACATACTTCAGGGGAAAAAACCAGCACCCTGAGGTTCAGAACATTCATTTAGTTTGGGGGAAAAGAACCAGCACCCTGAACCTGAAAACCAAAATACAAACAAATTACAAATATCAACAGACAGACCCAAATACAATTCATAGTTACTAACATCTGGGCTCGGCCTGAGAGCAAGGGCTGGCCCAGAGTCACGCTCCCCACCGCTGCCGCACCAACCAGAAAAGGAAAGAGAGATCTTCAAGCTGTCTTCTCCCCTCTTATAGAGTTTTTGACATCATCAAGCGCCTCCTGAATGACCAGAGCCGATTGCTTCTTGAGTTGGCCTCTCCTGGTAGGGTAGACTAGGTTAACACCCAATAGGGCGTGGCTTTGGAGTCAACACCTCCCCTCAGCCAGCCCCATGACTCATCACACAGGAAGTTCTCTTCTTCCTGGCATGGTTTCTGGGCTTCCTGCCCCAGAAGAGAAGCCCCCAGTGCCCAGCAAGGCTCAATGATGTAAGCTGAGTCACTCAAAGAAAACAAAGGTCACTCTGGTTACACACGGGTTGTTTGATCTGCTTTTCTAAGGAAAGCAACTTTAAGGGGTTAACAATCTCAGTTTAATCAAACATACATATATCATTCACTTAGTTCAGGGGAAAAAGATCAGCCCCCTGAACTTCAAGGCAAATACAAACAGAAAATGTAGACATTAACAAACAGACCTTGTCTGATTAAAATCACAATTCATGGGTACCAGAGAAGCACCAACATCTATCTGTCTGGATTACAAAGCGGGGGGGGGGGAGGGCGGCAGGTTCCATGGCTCGCCCAGAGTCTCGTCACTCACATTCCTAGAGTGAGTGTACCCCCAAAAGTCAAATGCCAACCTCAGATCTTATCTCAGGGCCCTGGGGCACTTGAGATTCACCATGTAGAGTGTAAGAAATCAGTGTGGGAAAGCTTGCACCACCAGCACCACATCATATACAATTCAATGACTCTTGATTGACTCAGTGCTGAGAAATACTCCAAAACAAAGGTTTACCACCCATTCAAACAAAGGGGAGACTTGATAGTCTTAGCATCCCAAAAGGGAAGAACAAGGAAAAGTCTGATTGCCTAAACATCATGCTGGAAAGATGAGCTGAAGCAGCTTGTGAAAAGTTTTATATGCCAAATGGAGATGAGGAGGGCACAGTCTCTGGGAACTCCCTTGAATCTGGAATACAGTGTTTGGGAGCCTCCTTAAATTCTCCTTGAATCTCCCAACTAGATCTGGCCTTCCCCTAAGGCAATAAGCATTACATTATCATTAGGCCCAAATCTCTACCTAAGCCTTGCTCCCTATTGTTACTATCAATATGCATGCCTTCAGTTACCTCCTATCCCTGATATTATCAATATCCATTCCTTCAGCCACTTCCTGCCCTTAATCCCATTCTCTTGGTTCCTGGACTCTGACATCATCTTGTCCTCCTTAGACTCCTCCTTAAGACCCTCCCTAAAGCCCTCCTCTAGTCACCCCAGACCACCCCTCAATCCCTCCTACAATGTTTGTGTATATAATCTCCATCTTGCCTCCATGAAGATGCTCAGATTCAATCTAGCTCAGTAGATTGAATCTGGCCTGCTTGTGGAAACAGGTATCACAAAGGGTGGGATTCCTTAAGACAATTCATTATGGTGAATCCCAAATAAACTTTGTCTTTTCCATTGGCTGAGAAGGATTGAGTCAAATTCTTTCGGCAGGACCCAGTGTGTCGGTACTTTGGGGTGTCGAGCACCCCTCAACCCCAAACCTCTTCAGAGAGGTTATACCAAGGTCAAGAGATTCTGAAGCAGATGATGCCGAATTTTTGTACCATTATAGTGTAAACTACTGGAGAGCAGAAACCCCATGTTTTAAAAACACACTTTTTGTACATTCCTCATACTTCTCCACAGTGATATATAAAGAGGATCATTGCAATCTGCATCAGTGAAGAGATTTCTGACACCAAGAACTCAAAGATCCTTTGAGGTAGTATTAGAAATACTCTTTCATAAATGTATTGCTCTAAGGCTTACAGAATTTTTTTTCCCTTGAAATAACTGTGTTTGGTTAACAGTGCAAATGTTATTCCTTTTTTTTTTTTTAACAACATAATAAATCACAACTCAGGAGGTTAAATACTTTATCCAGCATCCCACAACTATAAGTTTTAACTTAGGTTGACCTGACCCTCAATCTAATACCATGCACAAGGCTATTCTTGGATCAGGTTGTAAGACATGTACCACATAGCACCCATTATAGCATTGAATCCAGAATAGATGTTCAATAATATTTATTGGTCTTAAAACCAATCAATAACATTTTGTGTATTGTATAACTCCTTCCCTTCTTTTCTTCAACATTGATTTTATAACATATGAATGGCAGAGGAGTACATAGTCTCTATGGAAATATGGACAAGTTTAGTGCCCCAAGAGAATGATGATAATCTAGTTTATGGAAAACAACAGAACTTAGTAAATTTTAATTCAAATATATCTACTATGGTTTTTAAACAGTTTTGCCCTTGAGATTTTGTTAAGCTGTACTTTGGAAACAGTGTATGATCGATTTTTCTTGAAGCACACTCCAAAACCTCCTTTATAATAATATAGTTGCTACTATGCAAAGTCAACTTTGCTAATTACACTCTCCCTGAAGTAAAATATTTATACTATATTGCTGATAAAACTAAAACACAAAGTTGTATAGAATTCAAAAGGAACTACTGCAAAGAGATTTAGTGCCCACTCAAAAAACTTTCATTTCATTTCTAAAATCATAAAGTAAAAAGAACATTTCAGAACCAAATTCTGCCAACTTATACAAAGAATAATCACCAGGAACCTTACAAGAAACTATATGAGGAGCTAGTCTAGACTCCTAGGAAAAATAATGATAGTGGTCAATGGTGATTGCTACAAAATTCAAATAATTTAGAAATGGTCGAAATATCTCACAAATGTTTTACCATCTACTATGAATAAGAAAGTATAGGCTTTAACTAATAGAAAATAGTTATCCATTTTACCCACACATTTCTTATAAGGGAAGGGAAGAAATTATAGAGAATTTATCACTTTACAATAGTCATTTAACAATCGTTTTAAAGCAACTACAGTGTACAAAGAATACAAAGAAAAAAAAGAGGGTCTCTTCTAATGCAAAAATAATTTAAAAAAATAATTTTGAGTGAGTACATAGAAACACTAATGGTGGTGAAGACATGAAAGGGAATTAGAAAAGGCCTCATGTAGGAAGAGGTCTTTGAGAAAAATGAGGAGGGAAAACAATTGTATTAGACCTAAGAATCAAAATAGGAACAAAGAAAAATATACCAACCTTTTCTTTTTTTTTTCCTTTCATGTACCCTCCTTTAGCACTGAGTACCTCCTGATTACTTTAAAATAAATATTTATTTTGTAATATATGTATGCATATACATCATAGTTACATTAAACTATTGAAAACAAATCAATTTGATTTAATTTCCCTAATGGATAGATAGAATACTTGCAAAATGGATGTGTGTTTATAATCATCTTCAAATTAATGTCTATGATAAACAAAGAAACATATTATACTCTTTAGACTTTAATCCCAAATCACAGTTTAATTAAATACCCAAATTTCCACTAACATCCTGGGTCTAACTTGAATGATTTACTACAAGGAAGTGAATTTTTATGGTAAGATTTACTTTGATTGCCATTTTCTAATTTATAGGCTACTTTTGAGATGAAGATAAGATGAATAAATGTATTTATTAAGTGTACAATGTCCTTTAGTTAATACATAAAATCAATAGGTAACCATTTCTAGAAATGATAGTCTCTGAGTTTCTTTGGAAGGTTAATTGAACATTTTTTATTTTAAATGGACTTCATGATGATTGATAGGGTCAGGAGGGATAATGATTTTGATAATTTGTCCCTTTAGGCCTTGTTTAAGTAATTTTCTTGGTTAAGTGATTTCTTTGAGAAATGGTTATATATCTATAAGACAAGCAAGAATCTTACTTCTACTGCCATTAGAAGCATAATTTGGTGGTCATGGCACTACTCTCTCAGAGTCAAGCTTATTATATCACCTTTTTATCTCTGAAGGTACCCTGAGGGGGCACCTTCTCTTTGCCATTTGCTCAGGCTCCTGCTTCTGTGTTCTATTTGTTAGGGAGCCAGGAACTATCACTCCAATTCAATTTAACCATTTAATATTGAATAGCTTTTACAAGGGAATATTTACTTCAATGATATAGTAAAAAGAAACATGCACATTTCTTCCAAGACTTTGAAGGTATATTCTCTCCTAAACCACCTAAGTCTCGGGGCAGGGGGGGGAATGGCTCAAAACTTTGCTCAATTCCTAGGCAACGTTGTTCCCAAGTTCATTTCCAGATGTGCCTTGCTCACTAGTTATTTCCTCCTATAGGACTGAGGTCCAGAAGATCATTCTCAAACATCTCTCCCTGTTCCCATGGGATTAATGCCAGGCTGTAACACCTGGACTGGATTCCAAAAGTATCTTATGTGGTTGATGTCAGAAACTTCCTGGCACGTACAACCTCATTCATGCCGCAGTCATATGGATCTAATACCTTTCACCTTTTAGCAGAGGTTCACCTATGCACTACAACTAGTTCTGAGTTTAGTCAAGAGTGTTGTATTAGAGGACCATGCCTCGAGATGTGTGTGGCTGAGTCATATAATCATAAATTTAGAACCAGAAGAGAACTCAGAGGCATAATGTCCTCTTCATGTTATAGATGAAAAAAAGTGAGGTTCAGAGAGGTTGAGGGACTTGCATAGCATCAGATAGCCACAAAGTGTTTGAGGTAACATTTGAACCCAAGCCTACCAGGAGGAATCTGTTCACTACAGCATATTGCCTCTTCAGGATCCATCTTCATTATTGCTATTGATATCCAATGCCCTTCATTCACATCTCTTATTGACATCTCAATCACATTGTCTAGATGGTTTCCCCTGCCCTCCCAATTCTATGTCACCCAGAATTTAGATGAATCTCTTGGTCTTTGTCTTTTCCTTCTATCTGGGTTCCTCATCTGCACCACACAATTCCACTGTTCTCCGCCCTACCTAAATCCATCGTCACTTTTTCTCACTGTATTAGATGATGTCCTGGAATTAATGAACTCTGCCATGTCCATAATTACACTTCTGGCCTCAACTGCCCTGCCCTAACTCTACACTGTCTTAACATGAAAATAGGACTACACAACATAAGAAAGACAAGGTGATGCAGTAAACAAAGTGCTAGACGTGAGACTGAAAAGACCTAGGCTTCAATAGTGGACCTGATGCTTTAAAACTATGTGGTTTGGAGTAAGTCACTTATCTCTCAAACTGTCAGTTCCTTACCAGCAAAATGGGGAATATTATTACTTGCATTGCTTATTTCAAAGGGTCATCATGATGAAAGTATTTGGTATGAATAAATTATTTACTCCACAGTAACTATTATATAAGGCATGCTATTCATATATCACCATCCTTTAATAGAACAAGAGTGAGATTTGGATCCTAGATTTAGAGCTGAAAGAGATGATAGGGGTCATCTAATCCAACCTTCTCTCCTTTTATAGATGAGAAAACTAAGGCCTGCAAAGGTTCATTGACTTACCCAGCCATGGCTAACAGGTAACAAGGAACAGGTTAGGGATTCAAACCTAGATCCTCTCATCCCAAATCCAGTACACTTTCAACTGTACCACAGAGTAAGAGGACCTGAATTCAAATGTCATCTCAATCACTTCCTGTGTGACCTTGGTAAAGAGGCCTCAGTGTCCTCATGTATGAAAGGAAGGGGTTGGAATAGAAGGACTCTATGTCTCCTTCCAACTCTCAATCTAGGATCTTGTGAGCCTATGACTATCTCACATGATCCTTACCACAAACCTATACAATATGGATTATTGCCACCTGATGAGGCAACCAAGATGCAGAAAAGTTGATTGATTTTCCAATGGTCACACAGGTTGGGTCAGAGGAAAAATTTTAATCTAATTCTTCCTGACTCTAAGTCAAGGACATTTTCTACTATCCCCTACTTCCTTTTAAAAAAATAAATGGCTCAGCTGTACATGGTGAAGATACCAGGATTTGAGGTTATAAGGACAGGGACAGAGACCAAAACTGTGGTTTCATTGGTATGGGAGACTCATGAATGAGAAAATTTTCTCTGTCAATAAAAGTTAATTCCTTTTCCAAAACTCATAGCCTAAGGTGGCAGCCCAGAAAACAGAGAAGGTCACACAGTCAGTACATGACTTGAACCCAGGAATTCCTAACTTAGAGGGCAGCTCTTTCACTAAGCCATGATACCTATATGAAAGGATAAAGAATGAATTATAAGGCTATTAAATGATGCATTTCATCAAAAGCCAGTATATCAATATAACAGAGAATTGGTTTTAACCATTTTATTGTTATTATAATAATACTGTAATGAGTTCCACGAATCTTAAAAACAATAATAACAACATCCTTTAATTCTTTGCTAATTTTTTGCTTTAATATTTTTGATTTGGCCACACGTGGTTAATTTATGGCAAGGAATATTTAACATGAAAATGTCTTTTCTTTAGTAAATTAATAGATAATAATCTGGTTAAAGATAAGAATTCTTCTTGGTTTTTTCTTTGTTTTAATGGAGTATTTTAGAATTCTAAATCGTACACAAAAGAGCAAGGTTTTTAGTTTGTTGTTGCAGTGTGTTTTCTTTTTATTCTTATATACACATAAAATAATAACCCCTGCTCAGGTTATGCTAACTCCCATTTTAATGACATGAATTTCCTGACTCAGTCACTTTGTCTTTAGTTACTATAATTCAGAAGACAATAAGTATGCTCATTTTCTTGGGGGAAGAAACATTTGAATGATTGGCAAGTTAATGAAAGACTTGCAGAGATCTCACTACTGAATAAATCAGTGGGGAAAATATGAACATCAGAAACAAAGCTGCTTCCCACCCCGTGCACCCCCTCCCAAAATAAACAGGTTGTGAATATCTTTTGTTTTTTACCATCTCTATTTTATGTATATGAAAGGCAAAGGAAAACATTACAATTTTGTTATTTTGTAGGTAAAAAGAATTGCAACAAAAACTGAAAATGTGCTGAAACGTTTCACAACCTGTAATCAGGGGAACAGTCAGGAAACAACCAGATTATGGGAGAAAATGCTCATCTCTGCACGCTCCTGGCCTTCCCCTTTTGAAACTGGCACATTACACGGGGAAGGGCACCAATGGATTGGTAAGGTTTAGTTTTCTTCTCTCATAAGAGCAGGAGAATGGACTATATAACTTCTTCAGAAGTGATTTTAATAATGTTTTAATTTTTTTAATTTAAATTATCCAGAGAAAATCACACAAAATTTAAAATAACTACATGACAGAATCCCAGAGTTGGAACCTCAGAGCCTTTATGGTTCAATCTGTACCTGAACAGGAATGGCTTCTATAGAATCAATAAGTGGTCACCTGTCCTCTTCTTGTAAACTCTGGGCAAAGGAGCATCCATTTCTGCACATGATCTATAGTCACATTCTGATTTTTTCTCTTTGCATTGCTGTCATGACAGGCTATTTGCTTATACTGAGGGAGCAATCAACTAAAACCTACAGACCTTTTACAGATGAGTTGTTTCTTCACTCTTCCCCTTGTCCTTTTCTTATAAAGTTCATCATTGGCAATCAAGTGAGATACCTCAAGAAAAGAGAGAAAGTTCTGGTTTGGGGCATTAGAGTTAAAGATCAGCTCTATCTGCAACCTCCATATTTTGCAGGCAAATATTCTATTATTTCTAGGCCTCAGTTTCCTCATCTCTAAAGTGGGGGTATTTAATGAGATTATCTCTGAGCTCCCTTATAACATAAAACCCATAAAACAAAGCCTTTACATTAGTGCTTCTTAAATTTTACTTCATTAAACCTATCCCATCATTCTAGACTCTCCAGATATTTTTAGATACTGACCCAACCATTTGGTATGTCATCTAGCACTCTTAGCTTTATTTCATCTGGAGATTTAGAAGCATGCCATCTATGCTTTTAAACATGTCACTGAAAAAAAGGCGAATTATACACAGCCAAGAAGAGGCCTCTTGTGCATGCTGTTGTATTCCAAACTGACATCAGCTAGCTTTATGTTGACAGGTTCCAAATCTATATAAATATACTATTTTGTAGTCTATAATTTAAGCTATTACAGGTGAAAACTGAGCTGAGACTTTGGATTTATAAAATGGCTAATTTGAGTACAAATCTATAGTTAACGAAGAGCATGTAACAGATTGCTTCATGTATAATGAAATAAATACACGCTCATAGGATCAGAATTACCTTACGTACTCTTTCTGTTTCCTTCAAGTATAAAATACTTTCCCAAATCCTCTGCTAAAATCTAAGTAGGTGATATTCTCAACTTTGCTCTAATCTACCAATCTAGCAAACAAGTCATAAAAAGCTAAAAAAAATGGCCTAATATGAATTTTTCTTAATGAACCCATGCTGGCTCTTAGTGATCATAGTTCCTTTTGCAAAATGCTACCACTTGAGAATAAAGAATAATAATTTGCTACACTTTGCCCTTCTTATGGCAGCAAAAGGGGGCCATTAATAAATTAAAATTATTTTAACCAAACAAAATAACTAGTGGCAATAAGAAGACATAAGTCTCTTGAATGCTCACACCATCAACTTGGGTACTTTTCCGTTGGAAGAAAACTTAGGAGTAAACTCACCCAATATCTAATACAATGCAGGATTCTCTTCCTTAATACAACTGAAAAATTGCAATGTAACTTTGAGCTTTTCTGGTGAAAAGGAGATCACTACCTAGGATGAATTGCTCCATTTTTGACCGCTCTAATTTTTACAACATTTTCCCTTTAACTGAAACAAAATTTGAATGAATACTCAAAACTGGTTGTGACTGTACAATAAGAAAGACAGATAAAGATTTAAAGCACTCATGCTAGCTCAAGTGAAACTTCTGTATTATATGAAAAGTACATAATCTATGGCAAAATAAGTCTTCTCCATTTTTTCATTTCAGCTTTAGCCCTAGGTATAGTCATAATTATGAAATGTTCAGTGGCTTTAACAAACAACTCAACACTAAAATACTCCAAGGGATATGTCATCTCATAGATTTGAAAGTTTCCTCCATAAGTGCGGGTGATAACTCATCCATATCTGACAAATATATGAGACTTTTTTACTTGACCTATCAGAAATGTGACTCAAGGGTTCCACCCAATGTGTTGGAGGCCTTCCTTGATTTCTCATCAAATTTCCTTTCTTTGTTTCATCTCTTTTTTTTAATTTTCTAACATAAGTTAATTATTCAGAATATATGTAGAACAAACACATACACAAACAAAAATCAGGAAGCGTCTCTTTCTAGGATTCCATTTTACTGGAAAAGTGATAATAATAATAATAATATAGTACTTCTCTGTTTGCAAAGTGATTTACTTGTTTTATGTCTTTTTAAAATATATTTTTATTTATTTCATTAAATATTTTTCATAAAATTACTTGTAAAAATTTTGATAATTTTTATTGGAATTCCAAATTTTTTTCTTTCCTGTCAAACCCAATCCCCGGAGAAGGCAATCAATACGATATCGTATATAGATGGAAATTCATACAAAACATATTTCCATATTAGCCATGTTACAAAAGAAAACAAACAGAAAAACAAGAAAAATGAGGTTTAAAAAATGCTTTAATCTGCAGTCAGAGTTGATCAGTTCTTTGTCTTGAGGTAAATGGCATGTTTCACCGCGGGTACTTTGGAATTATCTTGAATCATCGTCTTGATCACAGTAGCTAAGACTTTCACAGTTGATCATCCTTACAATATTATATCCACCCATATCAGTCTTCTCAAGGTTTTTTTTAAGAATCCTACTAATCATTTCTTATAGCACTATAGTATTCTATCACAATCACATACCACAACTTGTTCAAACATTCCCCAATGGATTTGCCACAACCAAAAGAACTGCTATAAATATTTGTGTACATATAGGTCCTTTTATCTTTTATCTCTTTGAGATACAGACCTAGTAGGGGCATTGTTACCTCAAAGGGTATGATGCATGGTTGTATAGACCCTTGAGTAGAGCTCCATATTGTTCTCCAGAATGCTGAGAAAAGTTCACAACTCCAAAAACAGTGCATTAGTGTCTCAATTTTTTCCACATCCCCTCCAGCATTTGTCATTTTACTTTTCTGTCATGCTAGCCAATTTGATAACTATGAGATAGTATCTCAGAGTTGTTTTAATTGGTATTTCTTTAATCTGTAATGATTTAGAGCATTTTTATGCAACTATTAGTTTTAATTTTTTTTTCAAAAAATTGTTTATATCCTTTGAGCATTTAGCAATTGGGGAATGGATCATATGTTTATACATTTGGCTAAATTCTTTATATATTTGAGAAATAAGGTCTTTATCAGAGAAACTTGTATATTTTTCCCAGTTTCCTGATCTCCTTCTAATTTTGTCTGTAAGTTTTGTGTATTTTTAAAAATTTCGTATAATTAAAATTATTCAACTAAAAATATTACCCTAAATCAGGGTTTCTTAGCATGAAATCAGTGGACATTTTAAATTTATGCATATTTATTATTTAATATTATTAGTTTTATCTGTAGTCATAAGTATTTCATTTTGTGCTTTTAGGACATTATTCTAAAAAACATCCATAGGTTTTGCCAGACTGATGTATCTGTCATAGACAAAAGCTTAAAATCCTTTGCCTGCCCTAAATGTTTTGTTGTAATAGATTTCTTTTTTTTTCCTATAAAGAAGTGGGTAGCAAGACATCACAATCTGATTCCCTGAAATCTGAAGGTAAATCAAACCTGAAATTCTCTAACAAATTAGAAAGTGAAATAAATAATTGGAACTCTATGGAAAGACATTTTAATAAAATTGCTTAATTTTTGTTGGGGGGAGACAGTTTGGGGGAATTTTTAGTTGGATGTTGTATGGGTAACTTGGATGTTTGATGTGGGGAAAGATGAGAGAAGCAAAAGGAGAACTGCTGTTTCCTGATAGAACAAGGTAAGTACAAGCAAATCAGGTAAAGCTCAATTATATTCTTTCCTACCTCAAATACCAATAGCACACAAGCAGATTCTTTACTTGTAGAGACTGTTACATAGTCAATACCCCAAAAAAGAAATTGTTTAGAATTATATGGTACTTATAATTGCCGATGATGTGTTGTGGTTTTGAGCCATTTGTTAAGAGTAGATAAAATAGTTTTCTGATACAGAACTCTTCTTTTTAAGAAAATATTATCAGGGGCAGCTAGGTGGCACAGTGAGTAGAGCACTGGCCCTGGAGTCAGGAGAATCTGAGTTCAAATCTGGCATCAGACACTTGACACACTTACTAGCTGTGTGACCTTGGGCAAGTCACTTGACCCCAATTGCCCTGCCTTACCCCCTGCAAAAAACACAACCCCCCGCAAAAAAATATTATCTACATTGGAGAAGAAACTCAAAAAGTTTTGCCTACTAACAGTAAGTCAATATCATATTCTTCCCATAAGAATGACATAGAATATTTGAGTATTAATTTTTACTAAATGACAGAAAAAAATCAAAGTAATTTCTTTTGAAGATTCTCTCTCAAAGATTTAAAGACTGAGGCACAAACAGAGAGACATTTCCACCAAAGGTGTTTACCACTGTCACTGAAAAAATTCAGTAAGACAGTGAGGTCCTATAGATCTTTTTTTTTTCTTTTTCTGTATGTAGGTGACATTGTGCTGGTTTCCTCATTCCCTGAAATAGTGACAAATCTCCCAAATGAAACTATATATCACTTTTAAAAATTAGCTTAATTCAAGGAAAAAAAATGAGGAAGAATGCCTGTTGTCAAGGTGATGAAATACATTTGTATGGACAACATTGCATCAGGGTGCATGGCTATCTAGATAGATATTTAGATAAATTGTTAGACATCATGATAGATAGATAGGTAGAGAATCTCTCCTAGAGCTATTTGAAAGTTGAAATGACTGACTCCCTCACAGGAGCACTTAAAACAAAGTTAATGATCATGTTTTGGATGTTATATAAAGCAGAGGGTTTTCAGGTACAGTGTGAATAAAATGTCTTCTAGAATCTCACCTAACTCTGAGATTCTATGACTGTGAAAGTACCTCATAGGAGAAAACACTTTCCAGTGATGCCCTTTTGTTATGTTGATTTAATAAGGTTTAAAGTGAACCTACTTTATGCCAAAATCTACTCTATTGTCAGTCATGTGAAAACAAGATTTTTAATGTCAAAATCTCAAGATAAGTTCTTAGTGTATTATTTTCCCAAATATACCTGAAACTTTAAATAAGGATAATATTAATTACAAGCAGAACCAATGGGTAGGCCTGTTACAGCATAATTTTAAAGGGCCACTAAACAAGAATTCTGAGGAGATTAATGATTCTCTTAAAAACCAGGCTTATGTTTTTGCATACTAATTAAATCATGACTCTTTCATTTTAGAAGTACAGACGCATTACTTGCCCTAAGGATACATTTTATTATCGCGTGGAATATGGAATATTATTCTGCTTCAGGAGATAAAAGCAATTTAATTTGAATCCCTCTAGAAACTAGTGTATCAGCTCAGCTAGTCATCTGTAACATCTGTGAGCATTATCTTTTAGTAAACTACTTTATACTATCATTAATTTGTGTAGGGCCTTTAGTCACTGGGTATATTGCAAAGGTGATGTGACTTGTTTCTCCTCTTATAGCAATGGAAAAATATCAAATCATGTGTGTTAAGACTAATTTGTTCCCCAGTGCATTTTTTGTGGAACTGTCTGAGTCTTTTTGTTGTTGTTGTTGGTTTGGGTTTTTTTTTTAGAAGCTAGACCTGTTGACGACGATATGAGTGAGGATGTTTTGTACAGCCCTCAAAGCAGTCACTGTTTTTCTTGTTTTTCCAAAAGCAATGATTGTATAGAGAAAGTCCTTCAGCGATTAAAAAGCACTGTTCTGATCTCCTGAGCTTTCTTGATCAGTTTCACAGTCCATGTAGGCTTTAACCAATCATAGCATGTTGTCTAATGGTGTTAATGGGAATTCATTTCTTCTTCTAATTAAACACAGATGTAGATCTAAAATTTAAGAAAAAAGGAAAAGCTCTATTCCCTTGCCAAGCTTGTAATTTCCCTTTTCTTGCTCACTACAGGGTCGTTGACGGTACCCAGGAGCCTACCACAGATGCACATTAATTACCCATTCTCTAATTACTAGGGTACCAATATAACTGCTCAACCATTCATTACGTTTTCTTCTCAACTTTGCAAAGCCCTAGAGACATATGTATGAAGCACACCACTTGGCAACATTAATTGAACCCTATTAACTCATAAAATTTATGAAAAGTGCAGCTATTAATAAAAAAAAGTCCTCTTTCATTTAGTCCACTAAACCCACAATGTACAAATGATCATTTTTTCCTCGTGCAGTATATTTGGATATCAGACAATGCAGCTGTTCACAGATTGTTAATTATCAGGAATACATCAACAGGATTAGACTAGAATCCTAGCCATTAAATTACCAGACTAATTTCCCATTCTTGGAGTTATACACACTGGTAGTTAGCAGTATAAGCAAATCTAAATACGATACTTAGCCAGGATGTTAGATAGATGAGATGAGACTCCAGAAGTAAACACAAACCAGACTAAGGAAAACAATAATATTTCAAATCTGTCATAACAAATGTCTAGTTGTTAGTCTCTGTATATAGGGATATATACCATAGTAAATTCCATTCTAAAAACACTTCTATGCTATGACTTCCAAAGAAATTCAGAATCTTAATAGAAATGTCATTCTTATGGAGAGCATTATATTACAGCACAGGACATGTACTCAGTAGATTACTATTCAAGCCAGAGACATCATGTAATATAGTGGATAGAGTGCTGGACTTTAACTAAGGAAAATGGGTCTTGACTAAGTCACTTGACCTCTTTTTCAGTCTTGGTTTCCTTCCTTATTTCTTAAAAGGACACAATGACAGAACCTAAAACACAATGTTGCTAAGAATAAATGAGATAACATATGGAGAAAAAAGACTAAAAACATTAAAGTACCAAAAAATAAATAAAAAATTAAAGTACTATATAAATGTGAACCATCAACTATTTTTAGTAACTCAATTTGAGATTCCTGGGGGGAGCCATTATTATCTGATATGGCCACCTGGGAAGTTCACTGTCCTTTCAGGGAATACATTTAGGATGAGACAGAAAACTTCTCAAGACTCATTAAACCTAAGGGCAGATATCCGTCTCTATCAAGTCATGTGATAACAGCTGGTGGTATTAGAAGAAAACCTTTAAAATTTCCATGGCATAAAACTGAAAGATTTAAGGGCAAAGTTAGCACATGTTTCTTTAACACTGTTACCTACTGAAAATGGAGACTTCAGAAGAGAATTTCATAATTAGGGTGTCTCATACTTTTATGACACTCTAAGATTTATGAACTTTTCCAACAACTTTGTGAGGCACATAGAAAAAGATTATGCTTATTTTGCAGATTATAAAATTGAGGTTCATAGAGGTGATCTAACTCACCTCAAATCATTACTGTTGAAGCTGGAATTTGAACCCAAGTCAAAACAGTATGAATCCATGATGGCTCACAGCAAGGTAATGAGGGAGAGATTTGTAAGTAGAAGAATAACCAGAGGGTACTTAGGACTAATTTCTAATATGTCAAAGTATCAGTTTTTATCAGAGCAAGCTATATCAAAATGGAATGAGATAGTATAAGATGAAGTTGGAAATACACATTTGAGCAGGATTGTAGAGAGCATTTGATGTAAGATTAAAATTCATACTTTATGTGGCAGAGCCCAGGGATCTACTTGCTCATTGGCCTATTAATGAATCAACAATTATTTTCAGTATGGATTTAAGGAAGGAAAGATTAGAAGAGGGAGGCCAAGTTGTTGTTGTCCAGATAAGGGATAATGAAAACCTGAACAAAGATGTATACGTGGATATATTTACATTTTTTTTTGCCAACTTCTTTAGGATCCCATAAACTAGGGTATCCAAAATTCAAGGTCATATGTAGACAAATTGTCCAGGGGTCCTCACAAATGAGGAGGGTCCAGTTTTATCCTAGATGGAGCCCTATATTTAACATATGTGCCCTAGACCAGTTCTGCACAACCTGAGGCCTACCAAAGAATTTCAGGTGACCCATGAAAACAACCTCTACACTTTTGGTGGCCCACCTCAAATCCTTTGGTGGGCTGCAGGTTGTACAAGCCCGATCTAGACCAACTCTCTCAGAGCCAAGAAGCCTATATTTTCCCCCTCAAGGTTTTAGGGTTGTAGTGGAAAGCAAAGTGGGACTTTTTGCTGTTATTTCTTTTGGAGTATTTTTCAACTAAGGTAATCAAGTGCCTTTGATTGAGTCTTGCCTTTGAATCGAGTCTTTGATTGATCAAGAGTCTTTGATGACCTGCTTGAGTCACAAGAAAGCCTAAGTCACATGAGTTTGAGTGACATGGTCGTGACACCCTCTGTGGGCTGACAGTGAAGAAGTGTATATACACTCTGAGGTTTGCATTTTGCTTTGGTGTCTCACTCATTGAGAGAGTGTTCATTTAGAGACTCTGGGTAGCTGTTAAGGAGAGCCCCCAGGCCAGCTTTGAAAGCCCAGATGTTAGTGCCTCTCTCTGATAACTATGTATGTATTGCTATGGACAGACAGAAGCCCTATCTGCTGATTTGTGTTATTTGCTCTATTTATGTAATTTCTGCTTGTAATTTCTGTTTGTGTTTTCTCTGAAGTTCAGGGTGCTGACTTTTTCCCCTGAACTAAGTAAATGATTTATGTATGTTTAATTGAAGAGAGATTATAAACCCCTTAAAGTTGCTTTCCTTAGAAAAGCAGATCAAAGAATCTGTGCTAGCAGCCCTCCTGTGTACTGGTGTTATTGGCCTTATACCCCCACAGCAGCTGCAAGCAGCATTGTTCTTACAAGGGTACTCTAAACAGGTTGTGGCTATCTCTTTGCTCTGTCATTGGTACTGTTTTTACCTACAAACATAAACTCTGGAAAGACTAGATCCTGAGAAGCCCATTGGACCTTTAGAATCACAGGTCATGAGTCATAAAGTCATCAAACTCCTCATTGAGTTCTAAGGCAAAGAAAATGAAATTGAAGCTGACAGGACTTGAATGCCTTAGCTGCTAATCATGGTGGTACAGTGGATAGAGCACTAGGCCTGAAGTCAGGAGGACCTGAGCTCAAATTAGACCTCAGATATTTACTAGCTGGGTGACACTGGGCAAGTCACTTCACTTCTGTTTGCCTCAGCTTCCTCCTCTATAAAATGGGGAGAATAATGGCACCTACAGAGTTATTGTGAGAATCAAATTAGATAATTATTATTTTTTTTAGCATAGTGCCTGGAACAAAGTAAATGCGATATAAATATTATTATTGTTGTTGTTATTATTATTATTTCAACACATGGTTCATTGATAGAAACCCATTACAGAATGTCTATTTGTTCTCTACAGTCTTTTTATCCAAAGTTCTTCTCTCACATATAATCACAGTTCTCACAGAAGATGCTCCCTGTCCTCCATATGGAGAACAGCATGTTAGAGGTTTTGGACATGCTTTCTACCCCAAATTACATATCTAGCTAAAACATGCTTTAGGAATAAGGAACAAAACAGTTGAGTGGATTGTCTACTATTCAGAAGCTTATCTATTTATAATATTTTTCTGTTAGAAAAGAAATGGAAAGCTCTAGACATAGCAAGCACCAAATAAAATCTTATATGCAGTGAGCGTGCGTGTGCACACACACAAATGGAGTAGTTCTGTCCATATGAGATTAATGTGAGTAGTCAGGCAGCAACTAGTTGAAACAAATTCAAAACAAAATGCTAAAAAAAGGGGTAAAGAGAAAAAATAGGGCATGTCATTAAGATAGTTTTAGCCAGACCTATTTAAATACACTGTTAACAATGAAAATGGGAAATGGATAAAGTAAAGAACATTGATGTTGTCTTTATTTCTTACTGAAATTTTACTGATCTAAAGCCATTTTCATCAAGGCTAGCCAAAATAGTCTCAGACAGCACCCAAGCAGCAAGCATTTGATCTCCTTGCCAAATGGAGAAATTTTCCAGCCAAGACTAATATTCAGTCAGAATATAAGTAATTACAAACTATCCCGTAGGATTATAGTAAAACAGTAAAAACAAGATCACCTTAGAAATCAGATAACAATGTTAAGGAGAAAATGCACCTATAGAACTTGGCAGGAGATCTATCTAAATCATATTATTTCTAAAATACTTTTAGATGAAAGTAGGAGAACAAAAAATAAACCACACAGAGCAAATTAAAAAGCCTTCCATCTCTCTAAGATTTAAGTCATCTGGCAAGAGTTCTTTTAGTTCCCTAAAATTCTCAGCAGCAATCACCCCCTCTTTCCTCCTTCCTTCAGATTACTGGGGAAGAGTTAACTTTCAATAAGGCTACTATCTGTGCCATACCTGTGCTTCCATTCTTTTTATATCCTCCAAGAACATTCATCAATCATCATCTTCTATCCCCACAGATTGTAGTTTAACCATAAAGAAAGACTGACCCAGAGGTTCAAGGTACTAGAAAAGAAAGATGAATGACTTAGATATCAGCTACAACTATTTGTACAAGGTGATATAACTGAATGTGATGAACTTCAGAGAATGATATATTGTTGAGTCATGTGAGAAGAAGGACCTTTAAGTGGCTATAAGGAATATAAGTATGCTACTTACTATTCCTGGCCCTGTCAGTCAAGAGTGAGGAGTAAAGGGAAGAAGAAAGAGTGCTATCTAATTAATGAATCATGTCATTTTGTAACCCCCTGGCTGAACTGGGTTAAGTTTTTTAAAGTTTTTTCACATTAATTTCACTCTGTGTCTCTTCAATTTATATTTGTATAGTTACTTTTAAATTTTAAAGAGAAGGACTTTGCTTTCATTGTCATAAATTTTATTTTATTAAGTTCCATGTCATTTGGATCTCACTTCTGACATCCAGTATGTTACATACCTTTTCCAGTTTCATGTTTTTCACAAATTAAATGACCATACAGGCTATGCTTTTATCCCAGGCATTTACAAAAAGCTGTTGAATTTAACAAAGCAAAGAGCTCCATTAGAGACATAGCTCTAGGATGGCACTCATTGAATGCAGTTACTCAGTCAGCAGTGATCACCTAGATGTATTATGATGCAATCTTCATTTCCCAATTTTGCAAAGGACATGCTAAGAGACTATCAAATTTCTTGCCAAAATCCAGATTCATTTTGTCCAAAGCAGTCCATTTCTTTAATAATTTTTGTAAATATGCTGCTAATGGCTGTGCTGAAGAGCCCAGAAAATGGTAAGAGCAGAAACAAAAACTATTAAATCATCATAATTATCATTATCATTTGCTGTGAGAGGTAACCATAAGAAACCAGAGCTTGAGTGGAGATGACATTTAAGAGGGAAGGATTTAAGGCTCAACTTCCTGACATTTATCTCTCCCTTCAAACTTAATTCAGTATAGAAGAGCCTCACTACTTTTTAGTCCAGTATCTATCTTCATTTCTTCCTTTCCCTTTTGGGATAAATGATGGGACAAGAAAAGAAGAGGAGAAAATGATGATCATACACCACTTCTTTGCCACTGGGAGAAAAAGATATGCTAGATACACTTGAATGATTTTTTTCCCCTTTGATCCTTCATTTTTTCCTTTTTTGTTATAGGTTTTCAATAAAATATTCTTTTAAAGGAAGTGGACCTTCCTTCCCCTGGCCCACTATGAATGCCACAGTTCTTATGCATTTATTTTATCCATCAAGAGTATAGTTAAAATATCCTCCTATTAGTACTCAAAGCAATAACTATTCATCATGGATCTGCTGTGGGCCTACCACTGTGCTAGGTACTGTGTGTAAGCCATACTCCATGCCCACAATTCCTATACAGTCTACATAAATCAACAAGACATTCATACTGTAAAGCGACTTACTTAAATGAGCTAATTGAATTGGCTGACAGTCTTATTGGCATAAGGCTGGATTTGGAGAAATAGGAAACATTGGAGAAGAGAACCAACTTGGTTTTGGACAACCTTTGGACAGTCATGGGGCAGCAAAAAAAGCTCTGGCTTTCTGGATAAGGTGATAAAAGACAGAAAAAAGATAAAAATACAAGAGGTGGAAGAAAGTCTGAGAAAGGGTGAAAATGGAGACAAAGTAAAATCTGCCTACTTTATTATTATCTTGCCAGGCCTCAGGCCTCCACACCCCTTATAAAGCAATCTCTGGACTATATGTTCTCTGCCCTTCATCCTCATTCCCCTCACACCAAACTGTTAGGTGAGCTTTTGTCTTATCTTTCCTGGATAAGATTTCTACTTCCCAGCAGTCTCTATACCATGCTACCCTTCCCTCCATTTTCTATCACCAATTTTTCAGGTTTTGTCTTCTTCCACTAGAATGTAAGCTCCTTAATGACGAAGGCTGTTTTGCCGTATTTGTATCCCTAACATTTAGCATAGTGCCTGGCACATAGTAAGTACTTAATAAATTCTATCTGTCTTTTATCTATCTATCTATCATCTATCTGTTTTCAGATTTTTTCTCGGACTTTGGAAACATCCCATATAACCTTGAAAGGTACTGCTAAAACATACTATACTGATCTAGATCAGTTGGGAAGACAGCAAACCTGAGGTTGACCCAATTGAGCTTAGGCTTCTCAATACAAAATCATGTTGGAAGTAAGAAGAAAAGAAAAAATGGGGCAATCTGTACAGGAATTTATGCCAATCCTCTTTAGTATGATATGGTAGAATTCTGGAAGAATTCCCCTTTGTGCAGGATTTATAGAACATATCTATCTTGAAAGCAGAAGGTCTGCTGTAGCAATCACATCACTCCTTGGGTTTTAGCAACCACAAGAATGTTAACAGAAGCAGTAGGAAAAAAAAGAACCAAGACTGTTGTCCAAGATCTGGACTGTCTGAACAGGCTAATATAATTGAACTTCAAAGAATTTTCAGAGTCATGGTGAAAGAAGAAGGACCTGAAGGGACCATGGAGGATACAGCAAATGCTATCTTGCCTTGACTGAAATCTGGTGGCCTAAGCAAAGGGAGTAGATAGCATTAAGGAGATTAGCAGGGGATGAAATGTGATCAGGGAAAGTAGGGTTTAATCTAGTGCCAAGAAAGAGAAGGAATATATGAGGAAGATTTTGAAGATAAATAAGGAATTGTTAGCAATAGAATTGGTTTCCAAAGGGCCCAGGGGTGTCCTGAAGACATGATGGGGAAAGAGAAAAATTCTTCTTGGCACTATTCCAAAGTTTTTTTTCCCCCTATAGCATTCTTTTACCATCTATTTTCCATTATATTTTAGGTTAAAAATGTATTTTTTTAAAATTTTATTAACATCGTGTAAAGATACTCATTTGCATTTAATTAGCTTCTTCATAAAATGATTTCTGTTTCTGAAATTATGCACTAGCACATTACAGAACAATCAAATTATCAGCCTCACTTCCAAAGATCAATTCAAACTCAGGAAATTATGACAAGTTAGGTTCTCCATCATTAAGGCTGCATACAAATTCTTTAGAGCTCTCAAAGCAGAGTCAATGGCTGTTACTGAATGTGTTTATGACTCACAGAAGTTAGTGGTATTTGGTAGCAAGATGGAATTTTCTAGGAGGTTAATCTTTCTGTGAAAGGAATGTGCGTCTAGATATGTAAAAGAAATTCTAGGGAGCAATCTGTACCCACTGTTTCTAGGATTTTGCTTCCTAAGAATATCTAGTCTATCACCGTTCTGGTAGGCAGTCAAATGTTACATGAGTTCTAATTGAAACCTGATGGTTTTTAACATCAATGGATTTTGCTATTTAGTGCACTGGATTGTGAAATGGAAAACTAATATGAAGGAAGTAGTTGTTTAAGGTTGTTGTTGGGCTTTTTTTTTCCTTTACTGCTTCTATAATTTCTGTCAGATAAAGAGGGCAATATTTTGTTGGCTGGCATATGTTAACACTTTTTTCACCTGAAAATATATTTAGTTTAATGGGTAGAGACTATTAGTTAACTTTTTTTCAGACTATTCATGTATTAAAATATATTCATAATAAATGTGCTGAATTCAAAACAAGGCTCAAGACCACTCAATTGATACAGCACAAAAGTGCCAAGGATTTTTAAGGCTAAATTGATGTAAATTCAGAATTCTCTCCTGAAGACATTTAAATACAATAGTCCTAATGAGCCTAATTCTCTGAAGAGAAAAAAAATCCTAGGGAGGTAATCTGTGTCTACTGTTTCTAGATTGTTTCTTCCTGACAATATCTAGGCTATCACTTTTCTGATGTGTAGTTCCAGACTTGCTGTGGTTATGAAGGAATAAAGAATAAGATTTCACTAAAACAAAAGATTTTTTCTCCCCTGTGTATCTTTGAAAACTATGTTTCTAGGCTTTTGAATTACAACAATAACAGATCTCTTCCATCATTTTGGAAAATCAGTCTTCACAGACTCCAGTGATCCCCCCGCCCCCACACACACACATCTACCCTCCACAATGGGAATGTAATTGTGATAATCCTACACAAACTCATCCTAATCCTCATAGAACCAGGGCCATGTATTTGTGAGATATAGGGCTTGCAGTGGCTGTGATTAGGGATGGAATGTGTAGTGATGGAACACTGAATCTAACTAGCACATATGGAGATTCAAAGAGGTAACCTTGGGTTCTTGAAGACTATACTAGTGTAACACATGATCTGTCAGGCAAACCTTAAATTGCTATTTAAATGCCAGCTGTTATTGTTGTTATCAAGCTAGAAGGACTTCAAGCATGGTCCCAATATAGGCCTCCTGTCCAAGGTCACCCTAACTCTGGAAATAATCATCCGTGACAAATTGTTCGACAGCATTAATTCTTTGACTATGGTGACCCACAAAACAGAGAAAAATGAAGAATTTTAAAATATTTTCCTGTGTTTCTCTTACTCTTTTTTTAAGGATTGTGGTAGAGTAGTGGAAAAGTAGTAGAAAGTGCTAAGACATATTCTCTCTCCATATCCAGTAGATGACCTTCATGATTTTCTGTGTCTCAGCCACAATCCCCTTGCCCCAAAGCAAAACAAATTCTCACTTGGTGTCCATTGACCCCTTCTTAATGATGAGCTTTGAGAATAGCAAGGCTGATGATCAGAGAACAGACATATACTCCATTACTAAGGACACATTTGAAGGCATTCTGGGGTTGCAAGATCTTCCAGAGCCTCTGTTCCTCTGCAATGTCTTTCAAGACCCCCAATGTCATCTCTAGGCAATGAGGCAGCCTGAGAATAGGACATTAATTAAATGATTCCTAGATCTTAGCATTAATGTGTACATTGATAACTACTTTCCATCATGCTGTTACACACATTTCTCCTGCACTGGAATAAAATAATCATTACTTTCATAAGATCTCAGATCTAGAAGGGTTTTGGGATCGTTTCCAATGAGGTCCCCTAGAGGCCTCATTTTAGAGAAGAGAAAGTGATTTGCCCATGGTCATACAGGTAGTAAGTGATAGAGGAGGAATATCCTGATTTATTCTGCCTTTAAACTTGCAACTTTGAGATAATAAAGCTTATCAAAAATGCTTTCATCCTTTATTTCTTTTGGTTCAAGTGTTTTCAGATTGTTGATAATTAACAAAAAGGTCAGCTAAAAATCTGGGAATCAATTATATTGAAATCATTATAAAAACATAGAAAAAAAAAGTTTAAGTACCCCAGGTAAAGAAGCCTATATCTAGTCTAACATGCTCATTTATAAATAAGCAAACTGAGTTCCAAGGAGGAGAAATTATTCATCCAAGGTTACCAAGACAATATATCTCCTAGCCTGGATAAGTAATTATGTTGATGTGATGAGTAAGCTACTTGTCAAAGAGAAATGGAGAGTTGAAACGGCATTAGATTTAAAAAAAAAAAAACAGTGGGGTTGACTGAATTATTAGATAATTTGCTTATACTGACAGACTTCATCAGATAATCATTAACTTTCTTTACTTTCAGATGCAGATTGGAATCATTTTATTTCAGGGCCAGTCGTTTAACCTGGAAGTATCAGGTCAAAGTGTTTTAACCTGTAATCTCCAGAGAACTTCTTTTGTGTGAAAGTAATTGACATTTGAGAAGCAAAGTGGTATACATTGTGTCAAATTCCCTGGCTTGGGACACCGAACACTTGATTTGAAACATAGATATGGATAGCGTTTGGGTCAGATATGTACTACGGCTTGGTGCAGCATTATACTCGGCCCTTTCCTGGAATGGAACACTTATACGTTAAGAAATAGGAGCCACTGATTGTCATAAATGTTTTCACTGCTTCTCTCTCAAACCTTACTTAAGACTGCTGTAAAATACTGCTGATGCTCTAGCTGTTGAGAGGCCATTGGCTCATGGAAAGGTGGAGAAATAGCTAACTATCTGGTAACTCTCATACTGACTTGAGGTGGCATAATCTCCCATGGGAAAGGCAGAAGACAGCCTTTTTCCATCACATAGTTCTATGATTCTAAAGCTTCATGTTCTGCTTTCAATTGGGGAAAAATAGCTTTACTTTATGTGTATGTTCAGAAGAAAACTCTAATAGCAAATGTTTACTTAAAATAAAACTGGAAATTCCACTTGCCAGCTGTCTACTAAAGTTCATATAGTGAGAAACACTTCTCCCAATCAGTAAATGTTGACATATATTCCAAAATAAAGCTTTTAACTATATTGCCACTTCTAACCTGGCCTAGATCTTAGAAATGGCTTCTTTGATAAGTTGTATCAGACCATGAAGGAAACACTTAAGCAGATTCATGGATGACTCCAGTTCTCAGAACTTGGTAAAGATTATAATATGAATGAATCCTGACACACCGCAACTACAATCCTGACATACTACAACCCCAATAGTTTAGCTGCTATTTCTTCAGTGGAACATAAATAATAACATTCTAAGATAAGAGTGTCTCCTGACACTCCTACGCATATTCTTCAATAAGTCATGGCAATCATGACTTAAATTAATGTCTTTAATATCTGCCACAAGAAAGAAATGATCTTAAAGCCCTTAGCTTATCTCATTTGTCGATATATCAGGTTTATACCAAAACTAACTTCCTCATTTCCTTTCTTGAACCTCATCATGATTTAGAAGGTCACAGAAGCCTCGAACTGGAAAGGAACTTTGGAGATGGTGTCGACCAACTTTCTCATTTTACCAATGAGGAAGCTGAGGCCCAGAGAGATTAAGTAACTTCTAAATTATACAGCAGTCTAACTAAAGAGCTTACATTTTATTAAATGAATCAAAAATAATTTATTAAGCACCTACAAAGTAACAGGTAGTGCTCTGTGTACTGGAGAAAGGCAGAAGTAAAACAGTTCTTTTCCTTCAGAATCTTACAATTTGATTTAAGAAGACTAGAACAGTTTTATAAGACACACACACACACACACACACACACACACACACACACACACACATATAATGAAAGGAAAGAAAGGAGGGAGGAAGGGAAGAATATAAATGCAAGCAAACCAGATAGCCCTTAGTCCCAAGGAGCTTACACTCTAATGGAAATAGACAAGATATAAAAAGAAGTTCGAAGGGAGTTGGTAGTTCATTTTGATTATATGTTAGTCATATGGAAGAGGCCTGCTTCTAGGCAAAATGAAGTGAAAACTTCCCTTGAATAGTCTATGAAAGCTATGAAAACTTCCTGGGGCACAGTCCAAGTTCTGGTGGGAGAGAAAGGAAGATGATGGCTGGAGTACAAACAACATGGTGTGAGGATGGCAAGAAATGTGATTGGGTATGTGGGGGGTGGGGCACGTTAACTGGTGGCTGGGTCCAGGAATGAGATCTTGTAGAAGACAGTGCTCAGACTGAGTACTGATGGATTCAAAAAAATTCCAAGAGATAAAATCAAGGAGCAAGTATATTCCAGTTATGGGACAAAGTCTTTCATGCTAAGAGAGGAAAAATTGTGTGCTGTGTTTGACAAAACAGTTTTACTCTATTGGAGGGTATGTGGAAAGAAATAATATGTATAAAAGCTAGAAAAGAAAGCTGAGGTCAGATCGTGAAGTGAAGGTCTTTAAATACCAGACAAGAACTTCTATTTGATCCTAGAGGTACTAGGAAAAAAAAATGAGAGTTTACCGATATTGATAAGGGACATGATAAAGTCAGATCTGTGTGTTGAGAAAATTACATTACTAGTCACGTGGAGGATGTAATGGGGCAGGGTGATATTTGAGGCAGGGAAGTCAATTAGGAGTCTATTACAATCATAGTCCAAGCAGGAAAGGACAAGGGTTTGAACTAGGTTGGTGGCTGTGTGGATGGAGAACAGAGGACAGACTAAGAGATGTTAAGGATATAGAAATGACAAGATTTGGAAATTTATGTTGTGAGGGGGCTCAGTGAAAACGACAAGTAGAGGATGACTATGGTTGCCAATGAGAATGACAAAAGGGATGGTGGTGTCGAGAGAATTGTACCTCAAATAGGTTCTATGTATGGCGACATCTACATAAAACTATTAAATTGATGTGGAGTTGACCTAGGGGCTATTGAGTGACAGAAATGATTAGGTTTATCATGTATACTTAAGTAAATTTGCTCTTATGACAGCTTGATGCTATATAAAAATTGGTTGAGTTTGATACATTCTTGATTTAGCTGATGGTAGAAATCTTGGACTCACATATCAGAAATAAAAAACTTTGTGTGTATGTCTTGTCATGCCAAATGCTTTCTAAACTATGACTTTTATGGAAAATACACTTCTCCCAAGAGTTGCAGGATTGCTGTCACTTTATGAAAGTTTAACTGTTTGGACATATTCCCCTGGAGCCAAGCCCCAGGATTCATGTATCTGGAGTTGAATAACTGTCACTTTAGCAGAAGTAGCTCTTGCACATTTTAGTAACACAGAGCTCGTGTTTTAACTATTCATCTAAAAGATTCTAAGATCCCAGAGAGGCTATACACAGTCTGTAAATAGTCAGCCTTTAATGGAATTATGTAAACATGTTTTTATCATTATACAGATATACAGCTCAAAATTAAAATAATCATTTAAGGGGGAAAAAAAAACTTTGGAGATTCAATGATTAAAAAAAAATACTGTTTCTCTGTATTGGCCATCTCTTAAGCTGACCAACTTTCTTAATTTATTCTCTTTGATTCAATGGAAGTGTTCATGAAGCTTGAACTTACAATTGGGTATTACCTTAATGGACAACGTTTTGGATTTATTTACATGGTCCCTGAAATGAACATTTTGTTGTTGATTTGTTTAGACATGTCTGACTCTGTGACCCCATTTGGGGTTTTCTTAGCAAAGATACTTGACTGGTTTGCTATTTCCTTCTGCAGGTCATTTTACAGTTGAGGAAAATGAGGCAAACAATGTTAAGTGACTTACCCAGGGTCACACAGCTAGTAGTTGTCCAATGCCAGATCTGAACTAAGGAGAATGAGTCTTCCTGACTCCAGACCTAGTACTCTATCCACCCTGCCACATAGCTGCCCTGGAATGAACATGAAAGACTTAAAAGGCTAGATATTTATTGAAGGATACATCAGATAAGGTATAAACCATATACCCCCTGGTCTGTTTTCCCTGACTCCAAAATAGCTTCTATGAGCATAGCCAACCTTTATCCCTAAATTTCTACAGTCCATTGTGTTACAGCCTCTGACAATCAAGATGGGTGGTGAAAAGCAAGAAATTGCTGCACTGCACTGATTCAACCCCTTACTGGAGCTGAGGACCTTGTATGCTGCATAGGATGATTTGGCTGAAAAAGATCTCCAGGGGATTCTAGATTCTGGCTGCAAGTTTTGACACTTACATTTTGAGATCCTCTCCAGCTTAACTTTACTCAGTTTATCTTTAAGTGAGAGGCAAGACTTTGTAAAAGATTAATTTCTAAAAAATTAGGTTGTGTGGGATGTAACTATCTGCAAGAACATGGCACAAAGAATGCCTGTCTGCTTCACTACAAGACAGCTATTCTCCACAGTCTGCCTCATATAAAGACAATAGAAGAACATAAATATAATCTTGTTAGATTATAATCTTAGTTCTGCTTCAATAAACAGTGCTAGAAAGGGGTAAGAATAAACAAGGCTATGTTTTCCGTGGACAGCACTGTGACATAAGCAACAAATTATAATGAATCACAAGGCTATGGGTGACTGGAAGAATGGTGGTGCCCCTGGTAGCATTAATACGGGTCCACAATATTAAATAGGATATCAACATCAATGGATCTGTGATCCAGTTGATCTAAATATTACCCCACAGCAGCGCAGCTCCTAAGCCATCCATTCCTTCTCATACAGCTTGGCTCCATTCATATCCTCCCCAAAATCCTACACAGAGGTTCTTATTTAATGTGTTGCTATCCTTCACCTAAGTGTTTGTTTTTGATTACCTTCACCCCCATCTGCCCTCCCCTCCATCATCCCCCCCTTTTATTTTTTTTTTCTTCCTCCCTCTTCTTTCCTGTGGGGTAAGATACACAACTGAGTATGTATGGTATTCCCTCCTCAGGCCAAATCTGATGAGCGCATTCCCCCCTCACCTGCCCTCTCCCCTCCTCCCACAGAACTGCTTCCTCTTGCCACCTTTATGTGAGATAATCCACCCCATTCTATCTCTCCCTATCTCCTTCTCTCAGTATGATGCTCTCTCATCCCTTAATTTCATTTTATTTCTTTTAGATATCTTCCCTTCATCTTCAACTCACCCTGTGTCACACATATATATACACATAGATATATACATACATACACATTCACTTATATATATATATATATACATAAACATATATATATGCATATTCCCTTCAGCTACCCTAATACTGAGGTCTCATGAATCATCCATGTCCTCTTTCCATGTAGGAATGTAAACAAAACAGTTCAACTTTAGTAAGTCCCTTGCACTTTCTGTTTCTTGATTACCTTTTCATGCTTCTCTTGATTCTTATGTTTGAAAGTCAAATTTTCTATTCAGTTCTGGTCTTTTCACTGAGAAAGCTTGAAAGTCCTCTATTTTATTGAAAATCCATATTTTGCCTTGGAGCATGATACTCAGTTTTGCTGGGCAGGTGATTCTAGGTTTTAATCCTAGCTCCATTGACCTCCGGAATATCGCATTCCAAGCCCTTCGATCTCTTAATGTAGAAGCTGCCAGATCCTGGGTTATTCTGATTGGGTTTCCACAATACTCAAATTGTTTCTTTCTGGCTGCTTGCAATATTTTCTCCTTGATCTGGGAGCTCTGGAATTTGGCGACAATATTCCTAGGAGATTTCTTTTTTGGATCTATTTGAGGAGGCGATCGATGGATTCTTTCAATTTCTATTTTGCCCTGTGGCTCTAGAATATCAGGGCAGTTCTCCTTCATAATTTCTTGAAAGATGATATCTAGGCTCTTTTTTTGATCATGGCTTTCAGGTAGTCCAATTATTTTTAAATTATCTCTCCTGGATCTATTTTCCAGGTCAGTGGTTTTTCCAAGGAGATATTTCACATTGTCTTCCATTTTTTCATTCCTTTGGTTCTGTTTTATAATATCCTGGTTTCTCATAAAGTCACTAGCTTCCACTTGCTCCAATCTAATTTTTAAAGTAGTATTTTCTTCAGTGGTCTTTTGGACCTCCTTTTCCATTTGGCTAATTCTGCCTTTCAAGGCATTCTTCTCCTCATTGGCTTTTTGGAGCTCTTTTGCCATTTGAGTTAATCTGTTTTTTAAGGTGTTGTTTTCTTCAGTGTATTTTTCAGTTTTTTTTTTGGGTCTCCTTTAGCAAGTCATTGACTTGTTTTTCATGGTTTTCTCACATCCTTCTCATTTCTCTTCCCATTTTTTCCTCTACTTCTCTAATTTGCTTTTCCAACTCCTTTTTGAGCTCTTCCATGGCCTGGGACCAGTTCCTGTTTTTCTTGGAGGTTTCTGACTTTATTAATTTCTTCTGTCTGTATGTTTTGGTCTTCTTTGTCAGCAAAGAAAGAATGCAGAGTCTGAGACTGAATCTTGGTGCGTTTTCGCTGCCGGGCCATAATCCCAGCCAACTAACTTGACCTTTGAGTTTTTCAGTGGGGTATGACTGCTTGTAGACTACAGAGTTCTATGTTCCACGTTTGGGGGGGAGGTGCCAGCTCTGCCGCACTAGCACTGCTCCTTCCCCAAGGACCCCCAACCTGAACTGGGCTCAGATCTTCGGCAGGCTGTGCACCCCTGCTCTGATCCGCCACTTAATTCCTCCCACCAGGTGGGCCTGGAGCCGGAAGCAGCAGCAGCCGTAGCTGCCCCACCTCCACTGCCCCTGGGGCTGGAAGCCGAACCGCGAACTCCTTCCACTCCCGCAGCTTTTCCCACTAACCTTCTCAGCAGTCTTTGGTGTTTGTGGGTTGAGAAGTCTCGTAACTGCCGCAGCTCACTGAATCAGGGCGCTAGGGCCCCCTCCGCCCGGCTTCTGGTCTGGATGGTCCAAGTCGCTCAGGCTGGGCTCTGCTCCACTCTGTTCCCAGCTCCCAGCTCCGTGTGGGATAGACCTCACCCAGAGACCATCCAGGCTGTCCTGGGCTGGAGCCCTGCTTCCCTCTGCTGTTCTGTGGGTTCTGTTGTTCTAGAATTGGTTCAGAGCCATTTTTTATAGGTTTTTGGAGGGGCTCGGCAGGAAGCTCAGGCTGGTCCCTGCTTTCCAGCCGCCATCTTGGCTCTGCCCCCCCGATTCACAACATTTTAAGATGGGTGTTGATGGCTAGGATTTCTTCCTTTCACAACTGCCTGTTTATATCCCTTGACCATTTATCTACTGGGGAATATCTCTTAGGCTCTTAAGGTTTAATCAGTTCTATCTTGTCTATGAGACTTAAATGAAAGAAAGTTACTGTGAAGTCCACCACCCCCTGTTTTTCTGATTCCCATTTAATTTTAAAGATATTAGATTTGTTCAGCAATTTTGAAATTTTCATATAGCCAAAATTATCCAGTTTGTCTTCTGTGATCCTATCTGGCCTTTATTTGGTCATGAAATCAATACTTAGAGAGAAATGGTTATTTCTCCCTTGCTTCTCTAGTTTATTTATGATGTGACCTTTTATATCTCTGTCATGTTTCTATTTAGAGTTGATCATGGTACATAGTACAATTAACATTCCTCATTTCTTTCAAACTGCTATTGAATTATCCCAGGAATTTTTGTCAAATGATGGGTTGCTCCCCTCTATTACTGTAGTCCTTGGGATTATCAACACTATGATACTCTGTTTCTGTATGTTGTGCAATTTAATCTCTTCAACTGATTGACCACTCTGCTTTTTGGATCAGCACCAAATCATTAAATTATCAAAGCTTTGTAAAAGAAATTGAGATCAGGTACTGACAGACCCTTCCTTATTACTTTTTTTTTTCATTAATACTTTTGAGCTTCTTATCTTCTTGTTTCTCCATATGAATTTCTTTATTATTTTTATCAGGCTTTAATGATATTCCTTTGGTGGTCTGATTGGTACATCATGGAGTAAGTTAATTAATTTAGAAAGCATTGTTAATTTTATTATATTGATTCAACCTATCCATGAGAAATTGACAATTCTCCAGTTATTTGGGGTTGTATTTCTACAAAGAATATTTTCTAGATGCATTCATATAGCTCAAGTAGTGTGTGTTGAAGTTACACTTCTAAATATTTGGTAGCTCATGTAGTTATTTTGAATGGAATCTCTCTTTCTATCTCTTCCTTTTGGGTTTTATTGGTAACAAAGGGTAAAGCAAATGACATAGGTGTCTTTTATTTATATAATGCTAATTTGCTAAAGTAGTTGTTTCAATTAATTTTCAGTTAACTTGTAGGTTTTCTTTAAGTAAATTATCCTATCACCTACTCAAAAGCAATAATTTTGTTGACTCTTTTCCTATATTTGTGCTTGTCTCTCCTGCTAGCTAAGTGTGGCTTGGTTGGCTAACTAAAATGGTTTTAAGAACAGATCCCTGGGTTGTGGTATAAACATACTTCAGATTCAGGATAATCGGGATGGTAGCCCCTGGGGAAATTATATCTACTCAAAGATACATGAGAATACTTATGTGGGTAAGGGAAAAAGACAGAAAGAATAAAAAACTGTGGAATTTTAGGGGTATTATTAAAAAAAACCACTTATTCCATTCTCTACTTTATTATTCCCATTACTGTGTGTCCTAATATGAGGAATGTCATGCAATACATCTTCTGTCTAGTCTGCTCTGACCTTACAAATACACCTTTTTGTACATAGTAGTGAGATGGCTGGGCTGTTTTCTTTAAGGAGTTATTCAGTGTGAACTATGTGGAAAGGGCTAATTTTGGTGCTATTTACTGTTTTCTGCCAGGTTCTAGGCTATTTCTAATTTTTAATATTTGTGCTGAACTTCATCTCTTTTAAACCTGAGTAAATCTTGATATGATGGCATAGACTTTTATTCCATGCTACTGACAAGATCAAAGCTTGTGGTTCTCCTGAGCTTGGGAGCTCCAAGCTTTGAAGGCTAAAGCTGATGAGGTGTCTATAGTAAGTGTTGCAACTATGTGGTAAGTCTCTGGGATTAGGGGCCGCTAGTCTTCTTAAGAAGGGCTGCTACAAGGCATAGTGGAGAGAGTACCAGGCCTGGACTCAGGAAGACTTGAGTTCAAGTCCAGCCTCAGACGCGTACTAGCTGTGTAACCCTGGACAAGTCATTTAGCCCTATTTCCCTCAGTTTGCTCATCTGTAAAATGAGCTGGAGAAGGAAGTGGCAAAACATTCTAGTAACTTTACCAAGAAAACCCAAAGTGGGGTCACAGATTCAGACACATCTGAAACAACTGAACCACAACTTTATGAACAAATTGTATTAATATGAACATATATGTGAACATTATATATGAATACATGAACATATATGCATACCTATATGTGCATTTATGTGAGTACATACATGCCCACATACACATATACACAAACAACAAAAGAAAGGACAAACTGGGTCACTTTGGAAATGGAAAAGATCAAAGCTTCTTTGCTGATTTGAGTGGGATAGGACTCAAGTGCTTTCTGCAATCTCCTAATAGTAGCTAATAGTCTACTAATTTAATGATTATACTCAAATGTGTTGAATCCAAGTCACAAGCCAGCAGTAAGAAACAACTATAAACACAATAACCCTTGCTCTAAAGAGTAAGTCTAAACATATGCTCACTTCAAAACAAACTACAGAAATTGATGTAGTTCAGAACATCTCTATATTAATATTAGCAAGTGTCTGGCTATTTTGAAATTGTTGTGTAATATGTAACAGCCATTAGACAATCCATCCCTTATACCTATTAAGCTCTTCCTAATTCCCTAGAAAGCTTATTGTCTCACAGTAAGATTAAGTTACAATATTTTACCCATATACAACATGCCAAATAACCTTAATACAATAGAAACATCAATGGATGACCAAAATACAAAACCATGGGAATACTTTCATGAATTGGTAAACAGTTAAATGGATAGAAATGAAAAAACAATTAACACAACTACAACAACAATATAAATAGAGTCATACCCAAACATTTGAAATAGAGTATTGTGAAATTGTAATGACTGAATTTGGTACCCCCCCTCAAAAACATGAAAATGTGACCCATTTTCTTTGCCAAAGTTGGGAACTATAGGTTCAGACTTTTTGTATCATACTTTTTTGATGCTGGTTATTTTTCTCTTTTAAAAATTATTATTATTATTATTATTTTAAATAAAGGATAGTTCTCTGAGAGGTGGAGGGGATGGATACATTTGCAGATGCAGGTTATACAAGATATACCAATAAAATTTTAAAAGAATTAGAATTTCAAGAAGCACCAATACATAATAAACAGTAGGGCTTTAAATAACCCTAAACTCTTACAGCAAGGTTAGATAGGTAGGAAATAGAAGAGTCAGAACTTGTTACTCCAAATTCAGCCCTATTTCCACTGTACCATATCATCTCTATAGATTTTCTTGCCTTATGAACATTTGATTTCCTTGACAACTCTCCATTTTATATACTACTTGGCCACTCTCAGGATCAATTATCAAATAATAGTGGGGATTGATCACTGCCATTTGACATCCACTGAAATTGCTGATAGGCAAAGTTTGTCATATGGAAGGCAAAGCGATGTTTTAAAACGGCAATTTTTTATGCCTCTTCTTGGTTTGTTTTGTGACTAACTCATGTAATAAAAAAGCATATTTTAGACAACAAAAAGAAATAATTCTAAATCAGTTAAAACACTGTTGTTTTTGTCAGTTTGTTCATGTTTAATCACAATATACCTCACAGGGCTGAATTTCCAGCAACTTTAAAAACCATCCCTGTGGGGAGGAAAGCCTAGCTTCAGTTCCATCTGCCTATTTTAAAAGGGATGTTTACCTTATAAGCAAGCTCAACAGAAAAATAATTCAGTAAAGTCTCCAAGTAGTCACCCATTGCATGCCAATTGGATAAGCCTCGTTGAAGCATGCTATTTCCAGATAACAGCATTTTGATTTTTTCTATAGCAGTACTGCAATAAGGACTCTTGGTATATCAGTACATGTTTTCATGTGTGTGTATGTCTGTATGTGGGCAAAGGGAGAGGAACAGATTAATATCACTGTTATATAATATTCCTCTTTGAAGCTTAGTACTTAGAATCGTGACTCACATAATCTGATTACTGAATCAAAGTCAGAAAAAGATATGAAGCCTTTTGGTTGAATCATCACTCTTCAAAACCTCCCCCACCCCCGCCGATTTATTATCAACAGTGGGAAATGTGCTGTACTATACAGACTGCTAGAACTGGAGTCAAGAATAACTGGATTCATTTCTGCCTCATACATTTACAAATCCCAGATGGGGATAATAATTGGATCTACCTCACAGGGTTATTGAGAAGGCCAAATGAGATGATGCATATAAAGCATTTTGTAAACCTTAAATCTCTCTGAAAAAATGTAGATAAAAATATTGAAAACAAAAAAGTAAATAAAAATATTAAACATAAAAATATAAACATATTGCAAAGCATTAAGAATACAAACAGAAAAAAGGACAGTGTGTGTTCTTCAATGTTCTCTTAATTTTCAAATCTAGCATTCATCCTGACCTCCCTATAGCCTTTGATGTTGATCGCCCTCTTCTCCTTGATACTCTTCCTTTTAGTTTATCATTATTATTGTTATTATTGTTAATTACCCTGTTCTCTCAGTAGTTCTTTGTCTACCCGTCTGATCATTCCTTCTCTGTCTCTTTTGCTAGATACTCAGCCAGGTCACACCTACTAACCATGAGTATATGCCAAGGCTCTCTCCTAGCCCTCTTCTAAATCCTGTTTCACCTGTTGATCTTATCATCTCCTATGGATTCAATTATCATTTCTATGTTGATAATTCTCAGATCAATTCATCCATCCCAGACCTCTTCTGACCTCTAGTACCACCTCTCTTACTGCCTATTATCAATCTCAAACTAGATATCCCACAGATACTTTCAATTCCACATTCCCCAAACTAAGCTTATCTATTATCCCCTAAAGCCTCCTCCCTTCCACACTTTCCTACTGTTATAAAGGGCACCACCACCACCACCCCCCCTCCACCAGTCACCTATGCTTTAAACCTAGCTGTCATCTTTGACTCCTCATTCTCTTCTCCCAAGATAAAGTATGATCTGAAGTCTTATTAATTCTATCCTCATGACATCTTTTTTTATATGCTCCTGTCTCTCCTTTGACATTACACCCTGGTGCAGGTTTTCACAACCTCATGTTTGGATGGTTGTCATAGCATTCTGGTTGTCCCCTCTGCCTTAAGCCTCTTACCACTTCAGTCCAACTTCTTCTCAGTTATCAAAATGATCTTCCTAAAGCAGAGGTTTGACCACAGTACTTCCTCCAGGATCAAACAGTAAATCTGCTGTTTGACTTTTAAAACACTTCACAACTGGGGCAGCTAGGTGGTGCAGTGAGTACAGCACTGGCCCTGGAGTCAAGAGGACCTGAGTTCAAACCCAGCCTCAGACACACTTCCTAGCTGTATGACCTTGGGCAAGTCACTTAATCCTAATTGCCCTGCCTTCCCCCCTTGTAAAGGCAATCAGTAAATGAGAAGATCTTTCCGCCCATTTGAATAGGCTTCAGGGGGTGCTCTCAGGGTCCTAGGGGGAGTGGCTAAGACCAGAGCCAATGGTAGGAGCCTGAGTTCTGGTCACTCAGACTATGTCCTAGTCGATGGGATGACAGCTGGCGACTATATATAAGGGAGAGAACACAGCTTGGAGGCTGAGACATAGTGGAGGGAGGAGAAGGAGAAGCAATGGCAGCAGCGAAAGTGGCGGCAACAGCAGCAGGTGCTACTAAAAGCAGGACTGACCCTCATGCAGACCAGAGAGTGCTGAGCAAGGGCTTGAGGACAGTGGGTAATCTTCTTACTGGAGGGCCCTAGCACTGGGGGGAAGCACCAGTATGGCTTGGCAGGTTACTAGTGACTAGTAACCTGGTCACTATTGTGAGATGGGCATATTGGTTTTAGAAAGTTCTTGCCAGGATATCAAATTAGGGACACTGGTCCATGGGTCCGGAATTTTGGAATTTGAATAAATGCTTTAACTCCTCTGCCTTCTACTTAGAAAATTCCTTACATCCTGAGATTCTGGACCATTCAGGCATATTCAACCTCAATCAGTCTATAAGCATTTGTTAAATAATTACCATGTGCTAGGAACTGTGCTGGGCACTGGAGATAAAGAAAGGCAAAAGTCAATCTTTGCTTTTAAGGAGCAAACAGTCTAATGCTGGGGACAATATGCAATAAACAAACAAATAAACAAATGAATGAATGAATAGATAAATGAATGAATAAATAGAACCTATGTACTAAGAAGATAGTTCCAGGTAAACTGAAAGTGATCAACAGAGGGAAGGCACGAACTTTAAATCAGGAAATGCTTATAGTAGAAGATGAGATTTAAAGTGGGACTTGGGGAAATCCATGGAAGCTAGAAGTAAGAGATGAGAAATGCCTGGCATGGGGAACAACCAAGGAAAATGTGCAGTTAGGAGTTGGGTTTTCTTCTCCTACTGGATCATAGAGTTTTTGTAGCTAAGGTATAAAAAGATAGGAAAAGTAGGAGAGGGCCAGGTTATGAAGAGCTTATAAAGCCAAACAGTGGATTTTATATTTGATACCCACATGAGTTTATTGAATAAAGTGGTGACATAGTCTAGTGCTTTAGGAAGATCAATTTGACAGCTGAATGGAAGAGTGGCTATAGACTTAAGAAAGTGAAATTAACCAAAAGGCTATTGTAGTGGTCTAGATGAGAGGTGAAGAAGGACTGCATAAGGGTGGTAGCAGTGTCAGAGGAGAGAAGGGGGTAAATAGGAAAGATGGTACTTAGGTAAAATTTACCACCTTAGCAAAATATTAGATATAATTGATGAGGTTTAGATTGTGGGAGATCCCTTGAATCTTCCCACTGGATGAGGAGTTTGCCTGAGGCCACTAGGCCCAAATTTCTAGGCAAGGTTACTCTAACCTAGCCTAGCTCTCCATTGGCTGGCTAGTTTCCACTCTTGATCTTGTCAAAGTGTCTATGCCCAAATCTGTTGCCTGTAAACTAGCCTAGCCCTACATTGTCTGTTATCTCCAGGTATCCTTCAGCTACTTCCCACCCTTAGTCCATTTTCTTGGTTCCTGGAGTCTGACCTCACCCCACTCCCATCAAGCTCCTCTTTAGACTGCTCCTCAAGACCCTCCCTAAAACCTCCCATCACCCCAGATCCCTCCCACAAGCTTTGTGTATATAAGTTTCATCTTGCCTCCATGAAGGTGCTCAGATTCCATCTTCCTCAGATGGAATCTGGCCCACTTGTGAAAGCAAGCATCACAAATGGTGACATTTCTTAAGACAACCCATTATGGAGAACCTATAATAAACTTTGTCTCTCTTTGGCTGTGAGAAGGCTTGAATCGAATTCTTTTGAGCAGGACCTGGTGTGTTGGTATTTTGGGGTCTCAACCACCCCTAAAAGCATATAGTTCCCTGACCTCTCCATAATGGTTGATAGATAGTGAAGAGTCAAAGACAATACCTAAGAAATGAGACTAAATTAATGGGAAGATAGTGATACCCTTAATAGTCATAAAAATGGAAGATAGACATGTTTTAATGCAAAGAAAATGTGTTCTGTTTGGGGTATGTTGAGTTCCAGATGTATACAGGACATGCAGTTCAAGATGCCCAATAGACTATAGGAGATGTAGTTTTCTAGGTTAGGAAAGAGGTTAGGGTTAAAGAAAATTGAGAATTATAGGCACAGACATGACAAGTCAATTGATAGGAGCTGATGAGATCACTGAACAGTATAGATCAAGAAAAAGACCTGAGTTAGACCCCTGTGGGGCACCCACAGTTAGCAAGCATGACCTTGTTGAAGATACAGCAAAGACAATTGATAAGGAATAGGTAGGCAGAAATTGTTCCTTCCGAGGCCTGAAAATGAACTAAGGGGAGGAAGCTTGGAGGTCTCGCTGAAGACAAAGAACAGGGTTTGAGTGTACAAAGCAGTAGGAGAAATGAATTAATAACAGACTGAGATCAAAGAAGGGAATTTCAGAGTTTATGAATATGTAAATCTACCTTTGTAGGTCATGATAAAATCAGGGGCATAACCATCTCTCTGTGTTTCAAAAGTAGGGTGGAGAAGGTCAGGAGAAATTAGTAGATTGTGGAACTGGGAAGTTAACATTTTTTGAAGGAGTATCAATAAGTATGCTAAGGTCCCCTAGTACGAAGGCAGGAATTGGAGAGGAGAAAAATCCTGTGAGCCAGGCAGTGAACTCATTTAGGAAAGAAGGCTTTCTTATAGGTTGGTATGCAACTAGTACCAGAACTCTGATTAGGTAGTAATTAAGGATTGACTACATTAAAGGAGGAGAGATTACCGAACAATAGCAGTAGAGGGAGAACTTGGAAGTCACAATGGGAAACAGGAGATATTCCAAGTACGCCACCCAGATAACTGGGAGTGGAGATGTAGGGGGGTCAAGGAAACCGTGTTATCAGAAGGGAGTCAGGTCTCAAAGAGAGTCAGATAAAAGGAGTAGGAAAGGAAGACTTGAGATGAAAATGAGTTTCTTATTTATGGTTTGTGACTTGTCCAAGTCCTTTCCCTCCCCACATACACACAGTTTTTACACCTTCCTCACTCACACCCACATACTTTGAAATATAATGACTGACACCTGCCTTTTTCTATCTCTCTTCAGCCACTCCAGACTGTGCATTTTCTCTGGTTTTCCCACATGCTTGGACTTCTCTCTTCCATCTTTCTAGCTCTTGGTTTACCTAGTTTCCTTTGAGTCTCAGCTAAAATAACACCATCTGCAAGAAGCCCTTTTGGGTCCCCTTGATGTTAATACCGTCCCTCTGGGATTATTTCCAATTTTATATTTTTATATTTGCATATAGCCACTTGCATTCTGTCTTCCTTCATTAGATTTGGAACTCTATGAGGATGGGGACTTTCCCCCCTTTTCTTTGTATCTTCCAGTACTTAGAATACCTGACACATTTATAAATGCTTATTGAATTCTTGACTTAATAAATATTTGCTGTCTTGGTGTGATATTGAATTGGAAATGGAAGGAATGTGATTTCAAATGAAAGAGATTCTATCCTTCCTTCCAAGGGTTAAACAGAGCAGCAAACTTTGAAGTTCTCATCTTGTTAAACTTTTATTGAATTAAAGCAGACTGGAAACTGTGGTACAACTTTTCACATCAAACTCTTCATACAGCTAATGTCACTTTTCAAACAGATGGCTGCCACTAGCACTACCCCCAGAAATGCCAATTGTAATTAAAAATTATATTTTGGATTATATTCATAGTTTACTCAGAGTGAGAGGTATTTCTCATGATGTGAACTTTATAACTGTAGGCTGAGTAAAATTTCTAGCTTCATTTCTAATAAATATTTGCTTTTAGAATCTTCTATTAATACAGAACTCTTCAAACTGCAATTAAAGGAAACCTGATATTCCTGACCACCATCTCCCACTATTAAAAGCAGTATGTTTGGCCACACATTCCTCCAGCTGGAATGGGTCTCAAGTTTGTGTGATCTGGGTTCCCATTTTCAAAGCAGAGAGATACTTAAACCATGCAGAACATGTAGCTTCCATGAGCTCCTTAAATATATCTAAGAGAGATCACAATTCCTTTGCTAATTCCTTATGGGTCAGTAAGTATAGAAATCTAATAAGCAGTTGTTTTCTCTTTGTGACCAAGTGCTGAGTGGGGCAGATGCCAACCATGTTTTAGACATCCATTGCAAAGTATGAACTACAGAACAAGCAAAAAAAAAAAGGCAAAGTTTCAAACATATTGAAGGGGCTCATTTATTACCCCATTGAACAACTGTGTTAATTAGTCCAAAATCATCAGGATAATGCCTATGTAGGCCAAATAGCTTTGTTCCATTACATGGGCATAGATTATACTCTTTACCTCCATAAGGAATCTTCTTAATATATGCCAGGGGTCACTAGGTCTGCTAGTATAGCAGAAAAGGAAGTTGAAATGTAATTTCTCCTCACCCCAATCCATCCTCTGAGGAGACACTCTTGTCAAAGTGATTATTCTAAAGCACTTGTCTGAGCACGGCACTCTTCCCAGTCCCAATTCTTCTTAATACACTCCAGTGGCTCCCTTTTACTTACCAGAAAAAACAGAAAGTCCTTTCTTTGACCTTTAAGGCTCCTCACAACCTCACACTTTCCTACCTTTTCCAATCTTCCTTTGTATGCCACAGTTCTTCACATAGAGGATGCCCTTAGTAAATGCTTGTATATTGATTGATTGTCCTATAAGTGGCTGGTCAGCAGCGTCAGCTTCATATTTTAAAGGACATGCAGTACTTTGAATGAATGAAAAGCCATTTATTAGGCATTTACTATGTACCAGGCACTGTGCTAACAAAGAAGGATACAAACAAAAGAAACAAGCTAACCCCAGCCTTTAAGGCGCTTAAATTTTAATGGGCAAAAACAACATATAAAAGGGAACTAGACGGAGTATGTAGAGGGGGGAGGTACAAGCACAACAGTACAGCTAGGAAATGATGAGAAAATGACATGGAGGCCTAGTTCCAAGCAAATTAAATTATAGGCATTATTTATTTATGAAAAAGGGCATATTTTACGATTGAATATAAGTTGCAAGACAGCCAGTGTAGAAATGTAGATAGATGACCTCAGCCGGGAAAAATTAGCATCCTTTCTTTGATATATACCAGCTGTATGTCTTTGGACAAGTCACCCAATCCCCTGACAACTTTCCAAGACTATAAATTGTGTGACAAGTGCCAATATTCTTTGGTAGACAAAGTGTCCTTTCTGAATATTCCCTAAGTAAGAGTTGATTTTGGGGGGGGTGGGGGGAAATGGTTACAAAACTTTTGATAGCTTGCCTGGTGAATTAAGTTCAACTTGTTAGCCTGGCATAAAATGTCCTTTATGATTGGCCAATGATCTGTGTTTCTAGTAAGTGAAACTGTAATGCAGTGGATAGATAACTGGGTTTTCAGTCACAAAGATCTAGGATACAATCCCATTTCAGGCACTGACTAGCTATGGGACCCACAGCAACACTCTTACTCTCTCCAAGACTGAATTTCCTCATCAGCAAAATGATTGAACTCAATCAATGATCCTATGATTTCTCCCTACCCCCACCCCGGCCCTTACAAATACCTTTCACTTTAGGTAAACTTGGCTACCTGCAATCCTCCTTGGCTTAATGGGAAGAAAATTGTACTTGTAATGAGAAGATTTGATTTTGCGTCCAGAATATGAAGTTTATTAGCTAGAAAATTCAATCACCCTTTAGGATTAGATCCATTACTCTCCCTAGTATCCTTCTCTCATACTACCAGCAAGAAGGAATTTCTTTCTCTGATGAACCATAGTCCATGTTTATTTACAGTTTACAAAGCACTTTCCTCATAGCAAAAAAAAAAACAAAAAAAACTATAATTAAGTGCTTACCATTGGCCGGGCACTATGCTAGGCACTAGAGATACAAACACAAATGAAGTACAGAGTGCACACATTATTCTATTTTCAGTTGAGGAAACTGTTGTGAATTGCACAAGACCATAGATCTAAAAAAGGATGGAAACATGTCATACTTAGGTTTCTTACTACATACCCAATGTTCTCAGGCTATCTCATTGTCTGTGTAATTCATTAGCATTAAATAAATCTGCATGTAATGCACTGAAGTGTCTCATCTATTGTTATCCTCTCTCCCTAGAACAAAAGTTCTTACCCTTGGTTTAACTGTTCCCTGAATGTTCTTTGAAGAGATTGCAGAATGGCCTGTAAATTTATTTTTTTAATAGTTTGATAGGTATATTGCGATATTATCATATTTTTAAAAAATTTTATATGCTTTAAAAAACATTATTTTGAGAAAGGGTACAGAGGCTTTACTAGATTTGTCCATTAACAAGAATGTGCTGGAGCTCAAACTAGTTGAGTTCAATGTTGAGAATTAACACATCAGAAATTGTCAAATGTTAAAAATAAGGATTTCATTTATTGTTTTCTTGATTGTCTAGACATAATAAGCAATGGAGAAAATACTAATAATGTAGAGGAAACTGAAAATATGTCCTATATACATTTTACTTAGAGAGTGGATCTATAAACATTTACCAGTATACTCCTGTCCATGACAGAATAAAAAGTTATGAACCTCAGAGATGGAATGACTTTCCCTCCCTTCTGCATCTTTCCCATTTCTATCCATCCTTCAAAGCCTAGCTTTATCTTTGTAACCTTGTACAAATCATTTCTCTTCATGAGCCTCAACTGTAAAATGAGGATACAGTGGATAATTTCTATCATACGTTCTAGCTTTGACTCCCATGATTCTATCATCCAAATGGCTGCCCACTCCGCAAACAGCAAGTATTCCCTGATTATGTCCTTCACTACAAACCCACACTGGTCTATGTTAATTTTTGATCCCTCTGAACATGATATTACTCTATTTATCTCGATCTTATACCTATTGTATTCTTCCTTATACTGGGCACATGCTCTATCTAATCCCAGTGGACTAGAAACTCCTAGAGAGAATCTCTAGGGTCTGAGCAGGTAAGATGAATAAAAAAATCCAGGAAGTACCCAAAGGTAGAAAAATGAAAGTTAGTAAGGGGGATGCCAGAGAAAAGAATTATAAATACTGACATGAGGGCAGGAGCTATTTGATCTCTGCCAGCTTTGTTCTCTTTACCATAAAAGTGGGCAAGAACACATTATAGAAACTTATTGAGGGCAATGCCCCCTTCTTATACAACACAGGTTGTGCCAAGCTCACACGTAGGTAACACTGAAAAAGTATTGATTGAATACTGAAGGAATTATGACCAAGCCAAGCCAAGAACAATGTTGCACTGTGCAAAAATCACAACCTTCAAGCAATGTCTTCAGCTGTTAGCAGAAAGGCCTCCGAAAGTTGCTGATTCTGCTTCTGAGGCTCAGCTGTCTGAAGATTTTTACTCAGAGCAGGGCAGCTCCATTCCTTATAGAGCCCACCAGGGTGGTCTGTCAGCTGTGCCTGTTCTCCAGCCATCACCAGCTATGCCTCATTGCTTGAGGCTGTGCTTCAGAGAATCTTAAAAAATGTTCTTCTCCCATCTCTGCATCAGATTACCTCGATGCAGCTCACCACGTAACAGCTGCTATCATCAGGGCTAATCAGAGGGGGATTGGAAACCACTGGGCCTTAGCCTTGAGTTAGAAGGGAGTACCAAATACAGCAAGATTAAAAAAAAAACAGTACCAACAACTGGATATCATTCAGCTTTAGGCAAAAGGCCATTTGGATAGTATCTATTTGGTAAGTTTAAATTGGGGCATTTCAAAAAAGCTACAAAATTCAACAATATATTTGCTCAGAACAGCTAGAAAAATTACTAGGTTTTTTTTCCCCCAAAACTCCTTTCTTTGATGCCTTATTTTGTTTTTCATGTACTTCCTTTTCCCCCTTTAATTTCTCTAATTTTTAAGGCTAGGAAACTCAAAAAATTTAAAGCAGCCTCATCTTCCCTGCACCTCTTGGAGTCCATCATCTTTCTTACCCACATGAACAGCCATCAGAGTTTAGAGGTGCAAAACATTGTAAAGATAGCAAATACCCAGTCTGCATTGCTGCTGCATATAATCAAGAAATATTTAACGAAATAAATAACAATACAACAGAACGTATATATTGTTAATATGTAGTTTTCTGGTTCAATATGTGGCCTGCAGGGATGCTTATGCATGGATTTCTATTTGAGTCTGTCACCCTGTAGTAAAGGGTCAAGAGCCAGGAAGAGATGGATTGAAGAAGAACTGCTTCTGATTCAACTGGCTATGTGATCTTGGGCAATAACTTAACCCCTTAAAGGTCTACACAAACCTCTAAGTTGCAGAGATGGAACTGCCTTTAATTAGTAGAGGGATTTCCTAGAACCAATGAAATCATAGTTCTAGTTTATCTCTAGGTTACAGAACAATTCCTGGCATACAACAGGCCTTAATTTGATTGACTGGCCTGGGTATATATTGTAAAACTCATTTAAGATATCTATCACTATGTTCTAAAGCTTCATATCACTCTTTTTCTCATGGCCTTAGTCAACATGACCAAGGTTTGAGCAAATTAAGTAGGTAAGACCCTCCTTCTTAACCTTTAAGGGTCAAAAGCTCATACACAGAACATGAAATATTTAGAGAGGTGTCAGAAGATAGAAAAGAGGAAGTCTACTATTTGATTAGACTTTACACCCAGCATATCATCTTCTGCACCCTCCTCCCCTGACCACACTTAATTAAGGTGGGACTTTTTGCTCTTCTTCTCTTAAGCTACAAAAATCAAGGCAATTTCACTCATAACTAAGTTATGGTACCATTTCTATCCCATAGTCCTTTTACTCTTCTCTATCACCTTCCCATCTCATTCCACCATTTATTCTTTCCTCAAATCCTCATCTTTATCTCCTCTCCCCACATTTAGAACAGATAATCTAGCCTCCTTCATTTAAGAAATTAAGGCCAACTGCATTATTTTCTCATATCATTTTCTTCCTCCATTTCTTAGCCTCATCTTTACCATTTTACCTACCCCCACTCACCTCTGTCTGGCTGCAGACATGATATCCCTTTTCATGTCAGCCCAGGAGATATCAAGAGTTATGTGTCCGACTCTTGCTGTTTCCAGGCTATAGATTACTGTGAGCCTGGCCCTACTGATGAGGGCACAGTTTCTGGGAACCCCCTTGAGCTGTCCCTGAGTCTTCCGGCTGGATCTGGCCTTCCCCTAGGGCCACAAGCCTCACATTGTCATTGGGCCCAGATCTCTCCCTCTATTGTTACTTTAGATATGCATGCCTTCAGTTACTTCCCAACCTTTGATATTCCTTCAGGAACTTCCTGCCTTTAATTCTATTCTCTTGGTTCCTGGACTCTGACCTCACCTGGTCCTCCTTAGACTTCCCCTCAAGACCCTCCCTAAACCCCTCCTCTAGTCACCCCAGACCACCCCCCAATCCCTCCTACAATCCTTGTGTATATAATCTCCATCTTGCCTCCATGAAGGTGCTCAGATTCAATCTAATTCAGTAGGTTGAATCTGGCCCACTTGTGAAAGCAGGCGTCACAAGGGGGGGGGGGGTGATTTCTTAAGACAGCCCATTACGGTGAATCACTAATAAACTTTCTCTTTTCCCTTGGCTGAGAGGGCTTGAGTCGAATTCTTTCGGCAGGACCCGGCGTGTAGGTATTTTGGGGCCGCAGTGGTCACCCCTAGAAACATATGGCTCCCTACAATCATCATTTACAAAAACCTCTTCACTACTTTGTATCCTGGTTTTACCCACAAAACTCATGTGAAACTGTTTACTTCCCCCAACGCATATAATTGCAATCCTATTCAGGATCTGGTGTTGTTACACATTGGTGCCTTTGTGATAGTACTTATGAAAAGGTTCATTTTTCTTTTCTATCCAAGTTCACAGACCTCCTGAAATCTATTCATTGAACACTGACAGAGTCAGAGTGTGCCAGGATAGGAACAGTTACTCTATGGTCTCTTCTGTTTCTAAATCTATGAATCTACTATTTCCAAATGCCCACAGAATATCTCTACCTGTTTGTTCTAAAGGCATTTCAAACCAGCCCTGATGGAAAACAAACTTATCCCCTCCTCTAAACCTGCGGCTTCTCTCTCACTCCTTGTAGCTACTGTCAGTAGTACCACCCAGCTTTGCAACTTCTTTAGAAGACTTGTTATCATAGCTTCTCTCTTACCTCTCATATACAGACTACGATTGGCACCAGTGGGGATAGAGGGCTGGGCCTGGAATGAGGAAGATCTAAAGGCAGCTCCATCTTCAGACACTTACCAGGTGTTTTGATTCTGGGCAAGTCACTTAACTTTGGTTTGCCTCAGTTTCCCCAATTGTAAAAAATACTTAGCACAAGCCTTACACATAGTAGGTACAGTATAAATGTTATTCCCTCCCTCTAGGCTGTCAACAATTCCTCTAATACAGTTTGCATCCAACACTCCTCCCTCTCTCTCTCTCTCTCTCACCCTGCTCATTTAAAACAGGTTCTCATTAGCATCCACCTGAGCTACTACAAGACCTCCTGATGATCCTTCCCAGCTCCTCTCCCTAGTCCATCCATCTTTCATAGAAGTTCAAGATTAATCTTTCTCAGGTAGATACAGTCACAGCATACATATATGCTCAGAGATCCTTATGTGCTCCCTCTTGCCAACTAAGTACCCTCACCATTCTTTGCCTGGTATTGTCAATCCTCCACAACCTGGCCCCACCCTAACTTTCTAGGCTTTCCATCTGCTCCCCCCACTCATACTTAGCACTTTCCTGCCTTGTTGCCTTTGCTCAAACCATTTCTCATGCCTAAATGTCTTCTACCCTTGCCCCTTTCCATCTTCCACCCTTTAAGGCCTAATTTCAAAAGCTAGCTCGTATAAAATCTTTCCTGCTTTCCTCCCTTCCACCCCCAGTTAATAATTACTTTTCCCTCTTGACCCTTCTCACATGAGATTTGTTCATGCTTCTTATGATATATTTTCTGCATGAAGGCATCTGTTCCTGGAAATTGTTCATTTCAGAGTAGACCTTATTGAAGAAAGTACGTGCAATATTAATACTTTAAAAGAACTTTATTAAACACTTCAAATTTCCTAATAGATCATGAAGAAGACTAAAGCAATGTATAAATATTTGACTTTTCAGTCTACTTATTATAAAATGAAGATTATTTCTTCACAGTTCAGAGAGAAAATAATGTTGCTGATTTTTCTGTAAGTGTCCAGATAGAATCCTTTATAACATACCAAACAAAATTACATCATTAGTAATTGTTCCTTTTCCTTGAATGTTTAATTTTTGCATCCTAAACAATTAATAGAAAATAAGGAGCCAGTTCCCTAATCCTGTGTGCATTGGCCTAGGATTACTATACAGCAACACATGGATAGAAAGGACACAGATCAGAACCCTTTCGTTCTGAACTCTCATTTCGTTGCAGCTTATATTTTTTTCTCTTTAATTTTGTGTGCAACATATTGTCTGTAGAGCTCCCTCCGCCTGAAATGAACTGTTTTGAACATACTGCTTCAGGTAGAGACTGTGCTAATTCTGACCCATCCTCTCCAATGCTATAGCCCTCCATTAACTTCAAGTATTTAGACCATTTATACTAAGGCTCCTTTCCAGTATCTACTCCCATCTTCCCCATCACTTTTCCCATGAGGGTGGGACTCTAACTCCAATTTCCTTATGGTCAGTATTTCAAAGTCTCTTCCCTTTAGAAATATAGGGATACTGCAGCTATTCTGTCTGTCCTGTTAGCTGACAAAACAAAAGAAAACAAAACAAAACCCCCAAAAATACTGAAAGCTCAAAGGCTACATTAGGAAGCCTCAGTCTGGAAACAGTTGTCATATACTGACATTCTACCCTGCTTCTCTGCAGTAGCAGCTTACCCCCAAGTCTATGCTAATGAGATTCCATAGACTGGTACAAATAATAATATATCTGTGACAAAAAAGAGAAGGGGAAAAAGGGTCATGATACTAATTAGACTTAAAAATAGAGAAAAAAAGCATTAAAAGGAAATCATAGATAGTCTTATACTTTTCAAGGCAGTGGGAGGATATATCATCAGAGAAAAGTAAAAACTCTACCCTCCATAGCCAACAGGTAGCCAGACACCATTCTTTTTACTGCTAAGACAGATTCAGAGCCATAGCCTCAAACACTAGATCTCTAGGATATCATCCAGGCTAGCTCTTCAGACATCAAAGCCAATGGGTAACATTGGTTCCGGCTATGCATCACCATCTGCCATCCTGAAATAAGTTAATAGAACTAACAGTGTGAGATGCTTCTAATTCCTTACCTCCCATTCACTTCTCAACTCCTTGTAATCTGGCTACTGACCTCATCATTCATTGAAACTTTTTTCACCTAGGTAACAAGTAATCCCTTAATCACAAATCCTTTGGAATATCTCAGTTGTCATCTTTACCTCTCTTTATTGCTGTTGACCATCCTCTTTTCTTGAATATTTCTTCTTTGGATTTTCAAAAGGCTGTTCTCTTCTGTTCCTATCTGTCTGATAATGTCTTCTCCATTACCACTGATGGATAATCATTCCTGTCACATGCCCTATTAATGAATATACACCAATACTTTGCCCTGGTTCCTCTGCTATACTCTCTTTCATGGATTTCTTCAGCTTCTTTGACAAGAACGACAAGGTAACTCCTACTCCCATGCAAATTAGGATAGCTTTTCCTTTAAAAAAAAATATTGAGAATATCCTTAAGACTTTATTGACTCCAGGGTTTAAAGGCTAAGGCCATTAACCTCAATTTCTGGTCTCCTGAATACAAAACAGCCACCAGGAACTCCAGGATCCTTCTCTAATACCTGGCCAGTGGATCATGATGGGCAACTCAGACAAGGGAGCCTCACTCAGTTAAATAAGCTTGAAGGGTCCTAAATGTCCATCCTTGTTGGATAGCCTTCTTCTGCTATTACTAAATAAATCTCCTTCCGTTAACTGACCAACTTGAATGATCTAGAAGCATCTCATTTTGTTCCAATATCAAACCGATACTATAAAGGAACTGCCCTGAGTCGGCCCCACTCCGTGCCCCTTGCAACAGTTTTGTGAATTTTACCTCTACAATATTTCTTACATTTACTCCCTTCTCTTCTTCTATATGGCTACCATCTTAGTTGAAATCTTTATCACAACTTGCCTGGTCTACTCCCTAGTTAGTCTTCCTGAATCCATTCTCTTCCCTTTGATTTTGGTCTTTAGGAAAAAAAAAATCACTTCTCTGAGATTAAAAAGTATTCACAATCTTACTCCAAATTATCTTTTCATACTAATTTCTTATTACTTCTCCTCACACATCATACATTCCAGCAAACTGGTTTACTAACTGTTGCATGTATAAGAAATTCAATTTCCAGGGCAGCTAGGTGGCACAGTGGGTAGAGCACCGGCCCTGGAGTCAGGAGAATCTGAGTTCAAATTTGGCCTCAGACACTTGACATATGTGCTAGCTGTGTGACCTTGGGTAAGTCATTAACCCCGATTGCCCTGCCCCAAAAAACAAAAAAAACCAAAGAAATTCAATTTCCTATTTCCATACCTTTGTATAGATCATCCCCCATGCCTGGGTAGCCTGGGTGTGGCTCTCTTTCTAACTAGTCTGGGGCTGGCTGATTTACTGAATCCATAGCTACTTTGGCAGGTCAAAATGGCATCTACAGATAGCCTGCGACCTGGCTACAAACCAAACTCTGTCTTGGGATATTTGTACTATTAATGTGATCAGAGATCATCCCCACCCATTCAAATAGGCCTCAGGTGGGCCTAGGTGGGAAAGCTGGATTATATCTTTGTTTGTAAGTAGGCCTAAAGCCCCTACTTACTAGGTGCTAAGCTTCAGTGGGCAGGATGCCCTTAGGGCCCTAAGGGGAGTTGCTGAAACCAGAGCCAACAGTATATGAACTGAGTTCTAGTCAATCATGAACTCAGCCAATCAGAGACCTGAGTTCTAGCCAATCAGATGCCAGCCTAGGACTGTATAAAAAGAGAGCCCAGAACAGAGAGCAGCAGAATTCAGAAGCAGATATTGAGAAGACGTTAAGGCAGCAGACGTTGAGGAAGAGCCAGCATCTAGAAAGACTGCAGATTGGAAAATGCAGAACAAGAAAATTGCGGAGGTCAAAGAGCACAATCTGCAGAGAGCTAAAGGAATCAGAATCCAGCCCAAGGAGAAGGAGCAGGAACTCAGAGTTAACAGATCTATAGAGAGAACACTGAGTAGAGAGTTAGGATTTGTGAATGATTGTTTACAGGAAGGCCCTAGCAGGCAGGAAGCTTACAGGATGACTTGATTCCTTGCTATAATACTGTGTAATAATTTCCTCGTTACTACATTGAGGTGGGCTTACTGGTTTTGGAATATATTTGCTACTATATCCAATTGGGGTTATTGGTTCTTGGATTTACTCCTCTGGAGTCTAAATAAATGATATACTTCCTCTGCCTTCCACATAGAGAGTTCTTCATACTTTGTGATTCTGAACCATTTAGGCATGTTCAAGGTCATCCTCAGGGTCATGAATCTTGCCTTACTGATATAGTATTACAGGTAAATGTGGTGTGTATGGGATATATCACTATGAGTCCATAATGTTGTGCTTACCATTTATATAAAATTAGTTATAATGACAACACTGACTCAGTTATGAAACATTTACTGGATGATAAGACATAAACAAGAATAATAATAAAATTCACTCAGTAGAAGGGAAATACAGGAATAATAAAAACATAACAATCCATCCATAGTCCTGACTCACAATTTCCCACCAAAGTACCCAGTGTCCATGAGGAAGAGTAGGCAGAAATCTAGCAAGGAGGGACATGATTAGAGAAATCTACATTCCAGGAATAAATCAAAATTCTGGTTAGCAAGCCTTGATGTCCTTGACCCACTCCATCATCAGCTCTCTGTTCCTCCCTGTTACTTGTTAGCTCAATTGCTAGTCAAAGCCATTTTTCTGCTACTCTCAGGTGGGTAAATCAGTGACAGAGTTTGTTAGTGCACAGGTACCCTTAGCAGACTACTGAGATAGTGCTATGCCCTTTCAGTGTCAAGCAGTTGGCTTAACCTAGAGAAATGCCAAGTTGTTCATATCTGTGCTGAGCCCTGAAGAATTTCTCCCTTTCTAGCTTTAAAGAGTGAGAAGACTTTTCTATAATTAGTACTACAAATAATAGGGAATTTTGTTTTCTCCAGCAGAATCCTAGTAAACCCATGTCTTTTCTCACACCAAGGAAGATAGAAAACCTGTCTTTCCTCTTTTAGAAGGTAATAAAGGAAACACAGGCAAATCTCTGAGAAATTCCTCCTCCTTTCAGACTATAGATGGCAAAAGAGGCCTTGCCTTTCTAAAGCCAGTTATCTCTCAGCAATGTAATATCTTCTAATCAGCACAACTACCATCAGAATATTTGTAGGGCTGGCCCCTTAGCTCTGATTAGTTTGTTCTTGGTTTTTTCAGCATCTGTATTCCATCTTCTATAAACACCTCCTCTCTTCACCTCTTGTATCTTCTCTCTCCAACATTTCCCAAGTTCAGCTTCCTCTACTGCTTCTGTCTTAAGCTGGTCCTTCCACTTCTACATCCCTGCGTTCTAATGCCTTAGGTAGACAGCTCAACATAAGGAGTGACCCATCTCTAAGTGATCATGAGAAATTCAAAAAAGCATCTTTCTTTCAGGCATGATTTCTCCATAGTTTACAAAACCTCATTTGATTTATAGTTTATTAGCAACATCTTTCAAAACCCTTAAATCAATCACATGTAAATGACCAGATAGACCACAATGCACCGCAATCATTATCAGCTATCAGTCAATTCTCTGCCTTCAAACAACACCTTTTAACACATTTATCTGAAGGACAATTTTCTCTCATGTCCTCAGAACTGTCTATATTTCTTTTCAACATTTATCTGCAAGGCTTCTTAAGCTGATTTTATCTGTGTCCCTTACTCAAGTTTTTTCCTCCTTTAAGCAGCTAAAATGTTGGTATGTAAAAAGGAGGCAGTTCCTTACAACTGGAATACTCTCTTTCCTTACCTTAGCTTCTTTGAATCAGTAGTTCCATTTAAGATTCAGTTCAAATGCCAACTTTATTTAAGGATTTCCCTGATCCTACTTATTTTGTACCCCTCCTGCACCAAAAATTCATTTTCCATTTATTTCTTGTATATTTTTGTCTATCCACATTCCAATTTTACTATGTCATCTAAGTAAATATTCATTGCTAAAAATTCATTAACTCTGGCTGGCTAACTGATATCAAGCTGATTGCCATTGGGAGAAGCACAATGGTGGGTGCTCATGAGAAAAATGCTCCCCAACCCCTTCCATTCCTCTAGGAATTTTAGCAAAAAAGTGAACAACCATCCTTTGGATATCCAATCTGCTGGTGTGAATGAGAGTTTGGAGAGTGGTCCCACTACATAACCTACAAAAGGCTTCCTTAACTGAACTGAATTCTCATTTTTCCCACTCTTCCAAATAAGAATCACAGTGATACTAGCCACCAGATAAAGATAAAGGATCTTTTAGATCATTGAATGAAAGCCGTTTTCAAGTTTCCACACATAAAAATCACAATATTTTCCCTTAGGGTGACTTTCTTCAACAGTCTCCTTTTTTGTAATATGATCATCATATGTCTCATTAAAGTGTTAGTTTTCCAAAAAGTATAAAGTTTGGACACATGAATTTTTCTTGGCAGAAACTGCTGTGATAAACACCATAAAAAACACAATGATTATTTAAAGTGCACTGTTGTAGGGACTAGAGGCATGAGTGGAGAAGACTTTGGGGAATTGTATATTTGCATGGAAAAAACAGATGCAGGTGTTTTGTTGGCTACAATTACAGTTCAAGACTCCAGTTGGGAATATCTGCTTGGAAAAGATAGGTTCCAAAACATGAAGTATGATGGTCTTTGTTGGTGGTTCATTGGAATGCAAACTTTTTTTTTTTAATAATACTTGAGATTTCAGTTCTCCATCATGCTTTCATTACTTGGGAGAAGAAATTAGGAATTTATGAATTTTTTAAAAAGATTAGTCCTTGTGACTTTCTGGGCCAAAATCAAATCAGTTATCATACAACAAAAATAATTTTCATTTTTTCTCCTAATGTCTAGTTTTAACATGGGGGGCGTTGTTCTCATAATTACAAGAATACGTTCATGGATACCACACTAAGAACCTTTTTTATAGGTAACAGAAATTACTAGAATGGAAACTAAATGGTAACAGAAATTTGAGGAGCAGAAAAATGGCATTGTAGATCTGTTATTTTAAGAAAATTGCCTTTCAACTTTATGTAAAATGATATGGAATTAGATTCCAGATTTCAATAACATATGTTTTTATGAATCTTTCAGTGGGCTATTAATATGGACAGTAATATTTGTAAGAATTTCTTTTTTTCTTATTTAATATTTTATTTTTTCCAAATTATATATTAAAACAACTTTAACACTTTTTTTTTTTTTCAAATTTTGAGTTCCAAATTCTTTCTCTCCCAGCCCTTCCTCCCTCATTGAGATGGCAAGCAATTTGATGTAGGTTATACATGCATAGTCATGAAAAACACATTTCCATATAAGGCATTCTGTGAAAGAAAACAGAGACAAAAACAAAACAAAACTAGAAACATGAAGAAAGTAAAGAAAAAGTATCTTTGATCTGCATTCAGGCTCTACCTGTTCTTTCTCTGGAGATAGACAGTACCTTTCATCATGAGTCCTACAGAATTGTCTCAGATCATTATATTGCTGAGAATAGCTAAGTTATTCATAGTAGGTCACCATACAATATTGTTGTTATTGTGTACAATGTTCTTCTGGTTCTGCTCATTTCAGTTTGAATCAGTTCATGCAAATCTTTCCACGTTTTTTCTGAGAGCATCCTGCTCATCATTTCTCAAAGCACAATAATATTCCATCACAATCATATACAACAACTTTAGTTATTTCCCAGTCAATGGACATCCCCTTAATTTCTAATTCTTTGCTACCACTAAAAGAGCTGTTGTAAATATTTTTGTACACATGGGTCCTTTTCTTTTTGTTTTTTTCTCTTTTTGAGATACATACCTAGTAGTGGTATTGCTTGGTCAAAGGGTATGTATGGTTTTATAGACCTTTGGGACTAGTTGCAAATTATTCTCCAGAATGGTTGAATCACTATTCAACTTCACCAATAGTGCATTAGAGTTTTAATTTTCCCACATTGGTCATTTTCCTTTTCTGTCATATTAGCCAATCTGACAGGCATGAGGTAGTAGTTCAGAGTTGTTTTAATTTGCATTTCTCTCATCAATAATGATTAGAGCATTTTTCTATATCACTATAGATAGCTTTGATTACTTTGTCTGAAAACTGCCAGTTCACGTTCTTTGACCATTTATCAATTGAGGAATGGCTCTTGTTTCTACAAATTTGACTCCATTTTCTATATGTTTGAGAAATGAAGTCTTTGTCAGAGAAACTAGCTGTAAAAATTTTTTCACAGTAATGATTACCAACTATGCATTTCCCTCCAACCTGTTTTCTCTGTTTATCCTACTCTCTCTCTCTCTCCTTTCGCTCTGTCTAGTCTCAAAAGTGTTTTGCTTCTGACTTTTACCTCCGCCAAACTGCCTTCCCATTTATCTTTACCCCTCCTCTTATCCTCTTCCCTTCCTACTTTCCTGTATGGTAAGATACATTTCTACACCCAACTCCGTGTTATTACCTCTTTGAGCCAATTCTGATGAAGTAAGATTCATGTGCTCCTCTCCATACTGTGCTAATGCCCTTTGCGCTGGGGTTGCAGCTTAGGACTGCAACCCAGATACAAGTATTGGCAACATAACAGAATCCTGCCCCTGGTGCCAACAAAGGCCCACTATAAAACTCCTTTTGACCCTTAACCTCTATGGGCTGAGAAGTCTAGAAACTGTCAAAGCTGCCACTGATTCAGTCACCCCAAGGCCTGCTCCTCGTTTGCTGGGGCCCAGTCTATGTTGTTGCGGCCTACGCTGGACTGCACTTCTGTTTCATCTGGTGCAACAGATCTTTCTTGCTGACTTTGTACATTGTCTTGGATTAGAAAATTGTTTCACCCCATCTTTTTGTGGGTTCTGCTGCTCTAGAAATTGCCTGCCTTTACTCCAATATCTTTGAGAAGGAATCCTGTAAGGATTTATTATGTCTCTCCCTATAACTTCCATATCTATATATCCTCGTTAGTTTCTCTTCTGAATTGTAGTCCTGCATCATGAACTATTGAATGTTTAGAACTGTTTATTCCATAGGCATCTCAAACTCAACATGTTCAAAACTGAACTTGTTATTTCTCTCCTAAAACCCAGGACTCTTCTGAACTTTCATATTTCTTTCCAGGGCATAGTAATCCTTACAGCCATCCAGGCTTACAGTTGCTTTGTCATCTTCTAGTCCTCACTGTCATTCACTCCACATATCCAAACCTGTGCCGAATCTTATCTTTTCTCCCTCAACAAGATCTCTTAAATCTGTCCCCTCCTCTTCTCTCTCATATTCATTATTCTAGTGCAGCCCCTCATTGACTCTTATTTGACCTAATGTTGGAGAAACCTAACTGGTCTCTTTGCCTCAGCTTATGCCCCTCTCTAACTCATCTTCTACAGAGTTGAAAATGTTATCTTTTTAAAGTACAGATTTAACCATTTATTTTTCTACTTAATAAACAACATGGATCACATGTAATCTCTTGGATCAAGCATAAACTATTTTGTTTGTCATTTAAGGCCCTTCATAAACTTTCCCTTACCTACTTTTCCATTCCTATTAAATAATATTCTCCTCCATATATAATATGGTTAACTATATGGAACTTCTAGTTATTTCTTCTACATAACACTGAATCTCTTATCCCATGCTTATGCATTGGCCAGAATAAATTTCCTCTTTTCCCCAATTTCTTCCCGTTTCTTCGAGGGTCAGTTCATAGACCACCTACTATATGAAACATACAGATTTGAACACCTTCCCTTCCTCCCAGGTTCCCTTCCTACAACCAATTATTTTATATCTGTTTTATTTATCTCTACATCTCTATCTACATATACACATCTTCACTCCCCTGAATACATTATAAGGGCGATGACTGACACCTAGACAGTACCAGAAGTATAGAGCTTACTAACTATTTGTCAATTAGTTGATTCCCTCTAATCATAGGAGTAGAATTTGGGGATTACATGTGAATTTGCTAAGTTAGATCTTTATTTCTTAGACACATTAGCAATATTATCTCTGGGCATAAGCTCTTTTCTGAGCATATCAGATACTTTTTGGGACAACTAGTGTTATGCACAAAGTGTACATGGAGATCTTCAGTCTACAGTAGTGAATTGCCCTGGGTACATGAGTTTTCCTACCTCTATTGCTCCCTGCACCTTATGCCTACAACTCTTCCTGCAGACTCTACATGGCTCAGAAAATGTAACTTAGGTTTACGGGTGAACTCTTTTTAATGAAAATACATTAGATTAATCCTAATTATGTTAATTTATGCTACAATCTAATAATGTTTTGGGATTGAGTAAATAGTGTCATATTGACTGCTTTGTTAAAATGAGAATCATATTTGCAGGGACTCAGAGATACAGTTGTGAGTGGGAGGCAGTTAGCTTCCCCATACCAGCGTTTCCACTAGTACTTTGGGAACTCCTGAACTACCAGTGCAAGTACAGGCTGACTGAGTGATTAAACCCAGACAAAAGAGGCAGAGAAGAGTATAACTTGGCTGCCTTTATCCCATGTGAGCCGTGTCCTATGCTACACAAGAATATATACATAGTACTCATTATAATGTTTTATAAAAAATAGATCTTAATATATATTTAGCTGGAGAAATGTCATAATTTATCATATGATCTCTGTTGGCCTCAGAATTCAAATGCCTATTAGTGAATCATTACCTTTGGTGTGTGAACTAGTATCCAGAAGAAATAAGCTTTCTTCTCAAATACCTAATCTATTTCCCTAAATAACATTTTTCCCCATGGACTATCTGGTTTATAGATCAAGGAAACATCAATCAGTGGTAAATTTTACCATTATGACCAGTTACCTAATTTTCCAGAGAGCTATTAATTGAAGTAATTTAGGAATCAAGGGAGAAAAAAGAAATTTCTTATAGGCATGCTAAAAAATCTATAAAAATCTACATCCTATTAAAGTGAAATTAGTACTGTTAAAGGTAACAGGAAATGTTTTAAAGAAACTTGACTTTTATTTCAGGGTACCATGTTGCTCCTAGGGAAGTTTAAAAGAGAAATAATTATTTAAAATCTTTTACAAAGTTAGACATTTTATTTAGGTCATTCTAAAAATTATATTAAGGTATTTCTTTGAAAGTCTAAGCACATAACAGTTACTTAATAGTGAATTGGATTGCTAGTCATGAACATGTTATACTTTAAATTAGAAACGCATTTTACATACTAAGTTGTATTAATGCTTTTTTGTTTTTATATTAATTTCATTTCCAACTATATTCCCTCCAAATACCTAGTGAGCTCTCCCTTATAATAAAGCACTGGGTCTGACAGTAACTGTAAAATTCCATGTCCGATGTCCTTCAACTGTGTCTTTCTAACACACACAAAAAAAAATATGGAGCATGTGGAAGAACAAAGCACATTCTCCTTTTTGCTTGGTGTCTATGAAGAAGAAAAAGTAAACCCACAGCATTTCATTATTTTGGTTTTTTTTAGTTATTCAATTTCTCTAGCAGCATAGGGGAAGACAATGTCGCTTCATTTATCAACTCTTTTGAACTCCATTACATTTGATTGAAATCTAGTTTTTCAGCTTCTCACTCAGTTCTACTAAATACTTTGTTCCATAAATCAGTCCAGAGAACCTTGAAATCACCAAATAATACAACAAATGTCACATATGACTTAGATTATTCACCCTTCAAAACTACCTTATATTTAACTATTATATATGTGTGTATAGACTTATATTTAACTACTCTTTATATGTATTTATTCATTTTTATACTTATGTTGAATATATTTGATATGTACTATTGCCTCTTCCATTGGAATATAATTCCTTGTGAGTAATCATTGTATTTTTAGTCTCAGATTCCCAGTGTCTAGCTAGCATAGTGCCTTACACATGGGAAGCAATTAATATGTACTTGTTGGTTAACTGATACAAGCTATAACCTTTCATTGTATCCATTAAATTTATCCAACTCCTAACTAGAAAGGATCTCATGGGGGGTAGGGTATGAAGGGAAGGTATCAAATGTAGTAAAAAGGAGCCATACATTCACCAAAGGTGGTTGCCATTATAACGGAAGATAACACCACAATCCAAATGCAAGAAAGATTCTCATTATATCCCTGGTATAATCTGTGTATGTACTTTTGGGGGATTTTCATATGACCCTTGGACAAATGGCCCACACCAACTTCTCTTGTGCCTTACATATGGCTACAAAAAGGTAGGGTGCTATGCTATCTATTCATCAGTGATGGAAAAGAACACATGATCTTCCTACAGATTGGTGCTACATCTAATCCTCCAGCTAGTGGTTACATCAAGATCTCTATGAAGCATGTGCAGAATTTCCTTTCAAGTGTGCATGTGTGAGCCTTCCATACCACCAAGAAAGATGACCTCAAATCACTGGGCAGGAGAAAAAAAACAGAACAAAACAAACATTATGACCACTGATGAAATGGGACCAGAATTAATAGTCACAGCAGAAAAGGCTTCAGAGAACTTGAAAAAACCAACAATTCATCCAATAATTGCAAAGAAGTGCTGCCGTAAAATCTCCTGTCTTTTAATAGGAAAAAGCTTTCAGCTGGACCCCCTTTTTCAGGGAAAGGAAATTGAACTCAGTCATGGAGTCAGATATGTGTCTCGGGCAGATCTGCAGGACTTCTAATATCCTTTCATTAATGTAGTCTCAGATTCCCAGTTGAAGAGAACTTCAAGGTCATGAGGTGCAAACCAGACCTGATCAGTAATACTTTCTACGATATCCCTGGTAAGTGTACCATAGGACCTGGAGGTAACATAGCTATGCTACTGATGCATCTGCCCCCCTTCAATATGGCCAACAAATAGTGCCACGAAACAGGGGCACAGGCAGGAATGTAAAGAAGGTATGAGACTACCATGGGCTGCTGCAAGGTCCCTGGGGTCTTCTTTGGCCGTTCCCTCTTATACCTTGCTCCACATATTTTGGAAATCCTAGGCTGACTTTGATAATCATGGCTTGTCTGATTAGTAATTCTTTTCTCAATCCCATCAGGACAGGGTCTCATAAACTTAATTTCTAGAGTTTAACACTAGAAATAATCTCCCTATCTTTTCCTTAGTAATACTATCTCCCTTATGAAGGCCCCTTACTGATCCATTGATATAGCAAAATAATAATAATAAATAATGTGTCTTTAGTGAATATGGCTTAATCATTCTTTCCACATTTTCCCATATGCAGTCCTCATTATGATATCTCTCTCATACTGTTATTTGGTATTAGTGCTTACCCTGTCGATCTCCATCTAGGATCTTCTATACTTCATATTTTTCTAGGGACATGGAATGGGTGATAGCCAGTTGTAATGGGAGTACTGAAGGATGCACAAGTCAGGTCAGGCATGGGAGTGTATTTTCTGGAACTCCAATAACCATATTTGATAGATAACCAGTTTAACACCAGATCATGCCAAAAATCACCAGGCAATGTTCCTCAATAGCTTAAGGGAGGCTGTAAGCTAGTAACTGTATGTGACATAGGAAAATTTGATCCCTTGGCTCCCAGAAAAGACTATTATTTAATGTACATCAGTTTCTTTGCTATCAACTTTTTTTTGTATGATTAAGCCAGGGGAATGATTTTATTCAAAGTAGACCTAAGTTCCACTTCCTGCTGCCCAAGTAGGTAGATTCTTCATATCTAAAGCATCTCCCAGGAAGAGATAATAGGGATAACCATATGACACAGAAGTCTTATCTGAGCACCTGTCACACTGCATGCCTAGAGGCAAATGCAAATTGTGCCATGCCCATCCAATTTCCATATGTGAGTTTTTATTCCATCATACAAAAAAAATCTATCCATTTGACCATTCAACTTTCAGAAGGAGAACACTCTTTTCTCCATTTTCTTTTGCTCTTTGTCCTGAGCTGTTTGGTCCAGAAACATGAGATTAAACTTTGAGGTTCCTTTTCCTAGAGAAAAAACATCTAATTGACTATGCAGGCGACAAAGGTAGACAGCTGTTTCTCCTGTGCTGGGATCAAACAGAAACAAGAGTAAGAACTATCTTGGAGGTGGATCAAGCAGTTTTCAGGCCAATCAGACTTGTCTACCTCCCAGCATTATGCCTGGTTTCTCCCCCTTAAAAAAAAACAAAAACAAAAACAAAAAACACTCCTATTTGTACAAGTGACTTAACTTCTCTGGCCTTCAGCTTCCTAATTTGGAAGATGATGGGGTTGGACTAGATGATCAATGGTCCGTTTCAGATCCAAATCCTGGAAATAAACAATTCCAACCTGTATTTATCCTATATTTGCAATGAAGGTTTAGTGAAAAGTTGTACCCCTCCTTACATGTCCTAACACTAAATGTAACTCTGAACTAAAAAGACACCCACTACAAAGATAAGGGAAAGAAAAGGAACTATTGGCCTCAGGAGAATGAATTTCATAGACTATACAAATCCCCTATTGTTACAACTTTTTATAAGAAACCTCACAGCAATGGGGTGTGTAATTCTATTCCTGAATAAACTTTTGCTTAAAGAAACCAATCTCTTGCCTTAAATGATTAATCTCAGATCCAAATATGCATTATTGAAGTAGTATTATAAAGAGGAATTATCAAATTTTTATACTGTAGTCATCTATCAAAAAAAGATAATTTGAAGACTGAGTCTTTTAAAGCAGGGAGTCTATTTCCAAGACTAAAGACTAAATTAATTTTGAACTTTAGGTTATATCACAATATAGTATTCCCATGTATAATATCATAGTGAACTCTAGCTCTAAAACTAAAAGACTTGTTAATGAGTTTTGCATTTAACATCAGCAGTAACTTTCCAGTTTTTCAATTACCCTTAGGCATTTCACTACTCTCAAAATTAAGTTCTTAGATGACTGTAATTTTAATACTAGCTACGTTTGAACAAACTATGTATCTAACCTAAGATAAAATACATGATGAATTTATAATAAATTTAAATTATGTAAATATCTAATACATAAGTAAAATGGGGGAAAGTAATAATCAAATAGAAAATAGTTTCTTTTATAAAAGGAAAATTCAGTGTCTTTTTCTGATTCCACATTTATTAAGGCTATAACATTCTGTGATTTTTTTTCTTTAATTTCCATTTTTACTTTGTAAAGTCTTTCCAAAGTCTGTAGGAATATTCCCTTATATGAGCTTCTTTTCTTATGAAATAAGAAATTTTCTCTCCTAAAAGACCCATTCAATGAGAAAGTCAATTTAATTAAATTTTCTAATTAGTTGGATTTTTGTTAACTGCAATCAAAAAATATTTGCAAGTTATATAGAAAAAACTTGAGAGCATCTCATTTACAACAGATTAAGAGAAACAAACCAGTTCTGTTTAAATCCAGTTTAGAGCTTCCATTTTATTTGGTGGATGTAACAGAATTTCAGGAATAAAGCCCCACTAGGCTCTGAGTAAGTCATGGAAGCCTGAGGCAGCCTCCAGGGCTTTAAATCGCTAACTGATTGCTTAAGGGGGATTTTGATTAAGGTGCTTTTACATACCTTGCAATTAACTTTATAAAAACCATCCCAATCAATCAACCAACATTTAATGACTTACTAAGTGTCCAGCTCTGTGCAGGGCTCCTTCTTAATGCCAGGAAGGCAAAGTAGATTGCTATAAAGTTTAGACATCTCTAAATTACTCTATATTTTTTCCCCTCAGGATGATAAGCTATGCCATAATTTTTAGCTGGGCTAGAATAAATAGCATAAATACTAAGAATGTTCCACAATGTTGCAAAAATAAATAGATTTCAAGTTACACGTGAGATGCCTTTTTACTAGCATTTTATGGGTATTGTTTTGGAACAATTCAAATATACTTTTAATGTAAAGGCATAGACTACTTTAACACAAAACAAGGACAATAAAAACAGAAATTATAGGATGAGGCATAATGTTGGTGTGATAATGGTATTATATGTGGAGTCAGAGGCAAAAGTTTTAAAATCCAGCTATCCTATTTATTAACTCTTTAACACTGGGCCAGTCATTTCAACTCTCAGAAAATCCCAGAATCTAAGAATTGGAACAGAACTCATGGACCACTGAATTTAACTCAGATTTGAACAAAAAACCCCTCTACCACATAGCTGACCACCTATTTTTCTTCCATTCTTCCAAATTGATAAAGACTATTCTTCTTGGAAGATTTCTTTGTCAACTGAGATAGTTTGATTTGATAAGATGATCTCTAATTTCCTTCCATTATGCACTGAATCTGAATCATGGAACCAAACTATTAAAGTTAAAAAACACATAGGGAAAGAATGTTTATTTGGTCTCTGTATATTTATCAATTTAATCAGATTGATCCTGGAACTTTAACTTTTTAGTAATAGACTATGTCTTAGTGTGTTTTGTATGCCTCTGTATGGTGGTAAACTAATGTTTTGATTAAGTTGCAGTAACATAGCTCCCAATTCAATTTATAACTTGTGTATAGTTTATTTTAAATAATTATTATTTTATACCTCATAAAAGTTTATATATTAATTTATCTTTCTCAAGGTGTTCAAGAGGATCTTGAGCAAATAGGTGACAGCTCAGTGATGTCAAACTTGAATATATAATGTGTACATATATAGAGACTATATAAAAAAATGAGTACATGGTGATTAGTGAGGAAGGCACCACTAACATTTGGGGAGATCAGGAAAGGTTTCAAGGTTCTTGAAAGGTTTTCGAGCTGAGCTTTGAAGTGAAGCAGAAATTCTAAGTGGTGAAGAGGGAGAGTACTCCAGGTCTTCTACAATGTCCAAGAGGTCATCTAGCATTTGTATGGTGGTTTACATGTGGAGGAGTTCACTATTTCTTAACAAAGCTTATTCCCCTTTTGGAGAACTCTGACATGTGTGTGTGTGTGTGTATGTGTGTGTGTGTGTGTGTGTGTGTGTGTGTGTGTTGATGGTGCTGCTTTATTATCATTCCTAGTGAAATTTTTGACAAGAGACACAATTATGCAGAGAACTAAAAAAAACCACCTTGTGGGCTGTTAGAATTCTGTGTCCCTTGGGATTCAGGAATGGACTGGGGGGAAAGAGCTGATTCTTAAGTTTTTTCCTAATATCAAGCCAAATTTTTCCTCTCTGCAATTTCTACTCATTTCTCGAAGTTCAGTCCCTTGGAGCCAAGCAAGACAAGTTTGAATTCTTCTTCCATTGTTCCATTAGAACGACAACTCCCCCAACATTGTTTGATAGTTCTCATGGCCCCCTCAGTTGTTCTTTTCTTTAAGTCATACATCCCCAATTCTTTTAACTGATTGCCATACGCCATAGCTTTGAGTTTGGGTCCCTTCAAAATCATGTTCCCCTTTATCTGTAGTCAGATATCAGAAAACACTTTTTAGCTCCTTTGTAACAATGTTCACTATGAAGAGGAATAAAATTCTGACATTCTGTCTAGTAAAGTGATTCATTTAGAATACACAGTATGAATAGAGTTTGGGATAAAATGCAAAATAGAGATGTTTGGTTTGCTAAGGAGAAAAAAAAATTACAGGTTGCTGGATTCAGGTTAGAAATAACAGACTTAGTGCTTCTTTTCCTCCTCCTCACCCTCCTCCCTCTTCCCCTCCTCCTTCTCATCTTTCTCCTCCTCCTCCTCCTTTTTCTTCTTCTGAAAGGACTTTTAATTCCGTTTCGCTCCACAAGCAAGAGTTCATAAACTGTTGACGTTACTATTTTTTGAAGTTAAGCAGTAAGTACAAATGCTAGAAGAGTGCTAAGCCACTGTCAGTCACTACCACAACCAAAACCTTAGATTCTTCTCTCCTTTGCTTTGCAGCAATCTCATTTTGGAATAAGCACTGCTCTGAGGAAACTCTGGAATTGTAACATAATGAAAAGTGATTTTCCCCCAGTGAGGCTGGGGTCTACCTTCTACTCCGTAAACATTTACTTTTGTCAGGGGACACTTCAAATGACTCTCATATTCTCTAAGAATGGAGATATCACATTGCTTTGTTTCAGAATGAAATATACTTTTTAAAGGGTCCTGCTGTCCCTTAAAAACTATTTGTGTTCTCTTAACTTTATGCTTTGGTTCATGCCATTGTGTCAACTCAAGTTAGTCTCTTCCATCCTCTCCTCTTATTCAAAATCTTTCCCTCCTTCAATGTAAATAGCATCCCTTTCATAAAAATTCAACGAATACCCTAATCTGAAATCATCTTACCTTTCCCATAATTCTAATGTGTAACCAACCATTGTACAATTTATTTAGCATATAAATGTATTTCTTTCAGTAATTACATATTTATTAACATATGATTTACGTAATTCATTGTATTAGGACAGATACAAAATTTAAATGAGATGTTCTTTGATGCCCTTACATGGCTTATAGTCTATAGATATAAAATTATAATAATAATAGCTTTTATGTAGCTCTTTAAGGTTTATAATGCTCTTAACATATATTGTCTCATTTTATTGTCACCACATCCATTACAGATTGCTTTATGATAATTATCCCCATTTTACAGGTTAGGAAACTAAGGCTGAGAGAGATTAAGTGAATTACCCAGGATCATACTTATCTATTGTGCCTAATTCATAAGTATCATCATAAAAACTGTACATATGTGCATTAGAAAGTTTTGAAGAACTATGTTCTCTTGTGTTAGAATTTCCCTTGTTGTTATATTTCAGTTTTTCATATCATTTTCACATACCTTGACAGCAAGTATCAGAGGCTTTTATGTTGCTTGTAAGATTTTTCTTCTACCAAGCAAATGCTCAATAAATAAGTGTTGATTTGTTCTGAGTTATATAGAATAGGTACAGACCATATTATGTTTTATATAAATGTCTAACTATAACTATAGGAGGGAACTAGGTTTCTAACTAGAGTTCTGGTCCTGGAGTAAGGAAGACCTGAGTTCAAATCCAGTCTCAGACACTTACTAGCTATGTGACTCTGGACAAGTCACTTAACTTCTGTTTACCTTAATCCACAGAGAAGGAAATGGCAAACCACTCCAGTATCTTACCGCCCCCCCCCCCCAACAAAAAGAAATCCTACAGACAGTATAGTCCATGGTTCCATAAAGAGTCAAACATGACTGAATGACTGAGCAACAACAAACAACAAAACCATAACTATGATATGAATCAATATAATGCAAGTAAAAGTACTACCTCTTTGTGTTTTAAGCATATATCAGGATGATCTCTGCATACCTGTATGTGTGTGCAATGGCACAATAAAGAGTTCGGAGTCCGAGACCCAAATCAGAAAAGGCATTCATTATTCTTTCTCATGAGAAAGGATGCCACCCAAGCGGTAGAGGTTGGGGGTGCTTTAATTATATTTTACATTTATTCAGTCTGAATAAACGGTTCATCCCCTGGACATAGTACAAGAGAGTAAAAAGGACTCAGATGGATACCAGTCCTTTTATAGATCTGCACTTCGAATCTCCCGCCAGGCTCTTCATTGGCCAGATAAAAAACCCAGACTGCCTACATCATGCATGCCCTCCTCTAAGCATGCAAGCCTCTGAACTTTCACCTGACCTACCTGGGGCCTAGTTTCTGCTAGATCAGAGCTCTGATTAGAACTAGTTTCAGTCACCTGACTTACATTCTGCTAAAGCTGGGGCAGGGGAGGGGTAGAGGTGATGAGGGCACAGTCTCTGGGAACCCCTTGAACCCTTGAACTCTCCTTGAATCTTCCCACTCGACCTGGCCTTGGCCTGAGGCTATAACCATTAAGCCCAAATGCCTACCTTGCCCAGTCCTCTATTGTCCAGCTGTTTCCCACCCTTAATCCTGTTTCCCATCCTTAATCTTGATCAAAATATCTATACCCTAGCTCTGTTACCCTAGCCCTTTATGGTCTGCCATTTCCATATAGCCTTCAGCTATTTCCCTCACCCTGGAGTCTGACCTCATCCCAGTCCCTTCAAGCTCCTCCTTAGACTCCTCCTTAAGTCCTTCCCTAGACCTCTCCTCTGGCCACCCCAGACCACCCCTCAATCCCTCCCACAACCTTTGTGTATATAATCTCCATCTTGCCTCCATGAAGGTGGTCAGAACCAATCTAGCTCAGATGGGTCTGGCCCTCTTTCCTTACAGGCGTCGCAAGGGGTGGGATCTCCGGGCCGGCCTATTTGGCTAACTCTTAATAAACCTTATCTTTTCCCTTGGCTGAGAAAGCTTGACTCAAATTCTTTCGGCAGGACCCGGTGTGGTGTGTCGGTACTTTGGGCTGTCGAGCACCTCTCACCCCAAACCCTCATCAGAGGGACACCTTCAATTCTGTGGAAACAAAACTGTTCCCCCCGTTTCTTATATACGGGATACAGATCAAATTATCTCACAACAAATTTCCACAGAGTTGTTTAGTTGTACTGTACATGCCTTATATAAGCATCCTGGAGACTCATTCAGACACGTCGACACTGAATGCTTCCCCTGGTCCTAGGTATTTTATGGATCTTCAGGGGTGGGGAACCTGTAGCCTCTAGGTCCTCAAGTGTGGCCCTTTGACTGAAGCCAAACTTCATAGAACAAATCCCCTTAATAAAAGGATTTGTTCTATAAAACTTAGACTCAATCAGAAGACTGGACCCAAGGACCTAGAAGGCCACATGGCCTCAAGGTCACAGGATCCCCTGGTATAGATCACCATCTACTCAAAAACACAGCTTCTGATCTTCCACCCCCACTAATCTATTTCCTTTACTAGCTTAGCAGATATTAGTTTTAACTAAAATAGCTTAATTAAAACGATAACAAATTTAAGTAGAAATATTCCTCCCATACCACAGGAGATATGTTTTCCCACAGGTAACCTTATAACCAATGGATGACAGACCACATAGGCAACACTTGTGGCTAAAAAGCTGTGGACCCAGGGGAAAAATATAGAAAGTTATTCCTGGCATGTGTGTCCAGTAAGCACAAAAGTGTAGTACAAATCTTGCCTATGATAATCCTGTTTGCTCAACCAAAAAAGCTGCCAAAGTTCCTTAATTATATGATCAGAGAGTTTGCTTCCTCAAATGACTTGGGGTTCTCTGCTGCTCTCTTCCCTCTGCTAAATTGGTCTCTCTACTAGTATCACTTCTAAGCTTCAAGATTATCAGATATTATGCAGCTTCTTCCTATACAGGGAGAGGGGTCTGTCAGCTCTTGTAGCTCATAGCCTCAGGGGTCATTTCCCTTTTAAAGATGTCACATTCCATTAGGCTAGCTAAAGAAATCCATAGATGATTAAAACTTTCTTTTGAAAATTTTCTGGTACAGTCATTCAGATTCTCTTAATTTAAATTTTTACTTTTTCACTGAATAAAATTCCTTTTTAATTCCTCTCATAACCCTGAGTTCCTAGCCTGGATCTCCTTCATATCACTCAGGAACTTTGATGAGCAAACCTGCAAATGAATTGGAAAAGGAAATTCATTTCAACAGACAAAATCTCCCTGATTACTATGCAAATCAACTGAGGAACAAAACTTAAAAGGGCTAGGTGGACTTGTTGAAGTTTATAATCTTTGCTCTACTTCCCACCCAGCAATTAAAATTGTAGTTGGTAATCTACTCTTAAGTTAATTGGAAACCTTCTGGGGGTTGACAATATTTCCATTATACTTGGATTTCCATTAGAATTATTTTTTTTTCCACCAAGAGTTTTCACATGCATACATGTGTATATAGTCTATGTGCATATACGTAAAGTATATTGAGTTCCTCACATGTGTACCATAAATATCCCCCGAGATTATTACTCTCAGTGGACCTGAAGACACAAATTTTGCAACACTTTGGGTTTGCTTTCTGCTTAAATTTCCTGTAAATATAAGTAAATATGCTTTGGGGCAATTGATCCAAAGAATCCTTGTTTTATTTGTTTACTTTAGTCTTCTGTTGGCAGGGAACAAAGGCAGCAATAACTCAAGTTCAACAAGCTGTAAGAGGAGAAAAATGTGGCAGCAAGAACAAAGGAAAGAAGTGAGAAAAATAGCCATTCTTTATTTTTTAAGAGCTGTTTTTATTGCCTGGGGGGGTATGTGACCTGTTTTGAGATTGCAGGAGTTCATTCATTTTACATTTTAATCAGAATATTTATAAGCATCTATCTGCTTCTTTAGTTTGCCACAACTAATCTGGGCTCTTGTGGGAGAAAACATACTTTTAATCCCCAGAGATTCAATTACCTTTCACATAGCACAGCATATCAAATCACTGCCAATTGAAGAAAGCAAGGTGTAAAAAATGAATTAAAAGAGAAGAGTTCAGGATAATGTCAAAATTAGTTTAACCCTGTAACATATTAATTTACTTTAGGTGCTTGAGATAATATAAAGGTTAGGAATATTAAAGTTGGCTAGGAACTCATCTATTTTACACCACACATGAAGGAAAATCCTTTGGAGAAAACTGATATACAATAGACAATAAAATTGGGTACCTAAAACAGTTTTATTCTGAATCCAGAGAGTTGACAAGATGGAATAGTCAAGGCTGTTTGGGTTATGAAAAGATAGAAACACTAGTGCACTATTGATCAAACTATAAATTAGTCTGACAATTCTAGAAAGAAATTTGAAATTATGATAGAAAATAACTAACATGTCTATACCATTTCATGATGGTCCCCTGCTAGGCATATCCCCTAAGAATAATGATAAAAAGACATGTTTTATATGCTACAAAATATGTACAGCAATACATTTTATGGGAGCAAAGTAGAAATACAATCAATGTTCATCAGTTGGAGAATGACTAAACAAATTGCTTTATGTGTGTACTCGAATGTCACTCCAATAAAAGAAACAAAGAATATTATAAATATAGAGAAGTATGGGATGACTTACATGAACTGATGCAAAGTCAAGTAAGCAGAAGCAAGGGAAAAAACAGTCACAACGATTATAATGTATGAATAAAAAGATTGATGACAACTGAAAAATCAAACAAAATGCTATGAAATTATAATCACCAAGTCATATAAGATATATGAAAATTAACTCCCTTCTCTGCTTTGCAAAAATGGGAGATTATGGGTATGAAAAACTGTATATGATATCATATGTGTATTTGCTTGATCTTTTGTAAGCCATTAATCTTTGTAAACCTAGTGTCCTTTTCTGCAAAATCATCATGACAATATTTAACTACATAACTCAGGAATTTATTTCAATGAACATGCTTTGTAAGCCTTAAGGCATTACATAAATGGTCTATAATTAAGAGATGTTCATAATTTTTTGCTTTAAATATTAAGAATGATTTGTTTATGTTACAACTATGATGTTATACCCAGTATCAATATGGATTACAGATATTATTTCCCATGAAGGTCATACTCCATGGTATTTGCTACTGTAATAATTCATCATTTCTCTTCATTTTCTTTTTGAGCAAACCCCTGAAATGGTTCTAAGAACTACTAAACACATTTCAAAACCAAGTGGTTTGCTGGTTTATTTGCCACTTTTCTTACATAATATTCTTTTATTTGATAAAATTTACAGTGATTCATTTTGGAGGCTGGCCTGAGATTGACATATTTGGCAGGATTTTGACACTACATAATACAAAAAGGAGGCACATTTATTTTCACTGATTAACTAGAGTAAGTGTTAGTAAAGTGTCTGACCTCAGCTGCTTCTTTCATTGACTTCACTAGCAGCTCTGCCATGAACAGTGATGATGGTTCAATTGGCCCTTGAGTGATTAATTCAGAAAAGGTTTTGAAAGCAACAAAAGAAAAGAAAAAAAGAAATGTGTCAGTTTCTTGGTCTTTCTTTGCAATAGCTGCTTCCTGGAAGGCAGCCAAGCCTAGGGTGCCATTTCTACTAACCCAGGATTAAGACATCTGAGACACACCTTTTTTTTATAACAATGGGGGGAAAAATAAAACAGCATCTTGACTAAGAAAGGACTAAATCCTTAAAAGAAAATGTAAACCACGTTAATGGTAAGCAGATTTCGATGGTTAGGGTTAGATTATACTATTTTATCCTGTTCTAAGGAATAAAATTCAAAAGGGAAAGAGAAAAAAGAAAAGAAATAAAAAGGAAGAGGGAGAAAATATATTAAAAGGGACATCATCTTCAAAAATGATTTTATTCTACTTTGGAGTTTTTTCTTCCATTTTCTTCAGTAAAATATACTTCTATGCAAAGGAAAACAAATATTAATATAATGCAATAAGTTCCAGATATGTATCCTGAATTCTCTCAAGTTGGTTAAGCTCCTTTATAAAAAAAGGGACTGGCCTGAACCGAACATGATACTCCATAGAAAATCTGACCAGATAGCCTACAGTGAATCTATTGGAATCCCAAGCTTATATATGATACAGTAGGCTCTGCTATAACTCAACATATGCATTCTCCAAAAGCACTTAGCTGTGTAAAATTGCACAATAAAAACCACAGAATTTATGGGGAAAATGGAATAGGGACACAATGTTCAAAAACTTCATCAGTGACACATTATTAAAAAAATTAAAAAGGTAGGAACCTAGTAAAAATATTAGCAAAATTTTATAGATGTTAAATTGTTAAGAAATTCATAAATAATACAATAAATGGCAGTGGAATCTGAGGCTTTAGGCTGCTGTTTGGCCTGCACCCCAGTTCCCAGTGGTCAAGCTGGCAAAGTCTCATGCAACTTGTTCAGAACACAACCCCAGGCCTATGGGTCTAGGTTGGGGGAAGGGACATCATGGGAGAAGTAGTGGTATATAGCAGGCTAGCCCTTCTTCACTCACGGCTCCTATTGCATTAGAAGATACACAGTAAATATGGCACATTATCTTGCCAAAGATCAGAAGTTTATTTGTGGCAGTGGGAATCAGAAGAGTTGCAGCTTCTGAATTATTAAGTGGCACAGTTGTTTGTATTCAAGCCATTTTCTTACAGAAGAATTCATGAAGAAGCAAACTCAAATTAGCAGTGTACTTAAAACATTCCCTAATATGTCAATGATATTAGAACAAATTTTTTATTTGAAACACACATTATAGCAGAACTAACTATATATTAACTAATGAAGCCTAAAGATGTTACCTTTTCTTTTCATTTTTGTAGACACAGCTCAAATATTTGCTTACACGAAGCATGTAATTCAATCATATACCTTTTAATGAATTGCTACAAATCCAGATTTCCCTCAACAAATACACAGCCAATTATTTTTTGTTTGTGGGTTTACTTCTCATTTAAATGCAGGACCAATAATTTAACCCTGTTCAATTTTATCGTTACTTTAGGCCTAGCTGTTGAACTATAGTCAAATCATTTCATCTCTTGGGGGATTCATTTTCTGCACCTGTTAAAATGGAGTTTGCATTACTTGCACTACCTTTCCAATGGGGTTGTTATAAGAAAAGTGATTTAGAAAGCTTAGAATTCTATGGAAATATGATTTCTTAAGGTTGTTTTGAATCTTTCTTCTGCCACAGCTGGCATTAGCTCTACCTTGTAGTTTTCTGTCATTCACCAAATTGATAAATATGTCTTCTATACTTCTAAGATAGTGAGTTGACATTCAAGTCTTCCATGGCCTGGACCTAACCTACCTTCCCCAAAACAGTTCGCATCAGTGCCTGCCTTCTACCTTATCATCCAGTCAAACGGAACAAATATGAATTCTCTAAAACACTACATTGTTCAAAATTCATCCCTTTTCTCAGGCTTTTCCCTCTTCCTACCATGCCCTCTCACTCTTCTGAATCTATTAAAATCATACCCATCCTGTGTGGTCCACCTCAAATATTATTTTTTCACATCCTCTCTCATATTAAAGTTATTCCCAAACTTGTATTAGAAAGGGGTAGGGTAGTATGCTATTTATCTTTACATGTAGCAACATACATGTCCTGAATAGATTATGTACTTAATATATCACTGAATTCTGTGATTTAATGCCTGTCCTCTTAAGTTAGCTATATTGACCCAAGAGCATTACTATCATATTATGTACTCAGAGCAGTATTACCAGAATCTGGTGGTATTTAATAATATAAGCATGTGCTTCCAAAGTAGAAGTTAAGGAACCCACAGAGCAGACCCCTTTCTAACGGCAAAAATACCCATCATATATCACAATGGCTTTAAGTTGAGAAGTTGAGAAATATATATGCATATGTATATATATATATATGTGTGTGTGTGTGTGTGTGTACACACACACATAGTATGTGTGTATATGTCTGCAAATAAATTTAGTCTTTAAATTATAGATATATATATATATATATGCACATATATATGGATATGCATATATATAGAACTAAATTTACTTACTTTTGCAATTTAAGCCTTAAACCTTAAATAAATTACATTTCTCATACTTCAATGATTTAATAGATCTGTGAATCCATCAAGTTTCTCCCACCAGTTGTGCAATTTGTGATTCATTTATGCCTGTTCATCCTGTGAGAAACTTTTGCTCGGCCTTCTGTAAATCCACTACAGGAATGTGGTCAACATTTGGGGATCCTTCCTCTTAATCTCTGAACATAATACGTGTACCAACACAATACAATGACTGTATATTTGCTATCCCTTATTACTGCTACATGATCTACCAATCTCCTTTTCCAATTATACATCTCTTTGACAATATAGTTTACATCGCTTCTCATATGCCATTTGTCATTGGGATTATGCTTCAGTATATTTATACTTATGCATCCTTATATTGTCCTCTAGGTCATTTATAATTTTGATCCTTCAGAAATTGTGTTATTCCATGATTTATAGGCATATAGCATCACCAGTTTTAAAAGCTGAGTTTTCATTTGAGGAAGATGCTCAAGTCATTGTAAGAGTTAGAATATAGTTTATCCTATTTTCTTCCTCCTCAAAACTGGATAAAGCTCATTGTACATCTTCTGTGTGTGTGTGTGTATGTGTGTGTGTGTGTGTGTGTGTGTGTGTGTGTGTGCAGGTATATACACTTGATATAACATTTATAGATATATTACACTTAATCTAAATTTTGCTAGATAGTGCCTATAAAGATATGTTATAATCCTTAGTCTTCTTCTAACTAGAATTTCAACATTAAATGAGCTCTTCAAATATTCTGGTCTTCAGTTTCTTCTTTTGTATAATAATATTTGAACTTAATATCTAAAATTGCTTCTAACATTAAACAAAATCAAGCGGAGGTGGGTAGGGGTAGATCTTGAATGAGAGGATCTATTATCCAAAAGACAAAGGAGATCTTCCCAATGCTTTCATTAGGGGCCAAGAAAGCAGGGGTAGAGACAAGATTAGAAAAATGCATTAGAAAGTTTACTTCAGGAGTTATGTGGAGTCCAGAGAGGGGATACATTGGAGCCAGGAAGACCAGATAAGCAGCTATCATCACAGCATAGGTGAGAAGACATAAGGGCCCAAACCAGGGTTGAGGAACCTCTGGCCTCAAGGCCACATGTGACCCTCTTCAAGTGTGGCCCTTTGACTGAATCCACTTCACAGAACAAACCCCCTTAATAAAAGGATTTGTTCTATAAAACTTAGACTCAGTGGAAAGGCTGTACCCAAGGACCTAGAAGGCTACCTGTGGCCTTGAGCCTTCAGGTTTCCCACTCCTGGCTAAACTATGGTAATTGTAGTGAGAGGGAATGGCTGCATGTATGAAATATTATTGAGATGGAAATGATTTGACATAGCAAATGATTCGATGTGTGAAATAAGGCAGAAAAAATGATTCAAAGATGAATCCAAGCTTATAAACTGAGGCAAACAGGAGGCAGATATTACCATTATTAAACAGAGAAAAGTTAGAAAGATATAAATTTGGAGATGAAATATAAGACTTTACCAGTTTAAAACATTAGTTGTACAGTTAATCATTTAATCAATTAACAAGTCTATTAAATTCCTATTATATGCCATATAATTCTAGGGGAAAAGAGCCGGTAAGCCTTCATAGCTTCGGATCTCTTCTTGATTCTGATTTATTTCTTTGTGTTCTCTGAGCCAACAGGAGCTTTACTTTCTCTCAGCTCTGGTTAATAACACCCATGATGCCTAACCTATTTTGCTTTCACCCCAAGTTCTGGGACACTGCCAAGGACCAAAAGTATCTGGATAACTAGGCCTATATGAGACCATAAAGTTCAGCCAAGAACAGGTTTAGGCTTTCTGAAATTATATTTTTGCTGCAGGAATCAAGGTTTTCCTTTCCAACATAATTTGTAAAACCAATGAAGATATGAACACTATGGTTCCAAACCTTCATAACTGCCAGATTTTCCTGGTTGCTTCTTTTTATGCTATTTTTGTAGGCTGCAACTTAAAATTTAGAATTCACATTTAGTGAACTGAATTCAGAACATAGTCTACTTAAGTCGGCTCATTCTGCTATGTGGAGTAAGGAAATTTAAATTTTAAAAGTTAGTAGCAATAGTAGCTTATAAGATACTCTGCTCTCTTCCTCATTCTTCTACTTCATGGATATAATCTGTTTAGCAGTGACAAGGAAATGCTAAGAAAAACAAATTAAAAGAATCAAGTCCTGTCTAGGCAAAACACATGTATGCTCCAATGACCAGCAGTAAGCCACAGGCCAGCTTCATGGTTCATGAGTGACATGTGACATTTTATACAAGATGGTGAATGTTCATGTGGATAAGTTTTCCGAGGACACAAAAACATAGAAATAAATCTTACATACTGAAAAATGAATTTGATGTCCCTTTGCTGAGATTTTTATACCTGAATGGACTACACAGGAAAATGCCAAATTGAGAACAAATTGGCTCACATTTCCAAAAACAAAACAAAAATCGTAAAATAGGGAATGTGGCTGCAGATACTGCTGCACAGCATTGCTTTCTAAAAATAAAAGCAATGCCGTGCAGCAATGTCTGGCCATTAATCAGTTGCAAAATGATTATAACTAATGTTAACTATTCACTCATTTATATCTGCCTCCTCTTAAAGTGGATCCAACTTAATACTAATAACCAAAGTAATAGTAAATAATAATACTAAATTGTAACAGTAATAAAAATAATAATAGCCCCCTCAAAATCCAGCCCCTGATCTATACCACAAAGGAATGTGGAAAATGGTCAAGTGGGGAAATGCCATTTGGGGTAGAGGAGGGACTCTCTATGTCTTGTGACTGCTACTGTAGTTATGAAACCTTGGCATGAACCCTAAAATATTAGCCATTAGGACTCTATATTAACTCTCTGGCCACTATGTTGTCACTGTTCCTATGAATTTTATACTCTCTAAGTTCCTTTTTTTCATTATGAACAGCAATAATTAAAAGCCACAAACATTTTAATGTATAAGAAAAAGCACAAAAAAGAAGCTTGTGTAAGAACATGGACTTTTGTTATGAAATTTGTTTTTAAAGAAGCATCTGTGTATATATTTAAAGTAATGATAATATTACTTTTATGGTAGTGGTAATAGGTTATATCTTTATGTAATTTGTAATTTAGCAGAGCTAATGGCAGTCTTTTTTGTTCTGATGCCACAATATGGCAAAATAGAGCAAATAAAAACTACTATTATATCACTTGCTTGTAATGCTTCAATGGAGAAGATGTTGACAACTAAAGTGGGCAAACCAGGACAGCACATGGAATGGATTGAAGGTGTGAATGTTTTTACGATGCACCATTATTTCATCAGTGGAAACAGCTTTTGATCATTTTAGGCCAGGGCTTCAGACTTTGCTTTTGACAACAGGAAAAATGTCTTCATTGCTCTCCAGATTATGTAACTCCTTTAAAATGCCTCAGAAACCTCTTTATCCTGGAAGCTCAATCAAGGCCTAGAATTTGCACACTGAAAGTGCTTCTTGCCCCTGTGGTCTCTCCTCTAAATTAGATGTATCCACCAGAACCTCCATTTAAGGAGGGTGCCTAGTTCAGCCATCTCTTCATTCCTCTCTAGGGTGCATGCCAAACTTTCTCTAACTTGCCCCCTCTGTCTGCTACACTAACCCTAAAAGTATCCCTCCTGTTTCCAGCTTCCTTTTATGTGTTGTTTTCTTCTACTAATATGTAAGCTCCTTGAAGATAATGACTCTTTATTTCTGCTTGTATTTCTATCCCCAGTGCTTCACACAATGCCTGGCACATAGTTAAGTGCTTGGTAAATGTTTGTAGACTGACTGACATTAAATGCACACTTAAGTTTTGAGATAGCAGGTTTCGAAAGGTTCAGAAATATGATAAAGTCTCATGACCTAAAATTCCACAAAAGAAATTAATCCAGGAGGAATGGTAAACTATCAATACTGAAATTCTGAAGATTCAAACAAAAATAATGTTTGAAAGATAGGCTAAAATTGTCTAAGGAAACTGCTGTAGTAATACTATGGAATTAATAAACATAGATCTTTTTAGAAGACATGTATTGAAGATGGAAGTATGGAAAGTTAAATAGGCTGCAAAAGTGATTAAGGATTTAACACCTGGTCAGAAAAAGATTACAGGGGACCACTGTGATAGGATTAGGCACAGGATTGGGCACCATTTGGCAACTTCATTGCCCATTACCTAGTTCTCAGTCATAGTTCCAGAGCAGAGAGGAGTTATGGCCATTCAGGGCCCTACTTGGTTAAGGATCAGTGAGCAGACCAGGAGAGCAGTGACCACACCTGTCCATAGGACTCACCATCTTGGAAGCACCAAAAATGTACAAATCCCTAAATCTAACAGTGAAAAGATCAGGGCATAAAAACCTGAAGCTTGGGATAGTCACACACACACACACACTCACACATAAAGTAAGTAGAACCCAACTCTGTCATAAAGTCCAAAGTTAAGAAATTGTTGTTTAGTAAATTATTCAAGTCTGAGTCCTCGTGATCCCACTTGGTGTTTTCTTAGCAAAGATACTGGACTGGTTTGCATTTATTTTTCCAGTTCATTTTACAGATGAGGAAGTTGGGAAAAATGGAATTAAGTGACTTGCTTAGGGTCACAAAGTGACTAAGTGTCTGAGGCCTGGTTTGAACTCAAGTACTCCTGACTTGAGGGCTGGCATGCTATATACTCTGCCTCCTAATTGCTCTTTAAGGTAAAAAAAAATAGGCTGGAAAAATAGGCAAACAACAACAACAACAACCAAAAAGGAACCTGTGGTATTAATGTGATCAGAGATCTTCCCAAACCATTCAATAGGCATCAGGTGGGCCTAGGTGAGAAAGCCTGATTACATCTTTGTTTGTAGGTAGGCCTAAAGCCCCTGCTTACTAGGTGCTAAGCCAATGTGGGCCCGAAGCCCTCAGGTCCCTAAGGGGAGTTGCTAAGACTAGAGCAATGAGTTCTAGTCAATCATGAATTCAGCCAGTGAGAGACCTGAGTTCCAGCCAATCAGATGCTGGCTAGGACTGTATAAAAGGAGAGCCCAGAACTGAGAGCAGCAGAGCTGGGAGCAGCAGAACTGGAAACAGTGGAATGGAGAGTGACAGGATTCAGAAGCAGACATCAAGAAGATATTGAGGCAGCAGACACTGAGGGAGAGCCAGCATCGAGAGAGACTGCAGAACAGACAGTGCAGAACAAGAGAGAGCTGCAGAGATCAAGGACCTCGGAGTCAGCAGAGCTGCAGGAGAGAGTGGTGAGTCGAGAGTTAGGATTCATGAGATTGTTTATAGGAAGGCCCTGGCAGGGGGGGATGGATGACTTGGCTTCTTGCAATAATATTGTGTTATAATTTCCTTGCTGCTACATTGAGGTGGGCTTACTGGTTTTGGAACATAATTACTGTTATATGGAATTGGAATTATTGGTTCTGGGATTGGATTCTCTCATTTCTAAATTAATGTTATACTTCCTCTGCCTTCTATCTAGAGAATTTCATGATTCCAACCCATTCAGGCATGTTTATGGTCATCTTTGAGGTCATGAATTTCGCATTACTGCTATAGAACCTGACCATAAAAATTTACTACACTGACAGAGAAGCTTGACACAAAAACTCAGAAGAAGGAAATAACCTAAAAACATCTAAACTTCAAAAGCAAATCAACAAAGAAAATACAGATTAGACATAAGCTCAATAAAAATTCCTAGAGGAGCTAAATAAAGAGATAAAAAAGAGCAAAGAAAATAAATTTTAAATAAAATAAAAGAGGTAGAGGGAAAACTGGGAAAAGAAATTAGAGAAATGTGATAAAATTATGAAAAGAGAATTAACACCTTTGTAAAAGAAGCACAAAAAATACTGAAGAAAATAAGTTCTTAAAAATCAGAATTGGCCAAATGATTAAAAGGTACAAAAATACAGTGAAAGAAATAATTCTTTTAAAAACATTAGAAATGGCCAAGTTAAATTCATGAGAAATGAAAAACCCCATAAAATAAAGCTGAAGAATGAAATGAAGACATTGTAAGAAAATGTAAAGTATCCCATAGGAAAAAAAAATTGACCTGGAAAATAGATCAAAGACAAATAATTTAAGAATTACTAGACTACCTGAAAGCCATAATTAAAAAAAAGAACGTGAATATTATATTTCAAGAAAGTATGAAAGAAAACTCACCAGATATCTTAGAACCAGAAGATACAATAGAAATTTGAAAAATGCTACAGTCATCTATAGAAATACAAAATGAAGACTGCAAGGAGTATTATATGCTTAGGATGTCATATTCCAGAAGACAAAGGAGCTAGGTCTATAACCAAGAATACCTCCTAGAAAAATTTAGTAGAATCTTTTAGGGGGAGGGATGGGCATTTAATGAAATAACTTCCAAACATTCCTGATGAAAAGACCAAAGCTGAATAGAAAATTTGATATTCAAACACAATACTCAAGAGAAGGAGAAAAAAATATGAGTAAGAAATGATGAGAAACTTAATAAATTTAAAATGTTTACATTCCCAAAAGGGAAAATGATGCACATGAGCTCTAAGAACTTTATCATCAGGAGGGCAGTTAAAATGAATCACACTTAGGGTGTGTCTATTATGTTAGGATAATCTCAAAAGGAAACATGGGATGCACTGAGAGAAAGAATATTAGAGACTAAACATAGGGGTGGAAGCCCCACATAAAAGAGCTGGAATGGAGGGGAAAACTGTCCTCCCTGCTATCATTTACTCCCCTTCTCTTATCCCTTTCTCCTCTTACTTTCTTGTAGGGTAAGGTAGATTTCTATACCCAACTTAGTGTGTATGTTATTCCCTCTTGAGCCAATTCCTATGAGAGAAAGGTTCAAATACTCCTGTCCACCCCACCCCCCATCTTCCCCTCCATAGTAAAAGCTCTTTCATGTCTCTTTTATTTGAAACAATTTATCCCATTTTATCTCTCCTTTCTCTCTTTTCCTAGTGCTTTCTTTCTTACCCCTTAATTTTATTTTTTTAGATCTCATTCTATTATATTCAACTCACATTTATGTCTTCTATGTATATTCCTTTTAACTAATAATGAGAAAGTTCTTAGGAGTTACAAGTATCATCTTCCCATATAAGAAGGCAAAAAGTTTAACCTTATTGAATTCCATAAGATTTCTCTGTCCAGTTTACCTTTTTATGGTGCTCTTGATTCTTATATTTGAAAGTCAAATTTTCTACTCAGCTCTAGTCTTTTCAACATGAATTCTTGAAGGTATTCTGTTTCACTGAATGCCCATTTTTACCATAAGGATTATGCTCAGTTTTGCTGGGTAGGTGATTCTTAGTTGTAAATCCTAAATCCTTTCCACTCCACAATATCATATTCCAAGCTGATCCTTTAATTTAGAAGTTGCTAAATCTTATGTTATCCTGACTGTGGCTCCATGATGTTCAAATTGTTTCTCTCTGGCTCCTTGCAATATTTTCTTCTTGGCCTGGGAGCTCTGGAATTTGGCTATAATATTCCTGGAAGTTTCCATCTTGGGATTTCTTTCAGGAGGTGATCAATGGATTCTTTCCATTTTTCCATTTCTTTTTTACTCTCTGGCTCCAGAGTACAGTTTTCCCTTAATAATTTCTTGAAAGATGAGGCCTTGGTTCTTTTTTTTTTTTTTGGACCATGACTTTCAGGTATTCTAATAATTCTTAAATGAGCTCTCCTTGATCTTTTTTCCAGGTCACTTGTTTTTTCAATGAAAGATTTCATATTTAATTATATTTTCAATTTTTTGATTTTCACTTATTTCTTCTTGATGTCTCTTGAAGTCATTAGCTTCCACTTACCAAATTATAATTTTAAAGAATTATTTTCTTCAGTGAATTGTTGTACCACCTTTTCCATTTGGCCAATTCTACAATTTAAGTAGTGCTTTTTTTCAGTCAATTTTGGTATACCTATTTCCAGTTGTCCAATTTTGCTTTTTATGGAGTTTATTCTCTTAAGTCAATTTTTGTATATATTTTCCCATTTGGTCAATTTTGATTTTTAAGATGTTCTGTTCATTGGATTTTTGTGCCTCTTTTACCATCTGGCATATTTTTATTTTTTTAATTTATTTTATTATTTATTTAATATCTTAGTTTTCAAAATTGATTTCCACAAGATTTTGAGTTACAAATTTTCTCCCCATTTATGCCCTCCCCCGACTCCAATATGGCATATATTCTGATTGCCCTGTTCCCCAGTCAGCCTTCCCTTCTGTCACCCCACTCCCCCCCATCCCCCTTCCCCTGACTTTCTTGTAGGGCAGGATAGATTTCTATGCCCCATTCGCTATATATCTTATTTCTCAGTTGCATGCAAAACAACTTTTTTCTTTTGAGCATCTGATTTTAAAACTTTGAGTTCCAAATTCTCTCCCCTCTTCCTTTCCCATCCACCCTCCCTAAGAAGGCAAGCAATAGGCCACACATGTATCATTATGTAAAACACTTCCACAATATTCATGTTGTGAAAGACTAACTATATTTCTCTCCATCCTATCCTGTCCCCCTTTAATCCATTTTCTCCCTTGACACTGTCCCTTTTCAAAAGTGTTTGCTTTTGATTACCTCCTCACCCTATCTGACCTCCCTTCTATCATCCCCCCTATTTTATCCCCTTCCCCCTACTTTCCTGTGAGGTAAGACACCCAATTGAGTGTATATGTTATTCCCTCCTCATGTCAAGTCTGATGAGAACAAGATTCACTCATTCCCCCTCACCTGCCCCCTCTTCCCTTCCAACAGAACTGCTCCTTCTTGCCACTTTTATGTGAGATAATTTACTACGTTCTCTCTCTCCCTTTCTCCCTATCTCAATATATACCTCTCTCATCCCTTAATTTTATTTTTTTTAGATATCATCCCTTCATATTCAACTCACCATGTGTCCTCTGTCTATATATGTGTGCATTCCCTTCAACTACCCTAATGCTGAGAAAGGTTTCCTGAATTACAGACATCATCTTTCCATGTAGGTATGTAAACAAAACAGTTCAACTTTAGTAAGTCCCTTATGATTTCTCTTTCTTGTTTACCTTTTCATGCTCTTGATTCTTGTGTTTGAAAGTCAAATTTTCTACTCAGCTCTGGTCTTTTCACTGAGAAAGCTTGAAAGTACTGCATTTTATTGAAAATCCATATTTTGTCTTGAAGCATTATACTCAGTTTTGCTGGGTAGGTGGTTCTTGGTTTTAATCCTATTTCCATTGACCTCCAGAATATCATATTCCAAGCTCTTCTATTTCCTAATGTAGAAGCTGCTAGATCTTGTGTTATCCTGATTGTGTTTCCACAGTACTCAAATTGTTTCTTTCTGGCTGTTTGCAGCATTTTCTCCTTGACCTGGGAACTTTGGAATTTGGCAAAAATATTCCTAGGAGTTTTCTTTTTGGGATCTCTTTCAAGAGGTGATTGGTAGATTCTTTCAATAACTATTTTGCCCTCTGGCTCTAGAATATCAGGACAGTTTTCCTTGATAATTTCTTGAAAGATGATGTCCAGGCTCTTTTTTTGATCATGGTTTTAAGGTAGTCCAATAATTTTTAAATTTTCTCTCCTGGATCTATCGTCCAGTTCAGTGGTTTTTCCAATAAGATATTTCACATTGTCTTCCATTTTTTCATTCCTGTGGTTCTGTTTTATAATATCTTGATTTCTCATAAAGTCACTAGCTTCCACTTGCTCCAAACTAATTTGTAAGGTGGTATTTTCTTCAGTGATCTTTTGGACCTCCTTTTTCATTTGGCTAATTCTGCCTTTCAAGGCATTCTTCTCCTCATTGGCTTTTTGGAACTCTTTTGCCATTTGAGTTAGTCTATTTTTTAAGGTGTTATTTTCTTCAGTATTTTTTTTGGGTCTCCTTTAGCAAGTCATTGACTTGTTTTTCATGGTTTTCTTGCATCTCTCTTATTTCTCTTCACAAATTGTTCCTCTACTCCTATTACTTGCTTTTCCAAATCCTTTTTGAGCTCTTCCATAGCCTGAGACCAATTCATATTTTTCTTGGAGGCTTTTGATGTAGACTCTTTGACTTTGTTCACTTCTTCTGGCTGTATGTTTTGATCTTCTTTGTCACCAAAAAAAGATTCTAGAGTCCAACTCTGAGTCTGCATCCTTTTTCACTGCCTGGCCATGTTCCCAGCCAACTACTTGACCTTTGAGCTTTTTGTCAGAGTATGACTGCTTGTAGAGTGCAGAGTGCTTTGTCCCAAGCTTTAGGGGCTGCCCTGCTGTTTTCCGAGCTACTTCTACTCCCCGTCACCACAAACTCTGCCACAGCAGTGCTCCTTCTCCCCCCAAAACCACCAACCAAGACCACGACCCAGATCAAAGCAGGGCAAAGCAAGAGAACCTGCTTCTGTGGCAGCAAAGTGCTCCTTGCACTCCTGCTCCAATCTGCTGCTTGATTCCTCCCACCATGTGAGCCAGGGACTCCAGAAGCAGCTGATGCTGGAGCTCTGGAAGCAGCCACAGGAGCTTCCTGCTGCTGCCACCGCCATAGGTACACCACCTCCACCACGCCCAAGTGTGTGGCTAGGACCACTCTCACCCCTATCTAGCAGTTTTTCCACTAACCTGCTCCGTGGTCTTTGGTTTGTGGGTTGAGAAGTCTGGTAACTGCCACAGCTCAATGATTCATGGCCCTCAGACCTGCTCCACATGGCTCCCGGTCTGGTTGGTCTTGGCCAGCCCATGCTGAGCTGCACTCCACTCCCAGCACCATGCGATAAGCTCTTCCCAGCAACCATCCAGGCTGTCCTGAGACCTGCTTCCCTCTGCTATTTTGTGGGTTCTGCTGCTCTAGAATTTTTTCAGAGCTATTTTTTACAGGTGTTTGGAGGGATTTGGGGGAGAGCTTAAACAAGTCCCTGCTTTCCAGCCACCCTCTGTGTGCCTACTTTCACTTAACCCCTCCAGCCTGTGTCATTTCTGATAGGTGTGATGTTATTTCCCAGAGCTGTTTAAATTTGCATTTCTATAATCAATAGTGATTTAGGGTGTTTTTTCATGACTATAAATAGCTTTGATTTCTTATTCCAAAAGTTACCTGTTGATATCTTTTGACCTTTTAACAATTGTGGAATGGCTCTTATTTTTTATAAAGTTGACTCAGTTTCCTATGTATTTCAGAAATCAGATTTTATCAGAGAAACTTGATTTACTTTTTTTTATATTACTTCATCTCTGGTACCTTTTAACTAAATGTAGTTTCCTTGATTATCTGTTTTAATTAGGTCATTTTTGTTTTTGCTCTTTGTGAGATTATAATTACTACCCTGCCTTTTTTACTTCAGCTGAAGCATAAGAGATTCTGCCCAAGCCCTGTGTCTCTATGTTTCAGGTGTGTCTCTTGTACACAAGATATTGTTGGATTCTGGTTTCTACTTCTTTCTGCTCCATACCAGCCCCAAGCCTAGCACTCCTCTTGGCCCTTGAACTGTGTCCAGGTCCCCTGCTCCCCTACTGCCACTGTGCTTGCCATCCTCTCTGCTTTGGGATTGGCACCAAGACTCCTACTCCCTTGTGACTGACCACAAGTGCTTCTCCCTGCTCTGAATCTACAACCCAGAACTGCTTATGGTCAACAGAGTTTCCAATCAGCTCCAGCTGCATGCAGCGTCAGCAAGGAATTATTTGTGTTCTCATTCTGACCAGTTGTCTAACCCCCTCACCATCTCTAGGATGAGAGCTCCCAAAGCTGCTGCTGCCCTCTGAGGCACTTCTTGTGAATATAATTATCTCTTTGTTATGGATCAGGAAACGGAAGCCTAGAAAGGTTAAATAATAACAGCTAACAAACACATAACACTATGTGCTAGGCACTGTGCCAAGTGCTTCACAATTGTTGTTTCATTTTATCTTCACAACCACCCTAGGAAGTAGGTGCTATTACTATCTACATTTACAGATGAGAAAACAGAGGCAAACAGAGCTTAAATGACTTGCCTAGGGTCACGCAACTAGGCTAGACATGAACTCGGGTCTTCCTAAATCTGGGCCCAGAACTCTTATCCACTCTACCACATAGTGGCCTCCAGTGATCACACAGCCAGCAAATGTTGCAGTCAGCATTCAAACTCAGGACTTTTGACTCCAAGCATGATGCACTTTCCATTAATTACTGTCTGCTTCCTAATGTATTCAATATCAGAACATATTTAAACTATTTATTTATCTCCTTATCTGAAACAACCATATGTATTCAAGGATTCAAAGCCATCTTGATTCAGTATGCTGAGGAGTGACAGATTTTCTTTAGCAAGATTGTAATGAAAGGAAAATTTGTGATGGTGCTATACAATTGAAAATTTAATATAGTGTGGAAGAGGATACTGAAGACAAAGACCATAAATCACACATCATCCTGACTACAGTCAATGCATATATTTAAAGGATAAATGTCATAAATTGCATTGTCATTGAATTTTTAAATTAATTTTTGAGAGATATTTTATTTCATTATATTAGTTTCCTTTTATGTTAGCCTTAAACACTTTTACCTTTAATAACACCCAATGTTTAGGGAATGATATCTTTATTTAATTTGGGATGACCCAGAAAACACATATCACCCTTGATATGGGCATTCTCAATTCAATTCCCTAAATTACCAAGTATTGGCACAGTAAAGCAATTGAATCTTTCTCTGAATAACTATCTTGCTATTTTCTACTTGCTTGCTATCTGAATGTAGGTTGTGATCATATACAGAAGGAGAATCGATATAGCGAAATGTGAAATATATAGGATTTAAAGTGAACTAGGACTTGAATCTGAGGTTTGAATTTCATGACCTTGGGTAAGTCATTTCTCTTTGTTTTGTCATCTATACAAAAAGAATATTCGACTCGATAACCTCTAACTCTTCTAACTCTAAATCTGTAGTCCTACGATTATGTTAAATGAAATTATCTTTTTAGATCCTAGGACAGTCTCTGAAAGGTGGTGTTTCTATTGTTATTTATGTTGGTGATAATTGTTTTAATAAATAATATAGACTTGTGTTATTTTATATTTATTCTAAAAATTCAAATGTCAGCAGGGGAAAAATACACATTGAAAGATTCACTTCATGAGAGTCTACATAGTAGAATTTTACTAGGGACACTTCTAATAGGACTAGTTCGTTTGTTTGAATCCTCTTGAAGTTGAGAAATGCTTCCAAGTGAAACTGTATTTCGCAAGCCCATTGCAACCATCAATATCTCTGGTTAATTTTGGATTGGTATCATTGCGGTATTAGTATTGAAGTGAATGCTCCAGAGAGTAGCCAGTTCCTCTGTGGAACATCTAAAGCTTCCAGAGAGTCCTGTAAGTACCTCTTCTGCCAGGAAACATTACCATAAGAAAGAGGATAACTCAACCCTCAATTCCATATGTTTGCAAATTCAGCCTTCAGAGAATGAAAAAATTTGATTTGATACTTGAGAATTTTATGAAAATTATAAAAGTAAGTTTCTTGGCAGATGAATCCTCTTTATCCTTGAAATAAACTTCCTAAATCCCACTGCTACAGTGGTTAGTGAAGAGAAGCTGCTAACAAAAACAATAAAAACTGAAAATTCCTGATCATCCTAATTATGTTACTGGCTATTTTAGAAGAATCCTACTTGGGTATTATCTCAATTTCCAGACACTAGTTTGATTAAAATATGGTTTAAAAGCAGACAGGAATTAACAGGGTCAGGCAAATGAGCATGTTGCCACAATGCCTCAGGTTTGATTAATCTTAATGGATTTCTGCTCAAATGAATTTATCTACAAAATAAGATACAGGTATCCCCAAGCTTGGCGGCTCCCCACTAACCTGGAGGTAGTTATTTTGAAAAACATAGCACTAATTAGTTATGTAAAGCTGTTATTTGAGAACTATTCAATTGAATCTGTTCTCAAATTGTGCAATGAGAGAGGATTTTAAAATTTATGCTGAACATAATGGTCCTCCAAAACCTGTGGAAGGTTTGTGCAATTTAACAGTTACATTTCTACCCAGCTCCTCTGGATTTAAGTAGTGTGTCAAGTGACTTTGTGAAATGGCTTATGCACAGCTGTATTTCTCACGATGCCCATGAGTAAAGTTTTGAAGTGTCCCACTTAGAAAGAGCAGTGATTAGCACTACCCTGATTAGGGTACTAGGCTCTAAGAACTGCCATTGCTGAGGTAAACTCCACCTGCAATAAGCTTTCAGAAATATGAGAAAATAATGCTTTTATTTTAGGAAACTAGAGCCTTACAGGAGTGGGGCCATGTCTATAAAATAATGAAGATGTACTAAATGATCTTTAAGGTCCCTTCCATTTCTAAGTCCTTCAACATCAGTGCCCATCTAAGCTAAGCCCTCCTCCTAAATAATCCTCCCTACAACATAAGCTAACAAATGGTCTTCAAAATTCTACTTAAAGTGAGTCAGAACCTATTCTCACTTTAGGTAGTCTATCCCATTTGGTAAAGATTATAATTTTTTAGGATGTCTTTTATAATGTCAAACCTAAATTCACATCTTTGTAAGTTTTGCCCAATGTTCCAATTTTTAGGATGTCTTTTATCATAATGTCAAACCTAAATTCACATCTTTGTAAGTTTTACCCAATGTTCCAAGCTCTGCATTCAAAGGCCAAATAGAACAAGGCTATCCATGTCTCATATCACAGCTTGTCAAAGAGTTGAAGACAGAGGACATGTCCTGTCCCCTACACCATGGTCTTCTCTAAGTAAACATCCCCATCTTCCCACCCCCTTCCAACCTCAATATAAACTACCAGGACATGGACATAAAGCCCTCTACCATTCTGAATGACTTTGTTCTCCAGCTTTTTTATGTCCTTAAACTGTGGTTCCCAGAATTAATCACAGCATACCAGATGTGGGCGGACTAGGCAGAGAACAGAAGGATTATCACCTTTTCATTTCTTGAAGTTATTACTCTATTAATGCAAACCAAAATTATACTAGATTTTTTTTGTCTATTGCATGACACCACTGACATATATAGAGTTTTCACACTACTAAGCCTCAGATTCTTTTCAATACAAATTCCTGCTTTACCATCCTATTCTGTCTTATACTTGGGAAATTTATTTTTGAACCTAATATCAGTTCATTTTATCTATTTCAGGCAATGCTGATTTTTATCAATTAGTGGGCAAGCTAAGTGAGCCTGTTGGCATAGCACTTGGATCGTACTTGTAACAACAGACTCAGTGGATCACTGGAACCATTTTTGAAGCCATTCTAGAATGGTAGAATCTGCTAGAATTTATTTCTCACTAGACTTGCCTTCTAAACTTCCGCAACATAATGAGGTATGAGATTAGTGATCTGTGGAGTTATACTAGACAAAAGCAATGTCAGCACCCTACACAAAATGCCCAGGTTTTTGCTGTTCACAAGAAGTTTAGATTTGAAGGCTACTGTCCAGAAAGTTATCTGGAATAGATTATAGATAAGCTGCATGTCCTGATTGGCTGGAAAGCTAGATATCTGCAGAGCAATTTGAACTACCACAGATACAGAGAATTGCTTTTACTAAATGCTGAGATTGAGAAAGCCACAGAGTGTAGGTGGTAAATACCATTTTTTTTCAGAGGCAACTATAATATTCCTAAGGTACCCACAAATCGGAATTGAGGTTGGGGACAGTCAATAACCAGTGTCCTGAGTCTCTGTATGCTTCACACAGATTGGGAAAGAAAGGTATACCAAATACCCTATAAATGCCCATGTTTTGCTCTCTGCTCTGAAGCAAAGACCACAGGAGTGGGAGTTGGGAGAATAGTAGCAAGACCTAACACCAGACATTCCTCAACATGAAGTAGAGCCATATACTTCACATAAAAAATAAAAATAATTTTAAAAAGACTTTCTTGAATTTACACTAAAATTAACAGTCACCAAAATAGCCAGCTGCCTCTATTCCTGTGGTCTCCATGCATCTGTTAGCAGCCAGTGCTTTCCAGACAGCATCTGCTTTACTCTTACATACAAAGCAATATTTTTCAGCCCCAAATCAATACTCTGTTCACTCCTGCAAAGTGGAGATCTTCATAACTGAGAGACTCTATATGGGAACTTCTTGGCCTCTAACCTGCAAAGGTCACCCGCTATTGTTTTTATCATTTATAGATTATCTTGGGCAATTGCTCTCAGAGCACATAGAACACAGCTGTAGTTCTCTAAAAGCTTTGCCCATCTTGTATTTCCTTGTTTCATTTTGAAAAGCTATTTGATAGCTATGTATTTCTAACTATAACACTATAGCAAGGGCTTCCTAACCTAGATCCACAGACCCTCAATCAGTAAACATTTATTAAATACCTACAATGTTCTAGACATGTACTAAGCACAGGGAATACAAAAAAAGAGGCAAAAGACAGTCCCTGCCCTCAAGGAACTTAAAGGGTCCATGAATAGATTTCATGAGGTCTATAATTTGAGAAAAAAAAATATTGTATCCTTATTTTCACCAACACCTAACTGGAATTTAGTATTTCCTTCTATTATGATTTTTACAAGAGCTTATCATTCTAAGAAGAGGTTTTTGTAGATTGCCAATAAGATTCATGATATAGATAAAAGAAGTTTAAGAATTCATGGCCTAGTTGGAGTCAAGACTCCAGAGTACAGACTAAAACCTAGATGAATTCTTCCAACATCCCCATCCAAACAACTTTAAAAGCATGTCTCAAATCAAATTTTGGAGTGGCAGAGCCAACAAAAAGATCAAAGAGAGACAATTTTCCAGCCTAAGACAATTTAAGAGGTCCAGAGGAGAGGTCTGTGATTCTGGGTGAGCTCATGTAACAACAATGTTGCTTGTAGCTGCTGTGGAGGTATAAGGCCAATAACACCAGCACCCAGGAGGGCTACTAGTGCAGATTCTTTGTTCTGCTTTCCTAAGGAAAGCAACTTTAAGGGGATTACAATCTCACTTTAACTAAACATACATAAATCATTTGCTTAGTTCAGGGGGAAAAGCCAGCACCCTGAACTTCAGAGCAAATGCAACTAGAAATTACAAACAGAGAAAATGTAAACACAGCAAATAGCACAAATCAACAGACAGGCTTCTAGCTGTCTGACCAAAGCTATACATACATAGTTAACTAGTTAACAGAGAAAGAAGCACCAACATCTAGGTTTTCAAAGCTGGGGGGTTCCTTAACAGCTGACCAGAGTCTCATCTGGTCAAATCACAAGACACTCTTCCAAAGAGTGAAAACCAAGCAAAATGCTAACCTCATAGCATATATACCATTTTTCAGGGTCAGAGTGCTTCACACTTCTCGAGGACTTCACACCTGTCAAGAGTTTCATACCTCTTGTGACCTAATTAGCAAAAGGATGTGGGCCTTCCTACAAACAAAGGCAAGACTCAATCAAAGGCACTTGATTGCCTTGGTGCTGAGAAGCACTCCAAAAGAAAAAAACCATAAAAGTCCCACTTTGGTTGCCCTTACAGCCAGGTCCACAGCATTTCAGGAGCACCAGTGTTGGGTCTTGGAGATGGCTGAGACATCAGCAGAAGCATTAGCTTCAGGAGCTCTCAGTCCAGAGATGGTAAGGAGTTGTACAACTGGTCAGAAATGCATTATAAAGAACCCTTTGCTGGCTCTGAGTGTAGCTGGTGCTGATTGGCAACTCTATTACCCATAAACAGTTCTGGGATGCAGTTCCATGGTGGAGAGGAGTGCTAGAAGTAAGTCACAAGGAAGCAAGGCCTGTAGTCGCAATTACAGGTCCAAGAAGAGTGCTAGCACTTGTGACTACAGTAGAGTAGGGGCCCTTCCTAGATAAAGACCAGAATGAATACCAGGAGAGCAGTGACTATACTTCTCCCAAGATAACACCAACTTGGAAACACAGAAACACTGAAAACTTGCCAACCCCCAGAAACAGTTTGGAAAACAGTTGCACAAAAAGCCTGAAGGTTGGCACAGGTGCTCACCCCAGGCGAGTATAGCCCAACTTTAACATAATGTTCTACAGGATGGTAAAATGAGCAAACATCAAAAAAAGAACTTGACCAAGGGGGAAAATACTACTAGTTGATAGGAAAGACAAAGACATGAACTTAGAAGAAAACATCAAAGTGAAAACAGCTACAATCAAAGCCTCAGAGAAAAATGCTAATTGAACCTAAGGTCATCAAGGATTCCTGGAAGAGATAAAGAAAAAGCTAAGAGGAGTAGAGGAAAAAATTGGAAAGGAAAGAAGAGTGATATAAGAAAGTTATGAAAAGATAATTAATACATTGTTAAAAGAGGCACGAAAAATGCTGAAGAAAATACATTAAAAACATAATTGACTTAATGACAAAACAGGCACAAAATTCTCTGAAGAAAATAAATCCTTTAAAATCAAAATAGGACAAATTAAAAAAAGAGGTACAAAAATTCAAATATCATGGAGGCAAAGTCAGGATCACATAAGACTTTTAAGCTTCCATAGTAAAGGAGCAGAGGGTTCGGAACATAATATTTCAAAAGGCAAAGGAGCAAGGATTTCAATCAAAAATAACCTATCCAGAAAAACTGAATATAATGTTTCAGGGGGAAAATGAGCATTTAGTAAAATATAAGACTTCTGAGCATTTCTGATGAGAAGACTACAACTGAATAGAAAATCTGACATTTAAACACTGTTTATATTTCTATATGAAAAGATGGCACATGTAACTCCTAAGAATGCTATCATTATAGGGCAGTAAGAAGGAATCTACACAGATAGAAGGCATGAATGTGAGTTGATTATGTTGGCATCACCTCAAAAATAAATATAAGAAAGAGGGATGCACTGGGAGAAGGAGAAAGGGAGAGGTAGAATGGGGAAATTTTTTTTCTCACACAAAAGAAAGAGCTTTTACATTGTTGTTCAGTCATTTTCAGTCATGTCCAACTCTTCATGACCACATTTGGTGTTTTGTTGGCAAAGATACTGGAATGGTTTGCCATTTCCTTCTCCAGTTTATTTTACATATGAGGAATTGAGACAAATAGGGTTAAGTGACTTGCCCATGGTCACAGAGCTAGTAAATATCTGAGGACACATTTGAACTCACAAAGATGAATCTTCCTCACTTTAAACCCAGCATTCTATCCACTGCATTACCTAGCTACTATAGTCATATGAAGATATCCTCTAAAACACTATTCATTAGAGAACGGCAAATTAAAACAATTCCGAGGCACCACCTTATTCCTATCAGAAATGACAAATGCTAGAGAGAGGGAGGAAAAATAGGTACATTAATGAATTGTTGGTGGAGAAGTGAACTTATCTAACCATTCTGAAATTATGCCTAATGGACTATAAAACTGCATACCTTTTGACCCAGCAATAGCACTATTAGGTCTATACCCCAAAGAGAGCAAATAAAAAGGAAAAAGACTTGTTTGTGCAAAAATATTCATAGAAGTTCTTTTTTGTGGTGGCAAAGAATTGAAAATTTAGGGAATGCCTATCGATTAGGGAATGGCTGAACAACCTATGGCATATGATTGTGACAGAATACTAGCGTGCTGTGGGAAATAATGAAAGCCGGGTGGTTTCTGAGAAAAGCATAGTAAGACTTTTATGAACTGATGCGAATGTAAGAAAACTCCAGGGGATCATTACACACAATAGCAGCAATACTGTAATGATGATTAACTGAGACTACTGTTTAACTGCAGTTATTTGGCTACTTTGATCAATACAATTAAACAAGGCAATTCTAAAGGACTCATGATGAAAAGTGCTATCCATGTCCAGAGAGGGAACTGATAAACTCTGAGTTTAAACTGAAGCATAATTTTCTCACTTTATTTTTCCTTTTTTTTGCCACATGGATAATATGGAAATATATTTTGTATGATTTCACATGTATAATTGCATAATATTGTTTGCCTTCTCAATGGGTGGGGGAGTTGTGAGAAGGAGGGAAAGAAATCTGAAACTCAAAATTAAAAAAAAAAAGTTAAAAATAAATAAATAATAAATTTAAAAAGATAAAAAAACTCATTTAGAACATTTCTACACAGGAATGTCGTGATGGGTCAAATGTAAAGAAAATATTACTGCTTAGAAGAATTTAAGAGCTATGGTGGATGAATCCAAATATAATGCATAACAAGAAACAAGGAATAAGAATAGTAGTAAAGGATGTCATCAAAGAAATGTTTAATTAAAAAAGATTGCTAATCATGTGGAGAAAATGAAGGCTATAAGGTGGACAGTCCATGTGCTCTACTGGTACTATCATGAGAAGAGGAAAAAGCTCCTCACCATCTTATCCCTGGTTCCTATAGCATATTTTGGGGGAGGATATGGACAATAGGGGCATGGGTGAAGCAAGAAAATGCTGATGTATCACTGAGAAAGTGATCATCTTGATGAATCATGTAATCTAAGTAATGTATCATCTACATTATTGACATAACATGCACAGATGCATTCGAATATCTTTGGATATAAAGTAAGTTAACTGTGGCTTAGGAATAGTGAGTTTTTAAAAGATGGTGCCAGATGCTCGATGATACTGGGTTTTACAATATATTCAATGTGAGTGGCCCATATGCCAAATTACTTATCTGAGACACTTGTGACAAAGTTTGTAGGAGAAACACTTATCCTTTTAGCTACCAAGCTACAAATCCACAGAGAGCTATAAAAGTCTAACTTCAAATTCAGATAAGAAAGGGCACATTTTAAATTCTCTACTTCAGATACATACAGTTGGATTAACTGCATAATTAAATCATTATTAATAGTATTCCTGGGATCTTTACTAGTGAGTCAAAATCACCCCTGTAAACATTTCCCTCATTTGAGGGCATACTAATCTTGTAACCTTGACCAAAGAAGTTTAAATTTAGAAATCAGATAATTCATAAGACAGAATTAGTGACTTTAAGTACTCCATAGCCAATTAACTTAGTGACCTTCGTGACATGCCACGAGTAGATTCTGTGAGACGAGGCACTGTGAGAGCATGGAGCAGTGGGCCTTCGCCCTTCAGGATTAAAGAAAATTCTAATGATGAGAATAATGAAGAGAATTGCATTAGCAGATAATTCATGGATTTGATTTTTTTTTAACCAATTAAATGACTAGAATAATTACTAAGTTCTGGCTATTCCCTTTTTCCTTTTAACAATAGTATCTCCTTTTATGCTTATCTCTTAAATATGTGTAGTCACCACTCATCTTCTGAAACTTGGTTTGTATTATTAATATAAGTTTATGGATATATAGATACATATATATAGCTATTTAAGGTATGTATATCTATGTCCTTAGCATGTATACATATGTGGTTATATAGAAAGATGTGTATATTTGTTACGTATATTCACATTTTTAGCATTTGTGTGCATTTGTTATGTGTATTCACATTTTTAGCATTTGTGTGTTCAAAAGCTCTTGATTCCTTATTTAAATACAAATAATAATATACTGACATTATATTTGTACTGACTTTTTGGTACATTAGGAATATGCTGTAAACACACTTATAGCTAGGTAGATCAGCCTTCTGAAGCAACTATAAGAAGACAGGAACGAAAACATGCATCACATTTTCTTTCAGGAATAATTTGGGAATTAGCTAGAAGTGAAAAAGAACAGGCTCAAGTATTTACATGTCATTCTTGAATGTATTTTAAAAACTGACTCCAAGTTTGCTAATGCTTAATTTGATCTTTCTTTTTTATAGGGTATTTCAGACTTACAATAAGATCTTTAAGTGATTTCTTCCTCACTCCCACACTCAGCTTAGTTGATAGTTGTCTATATTTTTTGGCCTAAAATTAATCCACTTGCTATATTTAATATGTTATTTCTTTCTTCCTTCCTTTCTTCCCTCCTTCCTTCCTTCCTTCCTTCCTTTCCTTCTTTCTTCCTTTCTTTCCTTCTTCCTTCCTTCCTTTTTTCCTTTCTTTCTTCCTTCCTTCCATGTTTTCTTTCCTATCTTTTTAAAATTGCTTCAGAAGGCTGATCTAGCTAGCTGTAAGTGTGGGACTTAAGAATGTAAAATTCAAATAACAATTCCTGTTTTTAAAGCATTTACCTTATACTAACCCTATGAACTTTGTAGAGTAACATTTATTCATTCATTCATTGATTTTGCAGTTGTAGACATAAGGAAATTGAGACTCAGAGTGGCACTAGGATTTGCACCCATGTCCTCCCAAAATCACAAGCCTGTCTCTGATTCTTGAGTCTGTCAATATAACACATATATTGATGTAGTATATTTCTAGCCTGAGATCATGATTTTCCTAAACTGATGAACACTTTCTCTAGTTTAACTGCCAACTGATGTTTGCTTAGAAGCATTGATATCACTTTAAAACAAACTAATATGAGAGAGTTTAGTTGACTTTATTTTCCGTTGTAACTGAGATGTACCTTCTCCAGCTTCTCCCTTCCTAAAGAAACAAAAACTCCTAAAAACATTCAACCAAAATTCTACCAGTTAACAATTACTGCCCCAAATCAATTTAATCTATTTTAAATGTTCAATGCTCCATTTACATATTAGTATTCTTTCGTGTAAGTTTGTTTATGATCAAGAACAATGTTACAAATCGTTGTGCTTTTCATCATCTTGGACAATGTGGTAGTGTAGAAAATGAAGTCTCTGGTTTACTGAATGAAAAGAATTGAAGCATAAGCTACCTGGCAAGGTGTTCACTTTTACCGAATTACGCCCTAAGAAGATATTTTAGATGTCTTGCGATGATCATTATAGAAATGTTTATCACGATGTTCTACTCTACTGAGCTCAAATACAATCCTTACAATGACCAGAGAAGTAGCATCACAGAAATAGCTGTGAACACTATGAAAAACCAAGTCCACTCTAATATACAACCAACTACTTCTCCCACCTCAGACACCCTAAGGAAGCATTCAGAGATCTGTTTTACACGAAGTAAAATAACTTGGACAAAAATGTGTGTCCTTGAGATCCAAAACTGATCAAGACAATCTCACTCTTCTATCTTGAACTATTTCACTCTGCATGGATCGTTACTTGATCTGAATACTTGCATTGTAATTAGACAGTGCTGATAACTAAAAACCCCAAATTGATGGGAAATAGTTATTATATGGTCATAGGGATAAAAATTGGGCCTAGATCTGTGATTCTCTTGAATGTGTGATTTCTGTGATCTGTGATTCTGTGATCTGGATCTGTAATTTCTCTTGAAAGCTCTCTCTACCAATTCAAGTGAGCATCTTCTCTGCAACTTATATTCTCAGAAAAAATGCCTCTCTTAATGCTAGGTTTAATAACTTGCCTAGGGTCATACAAGTAGTATGTATCAGAGGCACGACTTGAACTCAGGTCTTCTTGGCTTTGCGGTTAACTCTGTTCTCAATATTCTATGTTCTACATTTGGTCATAGACAAAAATATACTGGATATTACTATATTGGAGGCCATAGATAGGGATACAATTGAAAGTGAATTTTTGAAAAACAAATTAATAGACCCCTCATCTATCATTCCTTAATTTGCTCCTTGAGGTTAGGAGCTATCGGTTTTCATCTATATATCTCCTGTACCTAGGACAATATCTGTCACATAGTGTAAAGATTAGTATTGTCAAATTTGCTAACTTAAGCACAGGAAAGCTTTTAAGATTTCTTCCACCATGAATTATTTCATCACCACAGCATACAGAGATCATTTAGCAAGGAAGAAATGGAAGTACAGCCTCGTCCATAAGAAAAATTTCAATGTCAGAGGTTCTTGACTTTAGAGTTTCCTATGTTATAAATGTGAAGAAATCCTTTGGGAACTTTTTGAAGTTATTTTCCAAGAATGAAACATTGACAAAAGTTTGATTTCTCTTTTCACTTCTTCATGGTTATATTCCACATGGCTGCTTCACCCACTGAAGCAGCTCACAATCACACTACATCTAAATACAATAGGTGAGAATGGTAAATGAACATGTTTATTAACCAGTGGTCAGCATTCTGGTTGATAAGACTCTCCTGAACTTAGTTGGGCTTGTGTTTTGAGGACACCCTAAAATCTATCACCAGATTCACAGCTGAAATCATTACAAGTTGTTTTCTTTGGATAGTTTACAAGATGACAAAACCATCTCCATGCCATAATGAAACAATAGAATAGAATGTCAGTGGATGAGTGATTTGCATTAATCCCTCAATGAGTTCCAGATCCCAATCCTAGATGAATAATGATTTAGGACACTGAAGGAAATGACAGGCATAAACCTGATCAATAGCGGAGTGCATGCAGGATCTGCCTTTAGTGCTCTGGTGTTTATGTGTTGTTGTTTTTTCAATCAGCATCTTGGATAAAGCTATAAATGACCTGAAGTCCTTATCAAGCCTTCAGATGACCTAAAACTGGGAGAAACATATAACTCCTGGGACAACACAATCTGAATACTAAAGGACCTCAACTATTAAATTTAATTGGAATGAATGTTAAATTCTAGAGTTGGGTTCAAAAAATAAACCTTACAAATTTAATTTTATGAAGTTAATTCTAGAAAACATTTTGTTTAGAGAAGACATTGATGTTTTAATAGAAGATAATCTCACTATGAATAATGCTACAAGGCAGCTATTATAAAAAGTTAATGTGAAGTTAAGCTATGGTAAGAAAAATGTAGTATTCATATCAATGGATGCTAGCTTTTTCTTGCTCAGTTCTAGTTGTACTGCATTGGAACTATTATATTCATTTCTTGAACAATTTAGGGAGGATACTGGCAAATAGTGGCTTTAGAAAAGGACAAGTGATACCTTGAGAGGATTAGACATAATGCTATGTTTTATTTGAAATAGCTGGAGATGTTTAGCTTAGATTAAATAATGGGAACATGATGGAAACCATGGTGCTTATAGAAAGAGCGAAGATCTTGGTGTATAAGAAAATCATCTTGTAATTGACATATTTTGATTTCTACTAGAATATACTAATTACAAAGAATGGAATTTAGAGTTACTGAGCCTGATTTAACAGCTCCAGCTCTGCCACTTAATCCTTGAGTGACCTTGGGCAAGTCACTTAACTTTTCATGGCCTGTTTCCTCATCTGGAAAATGAGAATACCTCAGTTTCTTCATTTGTAAAATGAGAGTTAGACTACATGACCTACATGACCTTTATGTCCTTTCCAACTAAATATTTTATCATACAATCTCTAAACTATTTAAAAGGTTTCAAAAGAAGATCATATTCCTATTTCCTAAAAACAGAGCTAGGATGAATACATACAAGTTGCAGAAAGGCAGACTTAGGCTAAATATAAAGGGGAAGGGGCACAAAATAGCATTCTTCCTAGGAAATAAAGTGGTCAAAAAAATGAATTGGACTGCCTCAGAGCAATGGCTTTTTGTCTGGGAAATTGTGGAGGGGATTCCTAGTCAGATACAGTTTAGACAAATTAACTTTGAAGTGTATTCCAATGATAAGATTCGGCAATTCTTTGATTATAAGGAACTAATTAATTATAAATTTCTGTTCTTATTTACAAATTAAATATTTAAAAAGTAAACGGCTCTTTATGAGTTGTGTATGTTAATTGTTCCCATGATATATTATAACTGATTGTTAGCACAAAATAAACCTCAATCTGTTTCTTTGTGAATATAAAATTGTATAGGTTTATACTGACCAAATAGATTATCATCTTCATTGGTGTGCTAAGCAAAAAACAGGAATTTGCTTTAATTATAGTGCATAATGGCTCCTATCATGCCCAACATTTGCATTTCTAATTTGCCTTAACTATATACTTATACAATTTGGTCAATGTTTTGCATTAAAAAACTTTTTAATTCCAAATGTATCTGATAGTTCATATGAGCAATTATGTATTTAAATGAGACAATCATCCTATAATTGGCATATTTCAATTTCCACTGGGATATACCAATTAGGTTGAATACTCTGTAGTCCATAATAGTATGCCAGGAGCCTTTGTGAACTAATAACTAAGCACAGCAGGTTTAAAGAGTATATTCGAGGGTTCCTTTCTCAAATTTACTCTAAAAACAGGAAGATACCATTTCTTCAACTGACAACACTGAAGCCAAGAAAGAGGGTATCTTAGATGACACAATCATAAATGCTGAATTCAATGTCCTAATATTTTGTCCTATGAAATATAATAAAATTACGTAATGGAGAAAAGCATCTCTGATATTCTTTCAACATGCACTTATTTAGTAATCATACCTGGCATACCTGTCAGGGGTGGGGAACCTGTGGCCTTGAAGCTACATGTGGCCTTCTAGGTCCTTGGATGCAGTCTTTTGACTGAGTCCAAATTTTACAGAAAAAAAAATCCTTCTATTAAGGGGATTTGTTCTGTGAAGTTTGAATTCAGTCAGACAGCTGAATTTCAGGGCCTAGAGGGTCACATGTGGTCTTAAGGCTCCAGGTTCCCCACCCCTGGCTAGACTATGCTTAGCCATAAAAACACATCAAAGGAAATAAAAGATATGATATTTCCCATAGAAAAAAGCATAGAATCTAGTTAGGGAAATCAGATATTCACTGGCACAAATGTTAAATAATGCATGTGATCAGGAGGCAGGGTAATATAGTGGAAACAATACTAAATCAGATGGCCAGAGTTAAAATTCCACCTCAGATGATTACTACTTGTGACCTCAGGCCGAGACTTCTTAGGCTTCAGTTTCTTCATCTGTAAAATGAGGAAGTTAGAAGAGATGGTTTCTGGGGTCCCTTCTAGCTCTAGATCATTGAGCTATGAAGTATATACACATGATGATCAAAAATAAGCGTTCTAGGGGCAGCTAGGTGGTACAGTGAGTAGAGCACTGGCCCTGGAGTCAGGAGGACCTGAGTTCAAATTCGACCTCAGACACTTGACACAGGTACTAGCTGTGTGACCTTGGGCAAGTCACTTAACCCCAATTGCCCTACCAAAAAACCAAAAAACAAACAAAAAAATACAAACAAAAAATAAGCGTTCTAGGCATCCAGAAATGTGAACAGCATTTTCTTCTTCGTGAAGCACAAATATTCTTAATTACACTCACAGAATCAAGGGCATTTAGAGTCTAATATAAAAGTCAAGACTGATTGAATTGTCCTGGGGACCTAGTAATTATGATCTATATTCCTCAGGTGAGAAGCAAGTTTGGTCTTGCATTTTAATAAGATATGCCAAATTCTATTTTATACTGACTTTAAAAAATACCTCATATTCTCCCTATTATCCTTTCCTCAATATGTTGTTTTTAAGTGCAAAACTTTAATATTAATAGTCCATTTAAAATACTTTATAGTCTCCTAAGTATACAGTTATACAGTTTCATTAGTAAACTATCAAGCCAGCACTTCAGCCATTATCGCTGTCCTTTTCATTTCTTCTCACTAAAAGTGTGTGTTTTGTATGTGCAACTCTGGGATCTAACAAGTGAGATTTCACCATTATCTTTCCTGGAATCCCAAACAATATCTTTTGCAAACCCTTCCCCTGATACACACCTCTTTAGTTCCCTTTACTTATTGTCTTCCCTAATTAGAATGCAAAACTTCTTAAGGACAAGAGATATCTCATTTGCCAGTATTTATAAATGGATGTGTATTGGCAACCAAAAATGGGCTCCTTAGCACTTAGTCAACAAGTGCCCTTGACTAGTTTGGCTTTTTCCCCTGAACTGAATGCTGTTTGTATGTTGGACTGGAGTAAGCTTGTCGGCCCCTTCACCTTGCTTCCCTTGCTTAAGCTGATGGAAAGAACCTGTGCTTTCCCGGTCAACCCCTTCACCTTGCTTAAGCAGATTGAAAGAACCTGTGCTTTCCCCGGTGTACCTTACACCCCCGCAGAAGCTGGATGGTTAAAAGCAGCTCCCGTTGGAGCCAGAGGCTGCCACAGCTACAGCCACAGCTGAAGCAGGAGCTGCCAGTAGCAGAGCTGACCTACGGGAGGAAGCTGAACAAAGACTTCAGGCCAGTGGGTAATCTTTTTACCATAGAGGGGTGTATCAGGAGGGCAGAGTTTATAATCTCAAAGAGGATCATAAACATGTCTGAAAGGTTCGGAATCGCCGGATAGAAGAAACTCTCAAAGTAGAAGGCAGAAGAATCAAAACATTTATTTAGGCTCCACAGTAACCAACCCATGAACCAGAAGCCCCATTTTGATATGTTGATCATAATCTTCCAGGCCCAATAAGTACGCCTTGCAAGAGTAACCAGGAGGCTACAGAGAAGCATGATTGCGTAAAACAAAATCATGCTTCCCCCTCGATGGTAATAAGATTACCCACTGGCCTGAAGTCTTTGTTCAGCTTCCTCCCGTAGATCAGCTCTGCTACTGGCAGCTCCTGCCTCAGCTGTGTCTGTGTCTGTAACTGACGTAACTGTCGTAACTGCCTCTGTAACTGCCTCTGGCTCCAACTGTCGCTGTAACTGACGATGTAACTGTCGCTGGCTCCAACCGGAAAAGGAAAGAAGAGAGGAATCTTCAAGCTGTCCTCTCCCCTCTTATAGGGTTTTTGACATCATCAAGCTCCGCCCGAATGACCAGGGCCGATTGGTTCCTGAGTTGGCCCCTCCCCCTAGCATAGACATTAACACCTCCCCTCAGCCAGCCCCATGACTCATCACACAGGAAGTTCTGGTCCTGCTTCCCGGCATGCTCCCCGGGCCTCCTGCCCCGGAAGAGCAAGCCACAGTGTCCAGAGGCTCAATGAGGTAAGCTGAGTCATTCAAAGAAAACAAAGGCCATTCTGGCTACACTGGGGAAGCATGATTTTGCTTTACACAATCATGCTTCTCTGTAGCCTCCTGGTTACTCTTTCAAGGCGTACTTATTGGGCCTGGAAGCTTTTGATCAATATATCAAAATGGGGTTGCTGGTTCATGGGTTGGTTACTGTGGAGCCTAAATATATGTTTTGATTCTTCTACCTTCTACTTTGAGAGTTTCTTATATCCGGTGGTTCCGAACCTTTCAGACATGTTTATGATCCTCTTTGAGATTATAAACTCTGCCCTCCTAATACAGGATGCCAGCACTTAGCAAAGTGCCTTGATTTGCAATGCTAAGTTCATTGGGTGGTTGTTGTCCTTTTTTTTTGAAGAGGACCAAAATGACCTCACTATGGTAGAGTCAAGTTTTAGTGTGTCCAACTGTGGCTGATCAGACCAATAAGAACTCAGAATGGTCAGACACGAATAGTCCATGTGAACATTTGCAGTGGAGATCTCTCTGAATTTGTGCATCTTGTGTTTCTCTTGAGCTATTTCAATTCTGCTTTGCTCATAGAGCACGACACCTTCAATGATGTGGGCATGCCATGCTGAGCAGGCCTGTTCCACCGTTTCCCATGTCACACGATCAATTCCAAAGTTCTTAAGAGAGAACTTGAGAGTGTCCTTTTACTGCTTCTTCTGGCCACCATGTGAATGCTTGCCCTGTGTGAGTTCTCCATAAAATAGTCTTTTTAGCAAGCATACATTTTATATTAAAACAAGTGCATAATAAATGCTTTATCTGGAGCCAGGGTGGCCCAGTAGAGGAAGTAGCTGAGCTCTCCCAACATTCCTCTCCAAACAACTTTAAAATAATGGATCAAATTGAAATCTAGAGCAGCAGAGTCAACAAAAGGTTGGGGTGAGACACTTATCCAGCCCAAGACAACTTAGGAGGTTGGAAGGAGAGGTCTGTGACACCAAGGTGGGGACTGGCTCAGAGCCCATTTGGTGGCAACATTAGTGGTGGACTTTGGAGGCTGGAGCTCTCAAGCCGGAAATGATAAGGGGATCTGGTAACTGGTCAGAAAGAAATTATAGAGGATCACTTTGCTAGCACTGAGTGCTGGAAAAAACAGTGTTTGGCAGTTTCATTGCTTATAACTACTTCTGTGTAATAATTCCAGGACTGAGAGGAACACTTGCTATCCCTAGGGATCCTGGACCCTGAAAAGCAGGATCACTTTTCATCACAAGGGAGTAGAGGCCCCCAAAGGAGTAGGGCGATTGAAGAGCAGTATCATCTTGGCTGCAAGGGATGAGGAGTCCTTCCTGGGTAAAGACCAGAGCACAGACCAGGAAAGCAGTGACCACACCTCTCCCCACATCATACCATCTTGGAGGCAGCAAAAATTTCCAAACCCTCAGAACTAGCTCTGAAAAGAGCAATGCAAAAAAAAGTTTGAAATTTGGGAGAGTCTTCCCCTACTCCAGGAACACAGCCCAACCTTAACATAAAGATTAAAGTCAAAATATAGGCTGGAAAAATGAGCAAACAACAAGTACTACAAAAAGAACCCAAACATAAAAAAGCTACTATGGTGAAAGGAAAGATCAAGATAGAAACTCAGAAAAAAATAACAATGTCAAAAAAGTTACAAGCAAAGCCTCAAAGAAAAAATGTTAATTGGACAAAAGCCCAACAGGAACGCTTGGAAAAGTTAAATTTATCTTAAAAACAAAATGAGAGTGGTACAGAAGAAATGGGAAAAGAAAATAGCAATGCAAGAAAATTATAAAAGGACAATTAACAGCCTAGTAAAAGAACCACAAAAAATTTTTTGTTATTGTTATTGTTTGGACTTTGTTTTTGAAGAGGACCAATAATATCATGGGGTGATGTCTTGACTCCTTTTTGAATTAGATTTAAGTGAGGCAGAGTTGCACAGTCATCAACCTCACTCTGTTTTCCAGTCATTGAAGTCCAGTGGCAAAACAAATGTCAGAATGATTGCTGATGGCCTGGGGCGCAGTGGATGACCTTGGCATCTTTGATGTCTGACCAAGCTCTGAGCACTCCATAGTGACTGTTTCAGCTGCCTTCATGGGTGTTGGAACAAATTATTCTCATCCACCCATTCTGCTGGAGGAATTCTGCACATTTGGGGAAGAAAATAACAACTGAGGAAAAATAACTCCCAATAAATTCTTTAATTTCATCTTCCTTGGTGGTGCATTAACCTCTTTCATTTTTTGATACTGGTTATTTGGTTTTCTTCTTTCTTTTTTTTTAAAATCAAATTAACTAGTGATTTATCTATTTCATTTCCTTTCTCATAAAACCAGCTTCTAGTTTTACTTATTAGTTCAATGTTAGTTTGTTTTACTTTTAATTTTATTAATTACTCTATTGATTTTCAGAATTTCTATTTTGGTGTCTAATTGGGGATTTGCAATTTGTTCTTTTTTCTAGTTTCTGTTGTTACTGAATGCTTAATTTATAATTCATCAGAATGATCTTTCTCTCTTTTATTGATGCATGTATTTAGAGACATAAATTTTCTCCTATGTATTTTTTTGGTTGCATCCCACAAATTTTGGTATGATGTCTCATTGATATTATTTTAATAATAATATTGATTTTTTTCTATTATTTATTCTTTGATTCACAAATTATTTAGGATTAGATTATGTAGTTTCCAATGAGCTCTTAATTGATACTTCTACAGATCTTTATTGAACATAATTATATTGCCTTATAGTCTGAAAAGGATGCATTTAATATTTATGCTTTTCCGCATTTTGTTGTTTTTTTTTTGTTTTATTTTGTTTCTGCCCTAAGACAAGGTGTTTTGTGAAGGTGTCATATACACCTGAGAAAAAAGTATATTTCTTTCTATTCTTATTCAATTATCTACAGTGGCCTATCATATCTAATTTTTCTAAAATTCCATTCACTCCCTTAATGTCTTTCTTCTTTAATTTGTGGATAGATTTATCTAGCTCTAAGAGGAGAAAGTTGAGATGCCCTACTAGTGTAGTTTTACTATTTCCTCCTATAATTCATTGAACTTTTTCTCTGAGAATATGAGTGCTGTGCCATTTAGTGCATATATCTTTAGTACCAAGATTAATTCATTCTCTATGATGTCCTTTAGCAAGATGTAGTTTCCTGATTATCTTATTGTTTGACAAAATCAAAGATCCAAGTTTTGGGGCCAAGAACTCACCATTTGACAAAAACTTCTGGGAAAATTAGATATCTGTTTGGCAGAAATTAGGCATTGGACAGCATCTCAAAAGGCATACCAAAATTAAGTGAAAATGGATGGTTATTTAGATATAAAGGATGATATCATAAGTAATTAGAGGAGTATGGAAAAAAAATCTGTCAGCTCTATGGATAAGGGAAAAGTTTATAATCAAACAAGAGATACAAAAGATCATGAGAAGTAAAATGGATAATTTTGATTACAATGAAATTAGAAAACTAATTCTGCAAAACTAGTCCAGACAAAACTAGAAGAAAAGCAGGAAATTAGGCATTTGGGGGGGAAGGGGGGCAGATTTACAGCCAGTTTCTTTGATAAAGGCCTCATTTCTCAATTATATAGTGCACTAAGCCAAATTCAGAAAAATAAGAGCCATTAACCAACTGATTTATGTTCCAAGTGAATGAAAGGAGAAACAAAGCTATCATTCTTAGCAGATTATATGATGATATACTTAGAGAATGCTAGACAATCCATAAATAATTACTGGAAATAATAAATAACCCTTGCAAAGTTGCAGGATATAAAATAAACCCACATAAATCATCAGCATTTCTATATATTACTAACAAAGCCTACTAGCAAGAGATAGAATGAGAAACTCCATTTAAAGAAATTGTTGACAATATAAAATATTTGGGAATCTGTCTGCTGAGACAAACCCAGGAAGTATATGAACACAATTACAAAACACTTTTCACACAAATAAAGTCAGATGTGAATAACTGGACAAATATCAATTGCTCATGGGTAGGCTGAGCCAATGTGATAAAAATGACAATTCTATCTAAATTTATTTAGTTAGTGTCATACCAATAAAACTACCAAAAATTATTTTATAGAGCTAGAAAAAATAATAACAAAATTCATTTGGAGGAACAAAAGGTCAAGAATATCAAGGGAAGCAATGAAAAAAAATCAAAGGAAGATAGCCTAGCCACGCCAAATTTTAAACCATATTATAAAGTGCCAATCATCAAAACTATTTGATACTGGTTAAGAAATAGAGTGCTAGATCAGTGGTATAGATAGGTATAGCAGTCAATGACTATAGTAATTTACGGTTTGATAAAACCAAAGACTCCAGCTTCTGGGATAAGAACTCACTATTTGACAAAAACTGCTGGGAAAACTGGAACTTAGTATGGCAGAAACTAGGCGTAGACCAACATCTTACACTATGTACCAAGGTGATGTCAAAATGGGTCCAAGATTTAGACATCAAAAGCATACCATAAGCAAATTAGGAGAGCAAAGAATAGTTTGCTTGTCAGATCACCAAATAAGTGATAGAGAACATTATAAAATGCAAAATGGATAGTTTTGATTACATTAAATTTAAAAAGTTTTTGCACAAGCAAGATGCTATGACAGAAAAGGGAAATGATAAATGTTGGAGAAGATGTGGGAAAATTGGAACATTAATGCATTGTTGGTGAAGTTGTGAATTGATCCAGCCATTGTGGAGAGCAATTTAGAACTATGCCCAAAGTTCTAAAAAACTATGCCTAATCACTTTGATCCAGCAATACCACTAGTAGTTCTATATCCCAAAGAGATATTAAAAAGGGAAAAGTACCTACATGTATAAAAATATTTATAGCAGCTCTTTTTGTGGTGGCCAAGAATTGGAAATTGAGGAGATGCCCATCAATTGGGGAATGGCTAAACAAGTTGTGGTCTATGAATACTGGAATCCAATTGTGTTATAACAAATGATGAACAGGTAGATTTCAGAAAAACCTGGACTTATATGAACTGATGCTGAGTGAAGTGAGCAGAACCAGGAGTGTATGGTAACAGCAATATTGTGTGATGACCAATTTTGATAGACTTGGCTCTTTGCAGCAACACAGTGATCTAACATAGCTCCAATGATGGAAAATGCTATCTACATCCAGAAAATGAATATGGAGTCTGAAGGCAGATCAAAGCATACTACTTTCACTTGTTTTTTTCTTTCTTGTGCTTTTTCCCCCTTTGTTCTGATTCTTCTTTCACAACATGACTAATGTGGAAATATGTTTAATATGCATAACCTATATCATGTATAGCCTATATCAGACTGCTTGCCATCTTGGAGAAGGAGGGAGGGAGAAAAAATTGGAACTCAAAGTCTTATAAAAACAAATATTGAAAAATGAACAGATTTTAAAAATTAAATTTACCTTGATAACATTTTTCCAATATTCAAATAGTTTTGATGATGCCTATTATCATATTCAAATCTCTATGAATTATATATCAGAGAACAGGATTATGATGCATCTATACATTAGAGTACATTCTTTATTTTTTTCTGAGAAAGATTAGGATGATACTATACTCCCATTTATTAAAATGACTTTTCCTTTTCAAAATTTGCATATTTATGAACATTATTTAATGCATATTCTATTCTTGGAAATATATAGTTCATTGTATTTTACTTTTTTCAACCTCTGTTATACTTCAGGACTGGAAATAGTAGTTTCTTCTGTTATTTAGTAACATTTACCAAATAAGTGGGAAAAGACCTTAAACAGTTAACATAGGGATTACCTGCATAATATTAAAAAAAATTCAAAGACATAAACTGGTTTCAGTCATCGTAGACTATCTCCTGATTTTATTTATATGCCTTTTAATCAAATAACCTACATTTATCACTTACTAGATGGGTGACCTTGCACAGGTCAGATAAAAAACCTGCTAAGTTTCTTTTTCCTTAAGAATGATGATTATGGTAATTTCTCTAATGCCCATGATCAATTACAGACATAATACAAAGAAAAAATTCATTGAGAAAGTACAGTGATCATGATGTTTATGTTGAGGATGTTGTTGATTAATTGAAGATAAACATCCTTTAAAATGTTCATTTTCCACAAAATGATTAAAAGTACATTTCTCTCTCCCTCCAAAATGCATTAGACATTCAAATAATAGACCAAGTGGTTATGTAGAAAATTTGGTAAATTCGGTGTTAGTAATGGGTTATAATGCCTGAGAAAATAACCTGAAGTCCATCTGGATGATATGTGGGTCTTTTGATGTTGAGGAGGAAGGTGAGGCAACAAATTAAATCAAGAAACATGTAGGCAGGTCACGATACTGGGATAAGAACGCAGTATTTGACAAAAACTGCTAGGAAAACTGCAAATTCGGATGGCAGAAACTAGGTGTAGTTCCCTTATGAAGCTTACAGTCTTGTACAATGATATAATGTCAACACAAATGTTACAATGCACTACACTATATAATTAGTACATGGGAGGGTAACAGAGTGTGAACTCAGGGGAGGTAGAGCATTACCAACCAGAGGCATCAAGGAAAGATTCATGAGGGAGATAACATTTGATTTTGTCCTTAAAGTACGGGTAAAGTTTTAAGAGACAAGGACAGGTAGAGATAGAAGGAAAAATCCAAACAAAATAAAAATATTCTAAGAACATAGTTATTTTGAGGCGATGGAGAGATATATTATTCTTCTAGAGAACAGTGTGGACAAGTAATATGAGATGATGACAGAAAGCCGCTATAGTAGCAGATTGTAGAAGCCTTGAGTATCAGAAAAGTTTTCACTTCATTTGAAATGATGATAGGAATCACTGAAGATCTTTTGAACAGAGGAATGACATGACCACAGTTTTTCATTGGAAAGATAATGCTGACATCGGGAGGACTGGAGGGAATTTGATGCAACTGTGGAGATATTTATTCTAGAGAAGAGAATACTCAAGTGTAACATAAATGTGCTAAAGTATTTGAAGGGCTCTCACATAGAAGAGATAAGACTTCTGTTTATCCTCAGAGGAAGACCCAAGAGCAATGAGTATAAGTCGAAAAAAGGTCAATCTTTGTTTGTTGTCAGGAAAAAAAAAAACCTTCCCCAAAATTATCGCTAACCAAATGTTAGAGCAGCACTGTTTCCATTCCTTGGAAGTCTTCAGGCAGGTAAGGTACATTGTAGTGGGAATTTCTTTCATGTAAATAATGCATAAAATGGTCCCTAAGGTTGCTTCTGGCTGAAACTTCTGTAATTTCTTGTTGTTGCCATTTTGATATTCTAGGTAGTTTCAACTAGGAAAGATGTGCTCACATTAACTTTGCTGTGCATTATTCTTGTCTGAAAACATTTAGTGTAAATAATTATTATGTAATCTGATCAAAAATAGTAAACTCTCCCTCTTCCCAAAAAAAGGACCATGTTGATTTAGTTTATAGAAAGAAACTAGGATAAACTGATATGTATTGATTTAAGGAAAAGGGCAAAAATGCAGCATTCGTCAGGGATAAATTTGGAGCATGGAACGTAAAAATTCAGCATTTAGTAAAACCACCAAAGACATTTTGAAGTAATATGGCACAGTGGGGATGAGTTCTTAACTTGAAGAGACAAGGCTCTGATACTTCTTATTTTTTTGGAGGATAAGTAAATCATTTAACTTCTTTAGACTTTATTTTCCTCATCTGAAAAATGCAAATGGCCTGTTTTGGAAAATTGCAAGTGAAAATCTTATGTGTTTTCTTTATCTGTTTAAGAGTTCTTGTGAAGCATACTGATGGGCATTATGTGTTATAGAACATAATTGCAATACCAGAATCTTAGGGTTGTAAGGAAAATATATTGTACATTATAAAATACTATGTAATTTGAAGTTATTTCTATTAGTAATAGCTTTAGTTTTAGTAGTTTTCCCTGTTTTTTTATTTAATTTTTTTTTTCATTTTTAATTTACAACACTCAGTTCCACAAGTTTTTGAGTTCTAAATTTTCTCTCCCTCCATCTCCTTCCCCCTCCCCAAGATGGCATGTAATCCAATATAGGTTCTACATATACTTTTGCATTAAACTTATTTACATAATAGTCCAGTTGTAAAGAATTATAACCAATGGAATGAATCATGAGAAAGAAATGAAACCAAAAATGAAGGGAAAAAAAAAAGGGAAAAAGCAAATAGTTTGCTTCAATCCGCTCTCAGACTCCATAATGCTTTCTCTGGGTGTGCATAGCTTTTTCCATCGTGAGTCTTTTGGAGCTGTATTTGAACCTTGCATTGATGAGAAGAGTCAAATCTATCAAAGTTAGTCCTTACAGATGCCGTGTGTCTGTGCCTGTGATAATGTTCTCCTGGTTCTGCTCCTCTCACTCAGTATCAGTTCATATAAGTCTTTCCAGGTTATAATGGCATCCGTCTACTCCTCATTTCTTATACCACAATTTGTTTAGCCATTCCCCAATTGATGGGCTTCCCTTTGATTCGCTACCACAAAAAGTGCTGCTATAAATATTTTTGCACATACTCGTCCATTTCCCACTTGTGTTATCTCTTTGACAGCCCTAGAAGTGGTATTGCTAGGTCAAATGGTATGCACATTTTTTTACAGCCCTTTGGGCATAGTTCCAAATTGCTCTCCAGAATGGCCAGATCAGTTCACAACTCCACCAGCAATGTAACAATGTTCCAATTTTCCCACATCCTCTCCAGCATTTATCATTTTCCTGTTTTGTCATGTTAGCCAATCTGACAGGAGAGATGTGGTATCTAAGAGTTGTTTTGATTTATATTTCTCTGATCAATAGTGACTTAGAGCACTTTTTTCATACGACTATAGATACCTTTAATTTATTCCTCTCAAAACTGCCTGTTCATATCCTTTGACCATTTCTCAGTTAGGGAATGACTTGTATTCCTATAAATTTGACTCAGTTTCCTGCATATTTTACAGATGAGGCCTTTATCAGAGACACTGGTTGTAAAAATTCTTTCTCAATTTTCTGCTTCGCTCCTAATCTTTGTTGCATTGACTTCGTTTGTACAAAACCTTTTCAATTTAACATAATCAAAATCATCCATTTTGCATTTTGTAATGCTCTCTATCTCTCGTTTGGTCATGAATTCTTCCCTTCTCCATAAATCTGGCAGGTAAACTATTCCTTGTTCTCCCAAATTGCTTATAGTATCAGCCTTTATTCCTAAATCATGCACCTATTTTGACTTTATTTTGATATACGGTGTAAGATATTGGTCTATGCCCAGTTTCTGCCATACTATTTTCCCAGCAGTTTTTGTGAAATAGTGATTCTTAACCCAGAAGTTGGATTCTTTGGGTTTATCAAAGAGTGGATTGCTATAGTTGTAGACTACTGTGTCTTATGTACCTAACCTATTCCACTGATTCACCACTCTGTTTCTTAGCCAGTACTAAGTAGTTTTGATGACTGCTGCTTTATGATACAGTTTAATATCTGGTATGGCTAAGTATTCCCTGTTTCAATGGAGTGACAATCCCTAAGAATATATTTCCTCCGGTAGCTTCCCATAGAATACAAAAATTCCTGGATTTAAGAAACCTTTGAAATTGGGCTCCTAGCTTGTAATCTTATCATAAGATACTCCTCTGCTCATATTTCTCCACTCCAAAAATTATTCATTTTTCCTTACTAAATAAGTTTCTTTCCTCCCTCTGTGCTTTTGTATAGAATGCCATGTCTGTCACCCATGTGAACAGGTGTCCTATGAATTGAGGATGGAAAATTAGGTTTGAGTAAAATTACATAGGGTTTTAAAAGCTAGATTGAGAAGTTTATGTTTAGTTTTAAAGGCAATTAGAAGTCTGTGAACATTTTTGAGTAGCAAAGTGACATAGTCAGATCTCTGAACTAGAGAGATTAATTTGCCAGCTGTGTGGAGGATGGATTGGAAGGGTGAAAGGGTGGGAGTAGGAAGCCTAAATAGGAAGCTATTAAAATAGTCTGTGTGAAAGGTGATGATGACTTATGTACACCAAGATCTTATGTAGACTAAAGCCCATAATTCTCCAAAAATTTCAGTTCATATTAATGAGGTCCAATCCTAAGGACTTGACCCAAAGAAGTGCCATTTTCCCTCTTTGAATTTTTGTTCCCTCACCACAGAATTTAATTCAGAGGGGAAAAGTCCAAGATAAACTTTAGGTGAAGATATATTGTCAAAATTTTACCAATGTGGGTCCTCACTCCCACATATGCATTCAAGGCAGCAATGCAAATTGGTAAGGAAGTTTTATTTTACCCCAAAGAAAATGTGGAAACCACAAGGGACTCACAGGAGCCCATAAACACATACAAGGAATGCAGAAGACATTCAAAGAACTCACAGGGACCCATAAATGATGAAGGAAACAAATAAAGCATTCACAGTAGTTCCCCTTGGAGGAAAGTGAACTCAGGGGTTGCCATCAGGTCAACTTTCTCTCCTGCAGATCTCACACATTTCCTTCCAAATCAATAATACCATTCTGTGAATTCAGTTCCTCCTGGAAAGTAAGTACACAATAAGGCTGGTAGAAGGGCCATCCACTTCCTCTCAGACCCAAAATGAAATAACAAAAGACTATAATATAACTTCTTCTCCCCTCACTGAAAAACAAAACAAACAAAAATCCCCTCTTCTGAAATTCTCTCTTATAGTCAAGTCTTATCCCAGTCACCCAGCCACACGACTTTGGTTCCTTCCTCGACTCCTCGCTTACTTTCACTCCACATATCTGACTCACTGGAAGGTTTTAGCCATTGCTCCTCTCACAATGTCTTTCCTCTATTTCTCCTTTTCTTGACACAGAGCTGCCATTCTGGCACAGGTGTTCATCACCTCATACCTTGCCTATTGCAATAGCCTCATCCTGTTGTCCTGTCTTAAAACCCTCCCTACTCCAGTCCATCCATCACTCAATAAAGTTATATTTCTATAGTAGGGATAGGGAACCTGTGGCCTGAAGGCCCCATGTGGCCCTCTACGTCCTTAAGTATGACCCTTTGACTGAATCCAAACTTCACAGAACATATCCCCTTAAATGAAAGGATTTGTTCTGTAAAACTTGGACCCAGTCAAAAGGGTGGACCCAAGCACCTAGAAGGCCTCATGAGAATTTGAGGCCGCAAATTTCCCACCCTTATTCTAGAACATATCTCAACCATTAGATCACCTTGCTCAAAAAACTCCAGTGGTTTCCTACTGCTTCTAGAAGCAAATAAAACCCTCTGGCTTTTAAATACCTTCATATCCTGGCCCTTACCTACTTTTCCAAGCTTTTTACACTTTATTGCTCTCTATGTATTCATGATTTAGCAACATTGAATTTCTTGTCATTCCTTGTATATCATATTCTATCTCCCTTTTCACTTGCCTAACAATCCTAGCTAGAATTCTCTACCTTCTCTCTTCTTCCTGGCTTAGTTTCCTTTGGGTTTGAACTTAAAGTCCATATTTTGCATGAATTCTTTCTCATTTCCCTGCCCAGCTACATAGATATTAAATTCCCTCTGAGATTATTTCCCAACTCTATCTATATATCTTGTATGTATAGTTGTTTGCATTTTGTCTTCCCCGCTAGAAAATGAGCCCTATAAGGGATGGACCTATGTTTTTGGCTTTCTTTACATCCACAGTCATAGTAAGCACTGAATATATACTTGTTGACTGATTGACATTGGTTCTCCTCTTCATGCTGCTTCTGAAATCCCTTGCTTACCGGCACGGAAGGTCTCACCTTTGGAATTTAGGCTAAAAGGCTAAGCAACTGGCTATTTATTCCTTGTAGTCAGGAAGTACTTCTCTAATTGCCACCATCTCTTGGTCTACTCTAGGTAAGTAGCTTTTTAGGACCTTTCCTCTTAGATAGAATGGCCAAACAGTGGGTTCTTGATCTACACAGACATATTACTGTCTAGGGTTTTTCCACATCTTGGATTGGGAAAATAGATTTCCAGGATATCCCCTCTAAGGCCATGTAGACAAGTACATGCAAACTATAATGTGATCTTCCCAATGATTCCTTTGCTACGATGCAGATAATTGAAATGTAAAAGCTAATTAGATGAGAGGCCAGCGTGGCAGAGAAGATATCAGCATGTAGGTGCTTGGGATACAGAGTTTGACTGTGAATCAGTTCCAGAATTGATTGAAAAAAAAGGTGAAAAAGTAACCTGTATATACAAGGATAGGGCTATGAAGAAAGATAGAGTGAACAAAGGAGAGGAGGTGGCATAATAATGGCTGCAGAGGAAAGGTCTGGTTGTGATGGTGGGAAGCAAGGTATCTGCCAACTCCTACTGGTTCTGTTGTGTATAGTAGTGGTTGTGGGATGGGAGGGTATGATGAAAAAGGAGATGGCAGCAATGTAGAGGGTGCCTAAGAATCTAGTGCCTTCCTGAGAAAGACAGATTTGCCTCAATCTAAGATGGAAAGAACATGAGAGGAAGGAATTTAGGAAAAAAGGCAATTTGTTGATGTTAGACCAGGATCAGTCTAAGAGTAGGTCAGAGCAGCATAGTGAGTATATAAGGGTGAGGCTGAGCTGGATAAGAATGAGATTTCAATGAGTTGTAATGGAAGAAAGGACCTTAACAGATGATGATCCTCAGTAAGAGAGATTAGGGGAATAAGATATGAAAGTATAAGAGCTGTAGGTCAGAGAAAATATTTAACAAAATGGTCCCTCACCCTCGACTCCTATGATTAAATGGGATGAGTGATGATTTCACTGTTCAAGGTATATTCTCTTGTCAAACCCAGGAAGGTTCAGAGTGAGTGGTAAAGGCTATAGGACCAGTGAGGCACTAGTGATTTTCTCCAGGAGTAGCAGCAGCTCAGTCTCCCTCCTAGTGAGTGGAACAAAAGGGACATTTCTGAAAGTGCTAATGGCTACCTATAACCTAACTTAGTCAAGGGCCCCTTTTATCCCAGGTATTGTACCTTAGCCTTGGCTCTTTTTTCTTTCCCCTCCACACCCAAGAGAAGTAGTCTTTATCTTCCTTATGGGAGGAGATGGCAATGGAGAGATCCACTTTTTGATGATGTCAATGGCAAGCCCAGAGATACGAAGCCAAGGCCTCCCTTAATCTGTGTTATAAGAAGCAGCACAGTACAGTGGAAAGAACATTGAATGTGGAGCAATGAATTTGGGCTAATAGAACATGAGTTAAAATTCTAGCTCTGCCAGTATCTGCCTGATAGTGGGCAAGTCATTTAATCTCTCTGCTGCCTTGGTAAAATCCTCTGTAAAAAAAAAAAAAAAAAAAAAAAAAAAAAAAAAGCAGTCTGGATGACCTCTAAGATCCTTTCCAGATCCAGTTTCATGACCCTATGATTCCCTAGGTAATAGGTCCTGGAACTTAAAGGAGGAAATGAGTTCACAAAAAGGCCATGACTTTCCCCAAGTCACACAGCTAATTAATGGGAGTGTCAAGAACTATAACCATTTTCCAGATTCCTACTTCTCTGTCCATTACTTCCAAATATAAGGTTTACTAGTCTCAGAACAACTTTTATTACTTTGGTTTCATGTTTAATATAATGTAGAAAAGCTGTGACAGCATCTCTCCTCCAACCCCCTGTACATATACAAATTACCAGTTAGGGGTTGCTTTTAGAGAAATTTAGACAGCTTAAACATTAACAAATTACTCCTTTTTTTATCCATTATGAGACTCCAAAGCATCTTTAAAGTTATGCATTCATCTGAAGTTGATGTCAACAGCCTATGACATTGGAACAAACTGTTAGACCCCAGAGATGTGCAGTTTCAATGCCACCTGGTTTTTAGACATGAAATAAAGAGCACTTAATTCAAAGGATCAGTGAATGATTCAGTATTCTTCTACCCAAAGTACTTTCAGACATCAAAAAAAAAATCTCATTTTCTGTAAGAATCAATTGAAATACATTGGTCTTCTGAGTGAAGGACTGTCCCTCCACATATTGCTTCTTCCAAGAATATTTTCTATTTTAATGCCTTATATGGAGAAATGTTGAATTTTCTACCTCCTTCCTAATAAAGTTTGTGAACACACACACACACACACACACACACACACACACACACACCATCTCACTCACCAGTAATTCTCTTAAGATTACCAAAAAAAAAGAAAAAGAAAGAAAAAGAAACCTTACTGACTTTTCTAAGCCCAATGTTTAAGGAATGTAATCTTTCCTTTACCACTTGTGAGAAATTGAACCATGGAATTTTCATTCGCAGTATTTGAAGTATGGAACCTTTAAGAATAAGCAACTTTAAACTATTAACTTTCTAAAAGCCAGTGCTCCTGAAATGACTAGCAGCCATTCAGAATGTTTAGACATTATATAAAGAGTAGAGGGAAATTTGTAATTGTTATGGGAAAATATTTTTTTGGAGTTCTTTGCTTTTACTAATTTATAATAGAAGAGTGACCATGAATGACCCTGACTTTGTAGATTTCATCTTTTTCTCTTGTAGAGGATGAAAAAAAAAGCAGAGCACCATATTTTTTATTTCCTTGAGCTAAATTACAGTTCAAATGTTTGAAACAAATAAGAACAGATGTGAATTTTTCAGTTTCAAATTCTCCTTGAGTGTGTGAAGGGGGACTTTTAAGTAGTGACTTGGGAAAAGCTTTAGAAAATCTTTTGAAACATTAAAAAACATCAATTTTGTTACAGTTCCTTGAGTCTTAGCTCTTGCTATAAAATAATCTCAAATTTACCTCAGGGGATATTCTAGTGAGTATAATATAAAACTTTCTCTTACCTGCCACTTTTCTATTGTTTACACCATTATTGCTATTGTCGCTGTTCATAAATGATTCTCTGAAATAATTCCCATGGATGAGGTATTTCTGTATTGTTGTACATCTTCATTCAAGGGCAACTTAACCTAGTTAAGAAATTATTCACTAATCTGTTGGCTCTGTGACATGAAGCATTTTTTTTTATCTGATTATTATGATTGGAAAGGTATATTGATGAACTCAACCTAAGATCAAGCTTCTTTAAACATATAGAAGAAAAACCCTCCAAGTGTTGCTTGACTTGGAGTCAGGAGACATGGTTTCAAATTCCGACTCAGACATAGTCTGATAATGGGTGAGTTAATTTACCCTTAATAGATTGTTTTGTTATCTCTAAATTTATAATAATAATAATTAGACAACTTACTTCATAGGGTTACTGTGAAGATCAAATGAGATAATCATTAATTTAAGACACTTTGCTAACCTTAAAGCATTACATAGATGTGTTGTTTCTTCTTCCATCTCTAGTTGTAGTAGTAGGAAGAGAAGAAGGAGGAAGAGCATTACCATTACTATTTTCCCACTAATTGAAATGAAGTGGCAGGGTGTAACGGCAAGCAAAATGGGACTTTTCACTGTTTTTTGTTTGGGTGGAGCAAGTACGGTGGGATCTTTTGTCTTGGAATTTTTCTCAGCACTAAGACAATCTAGAGTCATTGAATTGTATATGATGTGGTGCTGGTGGTTGGATTTCCCACACAGATTTCTCACACTCTCAATGGTGAGCCTCAAGTGCCCCAGGGCCACTGATTCATACCAGCTGCATGAACTTTTCCATAAAAGTTAGATAAAGACTCAATGCCCTAGGTACCCCTGTTAAGACAATAAATCACATGTGAGTGGGATGGTGAAGACCTCTCATAAAATCTAAACCCCAGCCTTTCTGTAAATTGAGTGGGATAAATAAGAGTGAGGACTTTTCAGCATGGCTCAGGGCTTCTGATTGACAGCTAGGCCTAAGTTTCAAGTTATTAAAAATCACCTGACCTGTAGGACCTGTAGGAATCCTGAGCAGCCTGACCCCGCTCAGCACAAGTCTCGCCAAATAAGGATAAAAGTGTTCTTAAGAGTTGGCATTGGCTAAATTAGCATTTCCTTGTTCCTTGTACCTGGAGTAGATTTCCACGTTTAGATTGTGAGCCACCAATGAGAGTAAAGGTCAGTGGTGGGTGGAGGTTGTTTGTGTTAGGGGTATATAGCTGGGTTCTGCCCTCTGGGCGCCACCTCTCCCTACCCATTGTCTGTGGGTTCAGAGACCCCCTTTCCCACAGGATCATAGTAAAATTCACTTCTACTTTCTACTTGAGAAGCCTCTGAGTTTAATTTTGGGTGAAGTTGCTGTCCCACACACATGTATAAACTATATCAAATTGCTCACCTTCTCAATGAAGGGGTATGCAGAGAGTGGAAGGGAGACAATTTGGTACTCAAAGTTTTTTTTTATTATTAATTTTTTTTTGTTTTTAGTTTACAACACACGGTTCTACATAATTTTGAGACCCAGATTTTCTCCCCTCCCTCCCCCCTCCCTTCCCAAGACGGCATGGAATCTCATATAACTACCATGTACAACTTCGCATTGAATTAATTTATACACTAGTCAAGTTGTGGAAAAGAATTATGACCAATGGGGTGAATCATGAGAAAGAAGAGACAGAACCAAAAAAAAAAAAACACAAAAACAAAAACAAAAGAGAAGAAAAAAGGCGAGCATGAAGTGTGCCTCAATCTGCATTCAAACTTCACAGTTCTTTCTCTGGATGAAGATAGCATTCTCCATTGTGAGTCCCCTGGAGTTGTCCTTGCACCTTACGTTGCTGAGAAGAGCGAAGTATGTCAGGGTTGGTCCTCACAGAATCCATATATCTATGGTTGTGTACAATGTTCTCCTGGCTCTGCTCCGCTCACTCAGCATTATATCGTGTAGGTTTTTCCAGATTGTTACGAAGTCCGTATCATCCTCATTTCTTATGGCACAATAGTATTCCATTACTTTCATATACCATAGCTTGTTCAGCCATTCCCCAATTGATGGGCATCCCTTTGATTTCCATTTCTTGGCTACCACAAAAAGAGCTGCTATAAATATCCTTGTACATATGGGTCCTTTTCCCGCTTGTGTGATTTCTTTGGGATACAACCCTAGAAGTGGTATTGCTGGGTCAAAGGGTATGAACATATCTACAGCCCTTTGGGCATAGTTCCAAATTGCTCTCCAAAATGGCTGGATCAGCTCACAACTCCACCAGCAATGTAGCAATGTTCCAATTTTCCCACATCCTCTCCAGCATTTGTTATCCTCTTGTTTTGTTATTTTAGCCAATCTGACAGGAGAGATGTGATATCTAAGAGTTGTTTTGATTTGCATTTCTCTAATCAGTAGTGATCCAGAGCATTTTTTCATATGCCTGTAGATGGCTTTAATTTCTTCCTCTGAAAACTGCCTGTTCATATCCTTACTCAAAGTTTTTAAAACAAAGTTAAAATTGTTTTTATATGTAACTGTGAAAGAATAAAACACTAAATAAAAACAATAAATCACAGCAGTCACTGACCTGCAGGTGAAGGGGGTTTTAAAACAACAGGTCTGGATTTTTCAAAAGGTCTAATCTACATTTGCATTCAAAAAAATCAGCTTCGCTAATACAAAAGAAGAGACAGCACGGCTAAATAAAAATGTCAGAAAACATTTTTTCAGAGCTTAAATATGCTGAAGGGTCAATATGTATCACACATATAACACAAACAAAAATTGTAGTTTTAGGGTTCATTAAAGAAAACATAGTATCAAGAGGTTATAATATTTGAAAGCCCTGATAGTGACAATTCTGTTGTAAATTGCCTTGGTCAATCTGTGTGTGGAATATTATGTATTTTGGTCTAGGCACCAAAATTTAGGAATTCTTTTTATTACCTCTTGAGTGTCCAGAGAAAAATAACTACAATAGTGACAAGTCTGGGACTATGCTATATGAATGTGAGCTGAAGAAAGTGGGGATATGTCACCTGAAGAAGAGGAGGCTTCAAGTGTCTGCAAAATTGTCACATGAAAGAGAGATAGACACTTTCTTCTTGGCCCCAAAAGACCTAGAATCAATGGATGGAAGTTATAGAGAGGTGGATTTCAGCTCAATGAAAGGTAAAACATATTAATAATTAAAGTAACGAGCTGCCTCAGAAGGTGGTAGTGATGAGGGCACAGTCTCTGGGAACCCCCTTGAATCTGGAATATGGTCTTTGGGAGCCTCCTTGAACTCTCCTTGAATCTTCCAACTAGATCTGGCCTTCCCCTAAGGCCATAAGCCTTACATTATCATTAGGCCCAAATCTCTACCTAGCCATGCCCTTTATTGTCCAACTACTTCCCACCCTTGATACTATCAATATCCATACCTTCAGCTACTTCCCACCCTAAATCCCATTCTCTTGGTTCCTGGACTCTGACCTCATCTGGGTCCCATCAAGCTGCTCCTTAGACTCCTCCTCAAGACCCTACCTAAAGCCCTCCTCTAGTCACCCCAGACCACCCCTCAATCCCTCCCACAATCTTTGTGTATATAATCTCCATCTTGCCTCCATGAAGGTGCTGAGTCAATCTAGCTTAGATTGAATCTGGCCCACTTGTGAAAACAGGTGTCACAGAGGGTGGGATTTCTTAAGACAACCCATTATGGTGAATCTCTAATAAACTTTCTCTTTTCCCTTGGCTGAGAAGGCTTGAGTTGCATTCTTTCGGCAGAACCCAGCATGTTGGTATTTTGGGGTCACGAGCACTCCTAGAAACCTATGGTTCCCTACCATCATCATTTTGCTTAGACCTCTTCAGTAGCACCTCTCCCCAAAAAGGATTCATGAAAAGCTGGATAATCATGTTGTGATTATGCAGTAGAGGTGATTCCTGCTCAGGTACACATTTGACTAAATGGTCATCTAGTCTGAGGAGCCTTCCTGCTTAGAATATTCCATGATCATGTAAGTTCTAGGGAGATAATCAGGAATTGTCAGGATGGTCCAAATTCAGTTGTTGGATGTCACGTCAGGCAGAAAAAAGTACCCAAATTTGTTATGTTATGGCCCTAATTTATGATGTTATATGGTTAATTCATATTGAGGAGATTTCAGGGAGCTGACAATCAGGGAGGTATAGAAAGAGGTAGTGACAGGGGTAGCTGCAAAGACTAGGGGCAGGTAGGTGCCCAGATCCTGAAGAGTAAGGGTAGCTGAAAGAGAGTTAAGCCATTGAGACAGTTAATAGAACCTTTGGGTCAAAATATCAATTCCTGGAAGGTCTAGGCAATAGAAAAGGATACCAGACCCAAAAGAACTAAAAAAAGAAACTGACAGGAAATGTATTTAGAAGTTCAGTTATTAGAAATGGGGAAATGGGGGATCCAAGGTGGTGGGAGGTTTGAACATAAGAAGGAAGACAACAACACAATGACTAGAACAAAGAAGATCAAAGATTAAAAAAAGATCAAAGAAGAACACATGACAAAATTCATTCAAGGGTAAAATTTTGTCCTAGTCTCTCCTAGCTTTATACAAATAAATGGTATAGTCAGTAATTACAATTAAAATTACCTGTAAGTAAAATTTAGATTGATTTTAAGGGATACTGGGGTCATATGACCCAACTTTAAAGACCAGATTGATATAGAAGCAGGCACTCAAACAAGCAGACATCCTGCTTTCTGGAGCAGAGAATGAAAGTGAAATATGTATACATACATACATATATACACATATATATATATATATGTATACACACACACACACACACACACACACAGAGACAAACACACACACACACATGCACACAACACAATTTCTGCCAAAAAGATCTTGGCTTAAAAATCAAGTCTATTTAAAAATATTTACCTCAGTAAACAAAAACTTATGTATTTTCTCTTCAAAAAATAACCCCCATTGAGTAAAGTCTGAAATTTTAGCACATGGCCTTATGTAAAAAATTCAAGGCTTAACTGAGATGCCATCTCCAATGGGAAGCTTTTCCTGATGTGGAGAGTTGTTTAGTGCTATCTCCCTCTGTGAACTGTTAAATTTATCTGTGTAAATGCTGTATACCCACTTCCTGGAGGGAAGGAACTTTTTCCCACTTTATCTCTGTATCCAAGCCCATATGGAGGACAGTGGCCTACAAACAGTGGGCACTCAATAGTTGTTGAATAAATGGATAAATTTAATTTATTTATATTTACTAAGCTAGAGAAACTACAGTAGATTACTGGAACGAAGATGACATAGATATAGAACATCATAAGACTGAATGAAACATGTAAAAATCTATTTATTTTTCTGAAAGTGAGCAGAATCATACCTGATGTTTGCCTCCTTTAGAATCTCCAGAACAATCTATAACCTGCCTTTTTAATGTTCCCCTTGTACTTTGCCAATGCTACAGCTGCAAATGCTTTCCCAATTTATGTTATAAATCTCCCTTGCTATTTATTCCTCTGTCTTGCAACAATGTTTGGATAGGCTTATTCAAAATGTAATATTTTTATGCAGTACCATTATCTATAAAACCAAAGATTTACTTGAGTACTAAAATATAAAAATGGTAATCAGAACTCCTTCTCTTGTTTTTATTCAATGAGTTATTAAAAGAATTGTGGAAATTCTTATGTGAAACATTCCATTATTTGGGGGATAGCATAGTAGCCTATATTATAAAGTTATAACTAGCTATTCCTACCAAAAATATTCCTCAATGAGAAATAAGCTCCCATTGGCAATGCAGTTTGTCAAGAAAAATATTAATTCAGTACTTTAGGGATTGCTAGTCCATCACAGTTAACTAAAAAAATAATAATAGAATAGAAAGGTAGCATGCCAAACTTGAAAACTTTAAAGGAATATTAATTCTCCCATGCCTTAATAGATGAATATCTTCTGTGCTGAGTCCAGAATATAAAGGGGAGGAAGGTAGTAGACTAGATTGCCTTTGGGAAATTGCAGAGTGTTCTTGGTGACTGCAAGCTTCTCCTTGAAACAAGGCCCTATCTTTTTCATTTGTTGGTTTAACAATAAAATACTTTTGATAATACTGTATGATTGTGTCATGAAAAACTAGTCTCCAAAAGCTTAAAGGTGAGAGTCATGCAAATGAAAATGTAAAACCTCATGGTGAATTATAAAGAGGCTGTAGCACATTACCAATGAAGAATTGTACAGAGAAGTAGTATGGTAGAAGCCATCAGGGAGACTTAAAAGAAACTGGGTAAGTCACATAGCAAAAGCAAGGAATGAACAGAGGACAATATCCACATATTATCACAAAATCTAGGGCACTGTGTTAAGGGGTACCGTGTTAAGGGGATCTACCATGAAAGATTCATGTAGGAAGTCAAAAGGATTCACACAGATCCTGTGTCATCTGTATGGTGGGAGGGAATGGCTACATTCATAGATCAGAGATTTATTGAAATAAGATCAGATGAATGGAATTTTGTGGGACAGAGGTAACATAAATCAGAACATAATAGTTATTTCAGTTCAGTTAAGATCCCTTGTGTCCTGCCATGAAGTTGAAATTGTTTATTTTTAAAAATATAAGGGAAAAAATTAGTATTTTGGAATTATTTTTAATTGTATATGAAAGAACTATAGATTTTCCAAAAAATAGTGACTGATATGTTCCATGAGCTTGGACAGACTTTGAAAACTTATACGTGGGAGGAAGAAGTGTTGTGATTTGTTCAGTATAGGTTTGGAAACTACTCCTGGTTCAGAAACTTTCCTTCACCAAGTCAAATCAGCATTTGGTTTGTGATTTCTAATTCTATAGAATTGTATTGAAGGTAATGAGAGTTTAAATAACTCCCCCATGGCCACAAAGCAATAAGAGGTCTAAGGTAGGATTCGTACAGTGGCTTCCTTCATTCCAAGACTGGTCTTCTATCCATTATAGCACATTGCCTTCTCAGTGAAATAAGAGGACTAAAGGTACAGTAATTTCAATACTTCTGTGGAGTTTTCATTTTGATTTTGATAGCACTCCATACTTGTTAAGTACTCAAGAGACATTACGACTAACGGGAGTTTGGATGAATCGCAAAGGCAATCATTTGTAAATTAGATTAAGATACTAGGCAGTTTTAATTATAAACCTTAAATCTAATCCAGAACTAGAGGTCCATTCATAACTATGCCATTTGGTAAATTGCCTCTTAGAAGGCACTAAATAAATAACCCATGACATCACTTATGTGCCTTAAAAAAGCACCACCCTCACCAACAGCATCTGCCTTCTATTAGGGCTATTTAGAAAGATTAAATATCATCCCTCCTCCTAGAGGAAGGGATATTGTTGATTCACATCAAAAGACATTGTGGACAACGTGCACAAGAATACAGTACAGGCCAAAGTGAATGCAGTGGTTCTCAATGTCTAAGGTGATGGACGGCAGATCAAGAAAATAGACCTTTAAGTAAATAAATGTAAGCTTGTGATCTCCAGAGTTCCAAATTAAAATTGGATCCTGAGTTTTTGATTATAAAAAAGGAAGTATCATAGTATCTATGGGAAGTTAGGAAACTCATGAACCCATTAGAAAGAAAGAAAAAAAAAACATGTTAGTAGAATTAGATAGGCCTAATTGTTCTGGTGAAGTCTGAGAGGAATTCTTAGAAAGTGGCCAGATGAAAAGAATAGGAGCTGAAGTAGATACAGAAAAAGGGCAGAACAAACACAAAAACTTCGGAAATATTGTCATGTAGTACCTAAGTATACAGCAGAAAATTATGGTTGGGAATGTATTCTTTTTGGAGGATAAAAGGAGTTGACATGCAAGAATCTACCCTCTTACTCCTACCTGACTGGCCACCTGTCCCTCTTCCCTTCTTTTTTGATTTTCCTTTCTTATTAATGATAGACAATTCTTATTGTTGTTCTCTAAAGGTTATCTTGTTTCGGCCACACTATTTCTATACCTATCTGTCTATTTTGTGAACCTCTCTCTCCCCACCACTATAACTTTTCCCTAACAACCCTCCTCCCTCCCTCCTCTTCCTCCTCCTCCTCCTTCTTATTCTTCCCATTCTTATGTCTCTGTCTCTGTTTCTGTCTCTCCCCGCCCCCCCCTTGGATTTTGGTCTGTCTCTATTTTACTGTCTCTCTTTTCCTCTGTATTACTGTTTCTGTCTTTATTTTTGTGTCTGTCTTTTCTCTTTGTGTGCCTGTCTCCCTGTTTTTATCTCTATCTCACTCTCTGTTTTAGTCTCTTTCTCTTTGTGCCTCTGTTTCTCTTGTACATATCTAATTTTCTCTATTGTTTCTTTATGTTATTGTGTTTTGTTTCATCAGGTAATAGGAATTCACAAAAATGTTTTCCTCCACATTCTGTGCATACAAGATGATTTTGTGTCTGCACATGCTGTATTATGAGGGCAGAGTTTATAATTTCAAAGAGGATCATATATATGCCTGAAAGGTTCAGAACCGCGAGATATAAGGAATCTTCAAAGTAGGAGGCAGAAGAATCAAAGCATATATTTAGGCTCCACAGTAACCAATCCATAAACCAGCATCCCCATTTTGATATTTTGATCAAAAGCTTCCAGGCCCAATAAGTCCACCTCACAAGAGTAACTAGGAGGCCACAGAGAAGCATGATGGTATAAAGCAAAATCATATACATTCTTCCCCTCTATGGTAAAAAGATTACCCACTGGCCTCAAGTCCTTGCTCAGCACTCCTCAATCCTCACGTAGGTCAGCTCTGCTACTGGCAGCTCCTGCTTCAGCTTCAGCTGTGGTTGTAGCTGTAGCAGCCTCTGGCTCCAACGGAAGCTGTTTTTAACCATCCAGCTTCTGCGGGGGTGTAAGGTACGCCAGGGAAAGCACAGGTTCTTTCTATCTGCTTAAGCAAGGTGAAGAGGTTGACCAGGAAAGCACAGGTTCTTTTGATCTGCTTAAGCAAGGGAAGCAAGGTGAAGAGGCCGGCAAGCTTACTCCAATACAACATACAAACAGCATTTAGTTAGTTCAGGGGAAAAAGCCAAACTATTCAAGGGCACTTGTTGACTAAGTGCTAAGGAGCCCATTTTTGGTTACCAACACACATGCATGCACACATCATGCATGTACACACATACACAGTGGTTTCTGATTAGGTCAGTGGTATGCTAGTAAATGGTCAATAACCAGATTTCTGTAAAAAAATTAAACTTAATCTACAATATTTGCATTTTACCCATCACTTTCTTAATTCCAGACAATCAACAAAACAAATGATTAAGCTCCGGTTTGTAGCATTTGCTACATCAGCTTTTGAAAACCAGTTCAAGCTGGCATTAGCACATGCCTGGATTAGGTCATCAGTTGGGTGAAGTTAGTTGTCTTAATATTAGGAGGATCATTGAGAAGGAGTAAATTATAGAAATAAACAAGTAAGGGCAACTGGCTTAAAACATGTCCCTAAATGGATAAAATCAGTAAGACATTTTTTAAGCACGCACTATATGTTAGGCACCAGGAACACAAAAGGTGGCAAAAGATAGTCTCTGCCCTTGAGGACCTTACAATATAATAGTGGAGACAACGCACAAACAAATATTGACCAAACAAGCTACGTACAGGATAAATAGGAAATAATGAAGGAAAGTCACTAGAATTAGGAGGAGTGAGGAACACTTCCCATCAAAATATGGGAATTTAATTGTTAGTTAAAAGAAACCAGGTAAGTCAGTAGGCAGAGTTGAGGAGGAAGAGTGTGCAATGCATGATAGCCAAAGAAAATGCCCTAAGCTGAGAGATGGAGTGTCTTGTTCATGAAAAAGCAAGGAGACTAATATCACTGGATTAAAGAAGTACATTCTGGAGACTAAGCTATAAGAAAGCTAGAAAGGTAGGAGGAGGCTAGGTTATAAGGGGCTTGAAATGCCAAGCAGAAAAAATTTGTATTTAATAATAGAGACAATAGGGAAACACCGAAGTTCATTTACTAGGTAGGTGACACAGCCAGACCTGAGCTTCAGGAAAAGCACTTGGTAGCTGAATGGAATATAAATTGGAGTGGGGAGAGACTTGAGGCAGATAGACCCATCAACAGGCTATTGCAATAATTCAAGTGTGAGAAGATGAGGGCCTGCACTAGACAGATGGCTGTGTCAGAGGAGAAAAGGGAGAGTATTTGAGATGTTGCAAAGATTAAATCAAGAGACATTGGCAACATATTAGATATAGGGGGTAAGGGATACTGAGGAATAAAGGATAACCCCTAGGTTGTGAGCCAGAGTGACTAGAAAAACGATGCCGCCTTCTGTTGTTACTGTTTTTCCTTCATTTTCAAAGAGGACCCATGGCATCATGGGGTGATGTCTTGATTTGCACTTGAATTGGACCTAAGTAAAGTAGAGTTGCCCAAAGCTGTCAGTCTCACTATCTCTTCCAGAGTTATCAAAGTCTAGTGGCAAGGCAAAAGTCATGATGACTGGTAATAGCCCAGTATGCAGTAGGTGACCTTCACATCTTTGATGTCTGCCCAAGCTTAAAGCTCCATGGCACCTGCTTCAGTCATCTTCATAACCATTAGGCTCCCATTTTGCCAGGAGAAGTCTTCACATGTTTGGCATAGACATTCCCGTAACTCACCAATGGATCTGAAGCCTGTCAGTTCCCCTCAACCTGGTTTAGCCTGTCCACTAAGATAGTTTTACTTGGATGAGGCCAATGCACTCTATAGGTTCTTGGAGCCACAGGTGAGAGTTGTATGAAAGATGGACTCCAAAAGTGGATAGGCAGTCATGAAAAGAACCTGGCAAGCCCTCATACCAGAGGTGCTAGTCCTCTCAGCACTTGCCATTCACCCTATCTACAGTAATAGGAAAGGTGGGGGCAAAGGAAATTGTTAAGGGGGGAAGATAATGAGATTGATTTTAGACATATTTAAGATATCTATTGGGCATTCAGTTTGAGAAATCTGAAAGGCAGTTGGAGAGGCAAAATTGGATGGCAGAAGAGAGGTTGGGGTAGCATAAGTAGATGTGAGAAATATCATAGAGATTGGAGCTGATGAGATTACCAAGGGAAGCAGTATAGAGGGAGAAGAGAAGAACCAGGGCAACATCCTGAGAAACACTTACTGTTAGGGTGTGATCTGGATGAGGAGTCAGCAAAGGAAACTGAGGAGAAGTCAAATAGGTATGAGGAGAACTGGGAGAGACTACCGTCCTGAAAATTTAAAGAGAAAAGAGTATAAAAGAGGACAGAGTGATCAATCATAGAAAAGGCTGCAGAGAAGTCAATGAGAATGAGGAATAAGAAAAGGCCATAGAATTTTGGGAACAAAGAGATCACTGATAACTTTAGAGAGAACAGTTTTGGTGAGATGACAAGATAAGAAACTATATTATGAAGGGTTAAGAAGGGAGAGAAAATAGAGTCACCTATTGCAGACAGCCTTTTTAAGGAGTTTTTCTAAAGAGTAAACCGATCTAGGAAGATGACAGGGATAGGAGCTTCATTTTTTTTTCTGTAAAATCCACCTCCATTCAGCAGCAAGTATGTGGAGTGAAGGCAGTGAATGGTGGGATTGACCCTAGGCTAAGACTTGGTTGGGTATCTGTGATATCATAAGGGAGATAGGAATTCAAGAAAGGACAATATAGAGTTGAATTGGTTCATCAAGGGATCAAAATGGCTTGGGAAAGAACTGAGAAATCAAGAGATTAGAGGTTATGGTATGGACAAGGAGTAGGGTTTTCTAAGGGAAGGCAGACAGACAGATAAAAAGCCAATAAGTTATAGTCAGATGATGGGACTTCAGAAGTCTTGAATATAGAGGTGTTACATTTGTATGTGATGACAAGATTAAGGGCATGTGTACAACTGAGGTATGATGCAGAAGTAGCTCATAAGAAATTAATAGGTTGAAGAACTGGGTTGTTAGGGTGTTTGAGGGACAGTCAATATGTATATCTCCTAGTATGAAGTCTCCCAGTATGAAAGTAGGATTTGGAGAGGAGAGAAATATTGTCAGCCATGTACCAAACTCATTGAAGAAGGGGAGTGACTTGGAGAAGTGTAGACAATAACTACCAAATTTTGCAGATATGGATAGCATGAACCTCAAAAGAAGAGAGGTTACTGAGTGATATGAGTAGTGGGTAGAGCCTTGAAGGGGCAATGGGAAGCAAGGAGTATTCCAACTCCCTGCCCTGACCATTGGAGCCAAGGAGGATAGATTAAGGTGCAGCCAGCAGTGGAAAAAGTAGCTGAGGGGGCTATATCAGCTGAGGGGAGCCAATAACAGCAAGTGAATTAAAGGAGTAGAAGAGGAAAAGATTTAGGATGAATGGAAAATTGCTGTCTATGGAACAGGCATTCCAGAGGAATGGGCTGTGGAAGGGCTGAGTGGTGGTTGATTGAAACTTTGGAGTAGGAGGGCTGACAGGGATGGGCATAAGGAGGTAAGTGACAAGGGTGAGGAATGTAGTTTGGATGATGACCTACAGGGGTTCAGAATCAATGGGATGTGAAGAGTATGGCCAGGTATAAGAATGTCTATCATTGAGCCAAAGATGCCACTCTTCCCAATAGAAATTGGAGATCAGGCTGGAGACAAGTACATCATGATATGAGAGGTACATAGTCAGATGGAAGGCCCTGCTTACCACTCCTCTTTCCTCAGAAGGGTGGATATCAGGCAAGAAAAATGGCATAGCAGGAGATAGAAATCCAACATGAATAGCAAGAGAAAAAAAAATCCTATTCCCCACCAACTTTCCTCTAATTTTTCCTCAAGGGACAGGAGCAGAAGGAGAAAAAAGGCCTGAGGTCAAAAGGTAAGAAGCTTTCCTTTACCCCAGAGGTTCTCCACATTCCATTTGGGAGATTGTGCTGGCAACAGCTCGTAAAAGTTGTGTTGTGCTGGCACAGATGAAAGTCATTGCTTTGGGGCAAGATGAAGTTCCTCAGGGCAGATGGAAGTGTCCCAGTCCATCTTCCCTCAGGGAACATGATGTGCCCAGGAAGCTATGGAAGGCACGAGGGGTGTGGTCAGAGTGGCTTTTGACTTTTAGAAATTTCTTCCTCTTCTTCTTAGGAAGACAAGGAGGAATATTAAGAATGGACAAGAGTTTAGTAGGTATTAATAAAATGAAAAATGAAACCAAGGTTCCATCCTGAAGTAAATGAGAGGCCAGGATACACATCTAATTATTAAGCCTCATCTGAAGCAGTATGTCATTTTTGCAAATTAAAATTCTCCTTAAATAAGAACAGGAAGCCTGTCCAGAGGGTCAGGAAGGATAACACAGGTTAAAAGTAATGTGTTCCTATTATAGATTTAAAGAGTATAGCGAAAAATAATGATTAATTAGAAAACACTTCAGTAAATTCAACATTATGGTATGTTGTGGGGTGGGGGGAAACCTATTGGATTGGGAAACCTAAATTGATTCCTAACTTTGCCACAAATTAACCCTATGATCTTAACAGTCACTTTGCCTTGTCCAACTCCTTCATTTTATTCATGAGGAAAAGCCAGGTCCAAAGAAGTTATCTCTAAGGCTCTTTCTAATTCCACCACTCTAGTTCAATCTATTGCTCTAGTTTTGTTCTGTGTACCCTGTTCATGGATATCCTAACCCAATGATATTCAAATGTATTGCAATGAAATTACTTGTTATGGGAATAAACCTAATTTTCTTTTACTTTTGAAAAATGAGGGTCAACCAATTGAACATTCCTGACCTCTCTGGGCTTCCTGAGAAAATTTTTCTGGTAATGATGGTGAAATGCTGGCCAAAGTCCAGCTTCATTAGTACTGATGGAGCACAACAGAATCTTAGGGATGAGGGCAGTTCACTGGGTAACCTGGGAGAAAGAAAAGGACACTGCTGTGAATTTGACGTTCTGAATATGCAATTTACATTCAGGGAGGAGAAGGTAGATAGGATGAAAACAACAACACCTCTGAAACCAATTGGCAATGTCCCTTTTAACTGCAAGTGGCAGGAATTTTCCCCCTGCAAGAGCAACAGGTAGAGATAAACAGTATATAACTATTTTAAATTTAATGGCACTTCTATATACACAAGAAATGGTGTCTGCAAATCAATCAACAAATACTGCTCAGTATTTAATATATTCCTGGCACTGTATTATACAACTTTCTTTCTCATCCCTGTTAATCTTATATTGTCATAGGAGGTACTATTTCTGTTCTACCTTCAGGGATAATTCATAATTGCTTTAATGCTAGCTTATACATCAATCGAAGTCTTTTAACATTGAACCAGATTCTTAAGTTATGCATTAAAAGCTACTGACAATTGCAAAACCAAAAGAGATATTTTAATGTTTAAAATAACAAACATGAGAAGTGTTTCCAGGTTGTCCTTTGGCAAAGATCTCCAATATTCAAACCTTGTCTAATCTTCATTTGAACTAAGCAATATTTCAGCAGCACTTAAAGGTAGTATTGGTTCTTCAGAGAGCTGAACTGACAAGCAACTTATCAACATGAGTCATGAAAGACACAAATGAGTGCTATGAGGAAGAGCAGGGAACATGTAAAGCACATTTACAATATAAATGTGAAGTCAGGATGACAATTAAGGAGCTCTGACTCTACCAAGATAAGGCTATAAAACTGAGGGGAATTTTTCTCAATTAAATGATTTCTAGAAAGACAAGAAGAGAACATAAGAAGTCTTTGGGGGATGATAGAGGCAATTCTTCCAATCCAAGTTCATCCATTCTTAGTACTTTGCTTCTGACTGGATGGCATCTCATTTTTTCTCATATGACCCCTGTGTTTTTGCCTCAGCAATTTTTCCTGACAGCCTTTTTCACACATTTATCATTTTCTACATGAAAAAGTGGCTCTAGACAAGTATTTTGAATTTTTTTCCAATAAATGGTCATGTAGTCTCACTTTCTCTGTCTTCTGTACTGAAATGAAAATAATTTTCGAGGTTACTTTTATTTTTGATATTATGTTTTTGTATACTTTAATATATTTTGGGGGAATGTATTTTATCATTAAGCATGTGCACATAGTTGTACAGAGCACACACACATATTATATATATGTGTATATATATGTATATATATATACATATATATATATATGTAGAGAGAGAGAGAGAGACAGAGACAGAGACAGAGAGACAGAGACAGAGACAGAGAAAGAGACAGAGAGTTGTTCTGTTTAAATCTCAAAGGTCATTACTGTTATTCTCTCTTCCTTCCCAACCCTCTTGGCATTAGGTTTATTGTATTTATCCCATGCTTATAATGCCATAAAGAATCTAAACAAAAAGCAAATAAAACATCTGACTTCTCTCTTTTGGTATGCATTTTTCATTTTATTTCATTACAGAGATGGCAGTATTTACTTCCCTTGCAGTAAGTTATTATTATCCTCAAACCCCATCATTGTATAATTTGCTTCACTTTTATTTTCTGAATAAAACCATACCAGTTGCCCATTAAGATATATTTCTTTATGATGCTAGACACTTGAAATTTCCAATGAAAGTTGAAATGAAAAAAAATATTGCAAATTACATGAAGTTCAGTTTGAATTAGGAATAGAGATTAAAACACTTTTTGAGTAGGCTTAAGTAGGTGAAAAATGTGTTGTGTTCAGTATGTGTAAACACAAAACAATAACTAATAGATGCTTATTGAGAAACATTTCACTAGTTCCGTGTCTACCAGTACATTTCATGTTCAAACCTGAGACAAAAAGTAAATCTAATGTGACAAATTACAACATCAATCCTCTTTCCTTTGACCTTATTATAGAATGTCTCTTTCATATTCAATCCAAACAGTGCCTTTAAATAGTATACACATACAAATCAGTATTCAGTTTAACTCTAGTGATATGATAGATTTAAATTTCTGTTTAATTTTGTATTTTATCTAGTGAGTTAGAAAAATGTGAAAAACTATAATGAGCAAACTTGGCCCTCGTTGAGGAAACGTATTTATCCCTCCCCCCATCTCCAAACACACTTTGAGGAGATTAGGGGACTAGCGATTTAAATACTGACACTACTAATATGTTACTTTGATGAACTGTTTTTTTTCTTTTGCTCTTTTATTTTTAATCTCTGTCACAAGGGAAGACTATGTGGATGGGGAGTGGGAAGGAAAATAAAGATATCAATATAAAAATAAGATTAAAATACAAGATTTTTCCCATTCTAACCTCCTAAGGTAATTTTAAAAAGACTATTTGAAAATGTCAAATGTGCTATTTTGTTTTCATTTTTAAAGTACTTTAAATAAAGTATTGACAAATATAGCTTTTGTGGCTCAAAGGCTGAGTAAATACATGTGTCTTGAAAAGAATATTTAGTCAAGGGGACTTGACTATAAGCAAATAGAATAATAGGCAAATATTTTTGAAATTCCAAAGTTACCTACTTGCTATTTATTCATTTAATTTTACTTCTTGAGTACCAAAAATTAAGTTAATATTTAAAGGGAGTCAAAATTAATTTAGTTAATTCAAATATACAAACCAAAGAGCTAATATTGAATAGCATTCATTCATTCCACAACCAAGTAATCAACAAATAAAGCACCACAGCAGATGCTGAGTGACATACAACAACTATGACAAGTTCTCTGTCCTCATCCTGGTGAGAAGAAAATAAACAAAAACAGAATGTAATTTTATTATGAACATATAATAACTAAACTACAGTTATGGGACAAGACAAAAGTACAAAAGAAATAAAGCATCTTAGAATATATATGTTAGAATCAGTTCTAACTGAGAAATCAAAGAAAGTTTATTAGAGAAGGTAATATTATAGCTGGACTGTCTAGGATGGGTTAAGTTTCAATAGGAAGAAAGAAAGTTTGAAAACATTCCCAGAATGGAGAATGGAGTAAACAAGACCCAGCATTGATTCATCCGAGATGAGCCTTATAATTGGAAGGAACTGTGCTTGAGTGACTAAAATAATAGCCTTACTGAGATTAATCACCTATCAACATACATAGACAGGTACAAAACTGCATTTGTATATCTATACCAGAAAACCAATTTACATGACTCTCTTATAAGATTCCTAATTTGAATCTAACTACTGTGCATCAATTCTGACTTGAGTTACTCTTAAATATTAATAAATGAGGAGAGCTAATATGAATATTTGATGTTTAAAGAGGGCAGCTCTCCCAGGGTCACCAAACCCTTAAAAGGCATTACCTTCTTAATTGCATCACTTTGATGATGCACATTAAGTAGCAGATATCACAATCACATTTCTATAATACCTTAACAAAGATCACAGAGCATGGCAGAGTATTTGTCTGTATTGCTCATATGATCTTATATAATAATAATTTATCTTAGCATGCATATGTTTTCATCTCTTCCAACTAGATTGCAACCTGGCAATCACTGTCTTCTGTTCTTTAAATCACTTACTGACCTCAGAACTAAGCTCTCCTTCCACATTAATGCTGTTTAATACATATTTATAAGTGATCTATACATCATTCATTTTGTAATCCTCCCTGCTCCACTTCATGATTTCTCATTTCTAAATGCTGGCAGGTGGGAAACAAAATCCAATTAGCTATTTGTTCTGAACCCAAGAATGACCAATAGATGAATGTCCCACTGCCTAGCACAATGCTTTGTGTGTAGTAGGTACTAAACAAATGTTTGTTGAATTTAATTTAACTAAAATTATTTTGGTCAAAAGGTTCGATTTAGTGGCTCTCCGGGGAAAATTTTTTTTAATTTAAGAGGATTATTTTTTAAAACTTAAAAAAAAAACAGGAGGAAAAAACCTGGCTTCCTATTTTCATCATTGAAATATTTAAGTGAAGTATACTTTTTCCAAAAGAAGATATACTTCTATAAAGTTGAAAAAAAGGATTGAAATAGTTACTTGAATTCCAATAGAAGAGACTCTAAAGCTAGGGTAGAAATATTTATTTTTCATTGGAACTGATTTCTCATTAACTTTTAAGTTGGTTTAAAATAAAATTCTTTTTAAAAATTTAACCTAGGCTTGGAAAATTAGCATAGAAATACCCTTTAGTCTTCTAGTAATCATTAAGTGATAGAGAGGCAAGTAAATTCACTTATCTTACCCACTGCTCAGGGCTTCTTAATATTCTTTGCTCCCAAGTCTAATCCTGACATCCTAATTTCAAAAGGGTTGGTATCTTTTTGGCTCATTTCCCCACTGAAGTTATTCTAGCAAAACTTCTAGGAATATGCATTTTTAAATATATATATATATATATATATATATATATACATACACACACACATATATATGTATGTATGTATGTATATGTGTGTATATGTGTGTGTATTTATATATACACACATACATATATATATATATTATCTCTATGTCTCCTCAAATGTGGATAATAGCATTCTTAGATCCCATTAATACTCTTTACCTAACACATTTCTGATATAGGACAGATTTTGTTATACTCCACAGAAAGTTCGTAAGATCCAAAGAACCTAAAGGAAGCCTCTGACTAGATACTGAAACATATAAAACATTCAGATATACCATAAATTCCTACAAGAAAGGAATTGAACTTAGGATTGCATGGGACAACCTTTTGACACTCTGATGCATTTTTGTTTCTCAAAGAGTCATACACAGTTCTCCCAAGCCTTGTAGCAGAGTCATAAACAGCTCCCCCAGGACATGCAGCTGAAGCACAAACGGTTCCCCCAAGACCTACAGAACCACCTATGGTTTATATTCCTACTCAAAAGAGAAACAAATTTCTTGGACTGACAAATAAATAAACCTCTTTCCAATACACCAACACTATCCAAGTAAATCATCAGCTTTGATTTTCAAATAGGACAATGGATGGGAGTTCTATGGCCTTTCCTCTTCTTTCTCCAAGGGGCACCTTGAATCAGAAAACTGATTTTTCTCTCTCTAGATCATCTAATTTCAAGACGCATGAAACTGGGGCTAAGTGGGTATGTTCATGTGTGTTTACACTATGTGTTTCTTTAATAATTTTCTCAGTGCGGGGGAAACAATTGTTCATTTTTAAAAAAAGATACAATTTAATTTTTAAAACAATTCTGTTAGTGTATCGTATCTTTAGATGAGAAAATCCGTTCATTATCATGTCTCTGGTTTCTAACAAGTGCTCAAAAAAGGAAACAGAAGCAGAAATATGTTAGGAACCTGAGGTGTAGGAATTCTAGCTTACAAAATGATTTTGCAACTAATCACCATTAATGGTTGAGTGTGGAGTAGGGAGCTAATAGCACAATCTCTCCCTCTGAACACCTCTCCCCACAAAGACACATTTCAGTGCTACACTGAGTTTTCTTCTAGAATTGGAAAGGAAGTTAGGAGAGAAAAATAGAGAGGGAAAGAGAGAGAGAAAGAGAGTTTTATATACTGTGGGGTGGGGAGGCAGAGCAGTGCATGATTCATTTAGCCAACTCTCCAGAGTTCCCCATATCCCATCAACAAGGCATCAATGGGAAGTGCCCCCTTAGTTTCTTCTAACCAATGATCTATACCCTCTAATCTCAACACAATTATTAGAGAACTCCTTAAATTGGTCCCCTCCCCCAGGCCCTTATATTTACAAAGTTGAATTATCTTAAATTGCCTATATCTGATGTAGTATGTTTTGGGGGGAAAATATTATTTTATACATATTAACATGTAATATAAGAGATTAGTACCCTGGAGAAAATGTGGAATGATTAAAAAGTAACAAAATTATCTTCTAAAGGAAGTTTAAATTAGTAATGGACTTGAGTGCTGTTCTATTGTCTAGCACACATAGTAGACACTTGATAAATATTGATTGAACTGAACTCCACTAGTATGCTGAATCTCATTAATATTTCTTTAGCAGATTTTTCTTCACTACCCCTTTAACTTCTTCCTACATTCTTCTTCTACAAATGTTTTATCATGCCTAAAATTTTACCCACTCATATCCATCCAGAATCACCATCAAATTCCTTAAGAAGGACCTCAGCCATGCAGTCAAGCTGGAACATAGTGGGAATTAAGTCAATATGCCTCCCCAACCACATGTCATCTCCTCCCTAATGCTCCAAGAGGAAAGTTATCTTTTCCTCCTATAACTTTCATACCAACTTTTTTTTGCTTCTTTTATGGATTTACCTCATTGGGTATACTCATAGGAAAGAATAACACAAAACTAATTAAAAATCATCACCATAATTTAGTTCCTCTTTAATTTTTTAATTTTCTTTTTGAACAATACTACTAATGGACATAAAGTGACCAGTTTCAGTCTTTACTGTCTACTACTGTTAGTCAGTTAGTCAGTAAATATTTACTATTATATGTAGTAGAAACTGACCAAGGCACTTGGGATGCGGTAAAGGTAAAAGACAATTTATAGAACCCATAGTCTAATTGGAGAGATCACACACACACACACACACACACACAGATACACACACATGCTATATAGGATAAATTAGAAACAATAAACAGAAAGGAGGCATTAGGATTAAGGAGGATTGGGAAAGGCTTCCTACCAAAGTTAGGATTTTAGTTGAGACTTGAAGGAGGCCAGGAAAGCCAGCAAGTAGAGAAGAGAAGGGAGAGCATTCCAGGCTTGGGAGATAACCAAAGAAAATGCCTGAGTAGGGAGATGGGATGTCTTGTTTGAGGAATAGCAAGAAAGCCAATGTCACTGGATTGCAATGTATGATGATGGTAGTGGTGGGGATGGTTGTTAAGATGTAAGAAAACTAGAATGGGAGGATTCTGTTATGTGATGGAATGGTACAAAGGTAGGCAAGCAGAAAAATAGGAGGAAAAAGTAAAAGAGTAGGTACCACAAATCATCATCATCGACCAACAACAATATCTATTCCACTTAAAAGATGCATGAATTCATTGGGGTAGGTATTCCCACTAATGGCATAGATCCCATTACAGCTTCTTAATGCCTCCCTTCACCAGTGGTCATCATGGGTAGCTATGCCTAAAACATGTACAATTTAGTGTTCAATTCTCAGGTAATGATTCTTTCAAACTTTGTCTAGACTGTTCATTTGAGGTAAGATGTATATGACATGTACGTACTACTGGTCTCATATTTAAGTCTTTCAAACTTGGAATTAAAACTTATGCTCCACTGGCATAATATCCCAGAGCTCAAAATTACTTAATAATTAATTATTATAATAAATAATAGTAGGGCAACTAGGTGGCCCAGTGGATATGGCACTGGGCCTGGAGTCAGGAAGACCTGAAATGAAATCCAGCCTCAGCTAGCTGTGTGACCATGTGCAAGTCACTTAACCCTGTTTGCTTCAGTTTCTTCATCTGTAAAAGGAGTTGGAGAAGGAAATGGCAAACCACTTTAGTATCTTTGTCAAGAAAACCTCAAAATGATGTAATGAAGAGTGAAAAAGCAACTGAAACAATTGAATAATAACAAATTAATAATAGTAACTAATAATTGCATATCACTTTAAGATTTATAAAGAATTTTACAAATGGCATTACATTTATCTCACAAGTAATGTGGGAGATGGGCACCATTATTACACCTATTTTACAAATAAGGAATCTGAGAGAGACAGTGGTTCAATGCCCAGGGATATACCTTAATAAATATATGAAGGTGTATCTGAATTCAGGTGTTTCTGACACCAAGTCCAGCACTCAATCCACTGTGTAATCCTGCTTCTACAATAGAAGATTTGAGGTGGATTTTGTCATCATAATGGTGACTTCCCTTGCTCCCATAGTCTGAAGACCAAGTAAGTTAAATTTCACCACTTACTTGGGGTTTTTATGGTACCCTTAAACAAGTTAGAGAGTGTCTAGTCTTTGTGCCATTGACTTTAGCCACAAAGGGAAGGGGATTATCTTCACAGATTAGCTCATTTCTTAAATAACATAGTCCTACCAAGTTTAAAGTCCAAGGTTCCCTTTGGTTTTTTTCCTGGCATACTGGTCTCTTGGGGTTTTCCTGCTGGGCTACCCACAAATATCTATCATAGGATTCTCATCCCAAGATTACCATGAATCAATCTCCTGGGTCCTGGTACTCTGCCTGTATCTAGAACTGAAAAAGAAACAAAGGAGATCAAACCTGAGCCAGATCCTTAGCTCCACAGGACCTAAAAGTTGGGAGGGAGATGGTCCTTTTCCCATATCCAACTTAGTGCATGACACACATGTTGTAAGTGAACAGGACCTTCATCCCATAGATGTTACCAGGAAGAGAGATGCTGTCCCAGTTTTGCTGGCTCTGTATCCAATGGAAAAATCTGCTCCCAGTGACGTGGTAGATATAAACACAATATTTTCTCCTACAATCACCCTACATGGGTGCCTCCATCTTAGGTGATCTTGACACAATAAAGTCCTGGTTACATCATGATAAAGGACTGAAACTGGAATTTAATAGAACACTAAAATGATGATGACATTGGTGATGGTGATGATAACTGGTGCTGGTAATTATGATATCAACTTACATTCATATAGGCCTGTATGGCTATAAAATAATATCTTCACAGCAACACTATGTAATGTTAAGCAGGGTGGGACTGTTTTTACTGTTTTCTCTTTTGGAATGCTAAGGCAATCGAGTGCCTTTAATGAGTCCTGGCTTTGTTTGAATGGGGAAGATAAAGTGGGACCTTTTTGTTTTCTTTTGTTTTGGAGTGCTTCTCAGCACTGAGGTAATCAAGGACCTTTGATGAGTTTTGCCTTTCAAATGTAATGGCAAGCAAAATGGGACTTTTTGTTACTTTTGTTTGAGTGCTTCTCAGCACTAAGGCAATCGAGTGCCTTTGATTGAGTCTTGCCTTTGTTTCAATCAAGAAAATTTGATTGAATCAGGAGTCTGTGATGATAAGCCTAAGTCACAGGAAGGCCTAGGTCCCATGGGTTTGAGTCCCATGGTTGTGATGCCCTCTGACTCTGAAGAAGTGTATATATACTCAGAAGTTAGGGTTTTGCTTTTGGGGGCACACTCATTGGAAGAGTGTTGGTGTGTAGACTCTGGGTAGCCATCAAAGAGCTCCCTCCCCCACTTTGAAAAACCCAAATGTTGTGGCTTCTCTCTCTGATAACTATGTATGAGTTGCTATGGAGAGACTGGTTTCTGTTATTTGCTCTGTTTATTTGCTTTGTGTATTTGCTGTGTATTTGCTCTGAACTTTAGGGTGCTGACTTTTCCCCCTGAACTAAGTGAATGATATATATATATATATATATATATATATATATATAATTAAAGTGAAATTGTTAACCCCTTAAAGTTGCTTTCCTTAGAAGAGCAGATCAAAGAACCTGTGCTAGCAGCCCTCCTGTGTGCTGGTGTTGTTGGTCTTGTTGGTCTTTCACCAGCAACATTGTTGTTAGATACTACAAGACAGGTAATTCAATTATCCCAACTTTATAGATGAAAAAACTAAGATTTAAAGTGGTTAAGTTTTGCTCAGTGTCATACAGGTAAATGAGATAATGGGCTTTTTAATAATCAGTGGTTATCTGGATGCATATTTTCCCATGTTTAAGTATTTTGCACTTTTTCTTGATTTACATTCTGTGTAGAGGAGCTAGCAAATATATGGATATCATTAAAGAATACTAATAGAAGTAATAACCTTTTCCACTTTCATTTTGAATTAAAAACTTTGTAAACAGCAAAATTAAATTAATGAGTGTCATAAGTAGTTGACTGCTTTCCAAATCCAAATGTCTTTTCATTAGCAGAGGTAGGTTTTTTTTTTGTTTTAATTAGTAATATTCCTCATAATAGCACACCATGATGTGTGTGTGTTTTCTTTTAGAAAGAAGTAATTCATTTCTTTAATGGGTATTCATAGCTTCTTTGTGATTTTTAGAATTTTAATAATGTTTGAAATAAAAAGATCATGTAAGTCTAGAAGAAACTTCAGTATCATCTAGTCTAACGTACTTATCTAACAGATGAGGAAGCTGAGGCTCATAGATAAGACAAATATGAGTTACCTGTAGAGTTTTTACATAATAGAGTTTAAAGAGTCACTTTTTAACTGTTCTTGAACTACTTAAGCATGCTACTCTTCTAACATCACTTGGCATAGCTATAGTATATATTTTAGAGAGATTATGAAGTATTTCAGAATTTCATTGTCTGTTTTCTCTAACAATGTCTCCTTGAAATCCTATTTTTCTGCTGGCATTGGCCAATGTCAATAACCAAATTCAAATCTTCTAGATTACATCAAATTTAATTGCAATGTGTTTATTTCACTCCAGTGAATAGCTTATCTCATTCCAATTTGTTTATTCCTTGGTAACAAGCTAGCTGGTGTCTCATGCAAACAGGAATTCTCCTTGTGTGTTGTTTTTAGTTATGTTGCTCAGGAGAGAGATAATTGTTTTGTTACCTTTGACATCCCCATGTTAGATATTTCACTCCCCAAACAATATTGGGGTGGCTATTTCCCAATGACAACATTAACATTTATGAGTTTTCAAGGTCCACAACATAGCAGTCCTTATTTCAAATATACATAAAATGCCATACCCCATTTTCATTATCTCTATTCGAAAAATGAGCAGTGAATTGTGTGATTCCAGTTATTTCTACATTCCTCTCCAGCAATAATTATGCCTTTCAGATGACCCTGTTTTCCTTCTTAAAAAATAACTTCAGTTAAACAGCATATCCATGCTTATTCTGTGGAGATGATATGAGTTAAATCATTGGAAAGCAATATTATTGCTGTCTTTATTTGCACTATCATCATCATCATCATCATCATCATCATCATCATTCTCATTATCAATATATTCTAAAATGGTCACCTGCTCTAATTTCTCTCAGTAATGAATGAATTTCCTTTGGCAAAACAAAATTGAGAGATAAAAGCCCTAAAGAATATAATCATATCTTTAATGCCTGCTAAAGAAATTTGATAACTGACTTCTTAATTGCTTAATTCTGCACTGTTAAAAATAACATAAACACAGATCACCATTAATGGTCATCTGGGGAAAAAATTACAAGTTTAAAAATATTTAGGATGTTTTTGGAAAGGTAAAAATATTTTTTCTCAAACAAAATCATAACTAGCACATTTAAAGTCCATATTTCATGAGATACTGATAATTCTGCTTTTTAAGGAGTTACTTTCTTCAGTAATATTTTTACCTCTTTTACCAAACTCTTAATTTTCTTTTTATAACTTTCTTACATATTTCTCATTTATTTTCCCTTTTTCCCTCTGCCATTCTTATATTTTTAAGTCATCACTTGTTTAAATTTTTTTTAACTTTTCTAAGAACATTTATTGGTCTCATATTCAATCTGCATTTTCCTTTGAAACTTTGCTTATAGATGTTGTCTTTTTGTTGTTGTTGTTGTTTTTGTGTCTTGAGCTTCCCTGTCACCATAGTGCCTCTTTATAGTCAGGTTATTTTTTGTTTGTTCATTCTTTGAATTTACTTCTTGCCTTAGGACTTCATATTGGCTGGCGTTGTGCTTTGTTCACTTCTAAGGGCATGCCTTTCATTAGTTTCTGTACTTCTGTGTCCTGTTCTACTGTCCGTCTATCATTTTATGGCCACAGCTTAGTCTAGGGACCTGTGAGTTTTCAGTGCTTCTAAGTCAGTGTGATCTGGGGAGAGAGTCATTCACTGTCTGCCTGGCCTGAGCTCTGCAAGTTTCTGTTCTAGGTTTCCACTGGATCATGTGAGGTCGAATTTCATTAGATTGCTGATGGACTCGTTAGACAGCTGGGAGTTCTGCAGGGTTAGAGCAATTGAACTGTTTCATTCTTTTTGGTATTAGTTTCCTATTCTTGTTATTCCACTATAGGCTTATGTGCAGAGCTAAAGGTTACAACTGAGTTTTACTCCACACCTTGTGCTTTGGGGTTCAGAATCACACAGCTAAGTTTTTGGGCCTCATTCCTGGTTTAGTACACTACTAGGGCATCTCTTGCTCCCAACTGTGACCATTCATCTCCTCCTTGGAACTATGACCCAGGACTATGTACTGGGCAACAGAACTGCCAGCTGGCACTTGTTCATGTTTCCAGTGCTTTTTCATGAGTCCCCTGGCATCTCTCTGTGCCCTGATGCTTCAAGCCCCGGTGTTCAGTATTAATCTTTGCTGCTGCTGGGTCCCTGGGCACTCAGTTGTTCCCCACTGCTTTTACTGCTATAGCCTCAGCTGCCTCTTCTACCACTGCACTGAGGTTCTGGCCATCACCACCCCCAGTGTCCAGAGACTTCTTTGTCTTCTTATAGTGCCATCAACTGGAAAAATAACAGATTATGAGCTTTCCTGATAAGAATTTGGTATAGTTCATTTTTTAGGTTGTTGTGGAGGAAGTGGGTTGGGTGAACTGGACCTCCCCCCTGGGGAAAAAAAAAACATTGATTCTCACTCTGCCTTTCAACTCCATCTCTCAGATATTACTATGTCTAAAGATAATATATTTGGAAAAGAAGGACAATTCTTTTTTACTCCATTTTGTATATAACTGGGATTTGAAAAATGGTCTACTTTAGCTAAGTTTGAAATAGTAGTGAGAAGTTGTCTTTTAATTACAAAATTATCTATTCTCCATAAAATATACCTAATGAAATAAGAGCCTGGAGGGTGGTGAACATATTGTATGCATATTTACATTGCCTAACAATGTTCTTTTCCAATTTTGTGTCCATAATTGGCATTCAACATTTTTTTTGCATCTTTCAGCCTATGGCTCCCTTTAACCCTTCCCCCAAACAGAGGAATCGTTTCCTCTGATTATCTGATCATACTGGAATGTTTAGTAAAGATGAAATCTAAAACAATCTTTCAGAGACTCTGAATATGCAATGCACTTTTGCTCCTAATCTATGAAAAGGCTAATGTTATCTTCAACTCCCAATGGGGGATTACATTAATGAAGAGTTGTTTTTTTTTACCTTTTTGCCCCCTTATCTTTTTCACAACTCTTCAATCCAATGTCATGTACTTTATCTGCTCCTTTCTTCTGACCTGGCTTGACTTCTACTTTTGTCACATTTCCATTGATCTGTTAATCCTTGGAAAAGTCCTGAGTTGAACCCACTTAATATTTTGCTGGCATTTCTCTTTTGCCTGTATAGATGCCCAGTGATTTAAGTTTGCATCCATAGAATTTTCTTAAAACCCGTATTTCTCTGTCTCAGTTTCTCCCTGAATCCTTCCTACCAGTACTTTAAATCAATCTGGTTTGAATAGTTTCATTTCCCCTTCCTCAATAATTTATTGCCCAAGGATTTTGATTGTGATAATAATATAACTGCTTCTAGCAAGGTTTCCACAAGAATTCAAAGGTTTAAAATATTCTTAGCACACCCTCAAAAATTTGTTTGACATTTATGGCCTGCTTCATTGTTTTTATAGAAGGTATATGAAGAATCAAGATAATTTGAGCCGGTAATATGGTACACTGGCATGAGCTCTAAAGTCAGAGGTCAGAGACTGAAATCCTACCTCTGATGCTGTGGCATCACTTGGGCAAGTCAATTATTCTGGTTGAAATACAATTTATTCAATTATAAACCAAAGGGGTTGAAATAATTATACTCTGAGGCCCTTTCTACTTCTAAATCTATGATGATATCCTAGCTCAACATAAATCTAAAGTGTGATGAGGCAGTCATGAAAGTTAATACAATCCTAGCCAGTTTGAGGAGGCTATGTGTCCAGAGCTAGGGAGGTGATAATTTTATTATTCTTCTACTCTAGCCAGGTCATATCTGGAGTAGTATCTGGGTACCACAGTTAAAGTTTAAATGTCTCTATTGCTAAGGAGAATATCCAGAAGACAGTGATCAGGATGATAAAGCACCAAACAAGGATTAATTGAAGAAACTGAATATATCTAGCATGTAGAAGAGCAGATGGGGGGGGGGCAGTGCAATTGTAGCTGCCTTCAGTTATTTAAAATTTTGTCACTTGAAAGTACCAATTTGTTCTATTGTGTCCTATGGGGCAGAGCTAGGCACAAGAAGCAAATTTGGGCTTACTCTAAGTAGATTTTTCCTTATAATTAGAACTATCTCAAAGTCGAATGGTCTGCCTTGAGAGGTAGAGTGAATTTCCCATCTTCCACAGAATTCTTCAAGCACCATTTAGGTGACAGTGATGACTTGTTGGTTCTTTTGGAGATGGAATTCTCTTTCAGTTACAAGATAGATTAGATGACCTCTCACTATCCTTCCAACTTCAAAATTCTGTGATGGCTTTATTACCATAACCTGATTACAAATGTGATAAAATGTCCAAAGAAAGTCTTAGATGCTTTGTTTGTACTCTTGGTTTGGAGAATTGTTTCATGTTATTTTTCTGTTTTACATCAATCTAGACACTGACCTTTCCTTGGCATCCAAAGCACCCTTTACATACTCCTGACATATAATCATTTTCTCATTTCTATAAACTATTTATCTCTTGGAAAACCAGATCACACTTATCTTTTAAATGTTTTACTCTATGATGCATTCAGGCTAACAGGACCAGTTTGATACATTGTGGAATAAGTCATTACCTCTGTGGCACACTAAAGTAGCTCTGTTATAGGTTTTGGATAGTCTCCTGCCCTTACCATGAAACCATCTTAGGATCAGATTATTATCAGATCCACTGTTAAAAGACATTTTTTTAAAATTAAGGAATCTCAACTATTTCATTTCTTTGGTTGTTGTCAAATAGTAGGCTTCAAGGAGAATGGAAAAAAGATGGGTAAGTTTTGATTGTGGGAGGATAACTAGGAAGAGTCCAGATCATGCGGGAGACAGGATGATCAAGTGGAAAGATGAATGGATTTGGAGTCAGAAGATGGGTGTTCAAGTCATGGCTCCCCTATTTACTCCCTATGTGACCTGAGACAGTAATTTAGCCTCTGTGGGCCTCAGTTTTTCCAGATGCAAAATGAGACAAATTTAATAGATAGCTTCTAAAGTCCTTTTGGGTTGTAATCTATAATCCAATGATGTCCCTGTACCTGGGTCTGGCCTTAGGACACACTGAAGAATGTAGAATGGTGGAGGGAGGAGGGGAGTTAAAATGAGAGGTAGGAAAGTATCAAGAATCAGGCTCACCTACTTTGATGTTTTTGCATAGAATTAATACTGTAGACTGTTGCAGCAGCATGCTATAGGGGGAAACTCTGAAAGTTTTCCCAAATCTGCAAATTTTTTTAGTTGTCTTTCATTGAAGATCAGTTCCATCATTTTCAAAATCTAGATAATATTTTCACTACTTCCTTCAGCAGGTTATTGTGAGATTTAAGGGAGAGACTATAAATGGAAGCACTTTATCATTTGAAAGAACTAACTAAATATGCTTTAATTTTCTTGACTTTATATGGTCTAGAGGCACACAGAGCTTCCTGCCAGGACACAGAATTGAGGTCCCCAAAGAAATTAGAATTAGTGTATAGGCTGGGTTATGAATCAATATACATGGTATTAACCACTCTAGAATTAGCAGTATAGTAACTACAAACCAGACACTAGTCACAGATCAGAAATCTAATTTGATATACAAGTGTTTATTGAGTAACTATATTCCTTGAGTCCATGTATTAGGACTGGAATAGATAGGAAGAATGATCTGTCTCACTAGCTACAATTAGAGAGAGTGATATAACCAGTCACCACTTCTCCTGTACAAAATCAAGTTGGAAGAAACATGGGTAGAGGATATTCTGTGGTCCACATCTAAGCCAGAGAGCATGGTGAGGTCAGTTCAAGGTCAGTTAAGTTCGAGAGACCAGAAAAATCCTGACATAGGCAAAGAACTTTCAAATTTGAAAACATCAATCCCTCAAATCGCGCATCTTTGACTCCTGGTAAGTTGTGTTAAGAGCATTATCTTTTCAAAGCTACTGACCCAAATGTGAGCTAACTATGTGCCAAGAACCAAGGAGTGAAGAGATGAAAGCAAAGTTTACACTCTGATAATCAAAGCAGTTACTAATTTTCCAGACATTCCATTTTAATTTTTATCCAAGCTTTCCAATATGTTTTCCTATGCTGCTTTGGTTTAATGGCATTGCAGCTATTTCTCTCATGCTCAATGCTTCCAAATAGAGATGAAAAATCAATTACTTTTGAATTGAAAATGCAAAATGTTGTTGAAATGTGATCTATCCATCAAGTATGTAGTCCCTTAAAATATTTCTATAGGATGAGAAAGTTTAAATCATCATTTTATAGAATGTCAGTATGAGGCTTTCTAACTAGCAGATTCTTATTACGATCGTTAGTATGTGCATTATTACATACAGAAGTGGAAAAATTACTGCCGGCTTACTATGATGGCGGAATAATCGGTCCTAGCAAATGAAGGAAATCAGTAATATAGGGGACATTAAGTGCCAGACATGAGGCACTGAGTATAAGTGCAATATGAGTTAAAGGAAGCAAGTGATCCATTTGATTTGAATAAATTGGTAGAACTTCATAGAGGCAAAGGGATTTGGGATGCGCCTCAAGGAATAAGACCTAGAGGTGTGAATGGGAGGGTAGTGGTTATTTTATACAGAATGTCTAAAAGTGAGATCATACCAAGGTGCATTCACGTATTTGATAATGATCCTAATTTTGCATGAAGAAAATTGTACATGAAAACCTATGGGTTCTATGAATTGTTTTGAGCAAATTCAACCATATTTGATAAGATTTGGGCAATTTTTTTAAGAAACCATATTTTGACAAGTCATTTCAGTACTTCAAATATTTAGTAATTATCACTAGGCATAAATCAATGTGGGTTTGTCTCTAGTTAGAAGGAATACAAAATCAAAACAAAAAATAAACCTTGTCCTCAGGAACCTTGTATTACATTGGGGGCATACAACATATACACTGAAAACTAGAGACAAACTAATTATTCTGAAGTGCAGAATACAATCACAGAATTTATATATGCTTTATATGTGTATGTAATCAATCTGATTATTTTGATGTATAATCAATCTGAGACAAAACATCTGAGAAGGGACATTGATAAAATAGAAAACATCTAAAACTCTAGGTTTGTGGTCAAGAAAAATTTCCTTTGAAAAGTAGGAAAGTTGCTTCAGGTGCTAGTTAGGTCCCCAGCCAAAAAAAAAGTCTCAAAAAAGCTAATAATTCTTTGCGGGGGGGGGGGGGATTATTTTAAGTGTGTAGAATGGAATAGATAGCTGTTGATAGTCCTCCCAATTCTAAAACTAGATGATTCTGTTCTGTGCTCTAGAATACTGAATGCACAGCATTATTTTCTGCCAGATATCCAACTTCTTCTGGGTGTGGGGTCCTACCTGTCACCCAATCCTTCGGGGAATTTTAGTCTTGACATGAAATTGTTTACTGGGACCACATTTGCAGATAATGTGTCAGGCAAAGAATAACTTTATTGTTACATGTCGCAAAGACAAAATATCACACAAAAGACCTACTAGTTAGGAAAACTGACAACATCGTAGCTGTGTATTAATACAGATCTGACAACATTATGGAGAGCAACTTGAAGGGAGAAGAGAATGGAAATGTGGAGACTGGTTAGGAGATTATTGGCTCCATGGCTCAATCCTCTCAACTATCCCCATTCTTCTGGCTCTGGGAACCTTCCTGTGCAGCTTTGTGGCACAGTGGGTTGACTGCTAGAGTTGGAGTCAGTCAAAAAGACTTGAGTTCAAAACTAGCCTCACACCTTCACTAGCTCTCTAACCCTCGGTAAGTCAATGAACCTCTCTCTGCCTCAGTTTCCTTATGTGTTTTTTGTGAAGCTACTATAAATAAGACATATAAATTGAGGAGTCTCTCACATGTTTTCCTTTCTGATGAAGGTCTGTAATGGTTAGAAAGATATATTTTTGATTAGCTTAGAGTCTGGGTATGAACTACAACAAATTGTTTCAGGGAGAATGGATGGAAAACAATATTTTCTTTTACTGGGCATTTTTATTTACTGGGAATACATTTGTACACAACATGGTAAGCAAATAATAGCTTTTTCACTTTTATATTATTGCATGTGCTAAAGACCATACTATGGATCCATTAATTAGTAAGCCTGACAAAATCATATTAAGATCTGGCAACAGTATGGAAAATAACTTGACAGGAGTAACGAATTAAAATGTGAAGACTAGTTAAGAGACTATTGTGATAGTCCAGATGAAAGATGATGAAAGCCTGAACTAAGATGTCGACAGTGAAAAACTAAAGAGAGAATGGAGCAGGGAGATATTTTAGAGGTTGAATCAGTCATCAAAATTGGAAATTAATTAAATGTGAGATGTGAGGGAAAGGGATGAAGAAAAGATGATACCTTGTTTTCTGTTTCCTAATGAGAAATAAACTATTTTAAGTAATTTCATCTCTACATTTTCCAGGAAGAAAAAAAAAATGATGGCAATTCATTGCTATTTTAAGGTTCATTAAGGAAGCTGGTTTAATATCATTATCATTGTCTACTCCTGTTTTTGCCTTTGTCTCTTCTGAACTAGACAAGCCACAGCCCAAAGTCAACTCAATTATGCTAGATCCTGAACAGCTTAACTTGCCCAGTGAATTTCTCTGTTCTAAAACTATCAGGCAAATAGATACGTTTCTGAGGTGATGAGCAAAAATGTTCAGCCCTAGAGAGTAAAAGGGTAGTCCCGTTGAGCTGCTTCTCTTCTGGAGTCTGTATAGATGGAAACTTAATGCCATAAAATCAAGCTTGGCAGTTCCTGTTAGCCTGAAGCTATAGCAACACCTTTTCCCCAGCAGGAGCTGTTGTAGAGCAAGGAACCGTAGCAGCTGGAGGGAAGTACCAGGAGAGGGTATTATGAGCAATATCTGTATGCAGCATTGTCATTTGATGCAGTGTGCTGAAATGTAGGATGATTTTTCCCCACACAAAAAATCTATTAAAATTAATTCAGAAATACCTCGGGGATAGATTTACTGTCGTAAAATCCTACAAGATGTGCAAATACTTTCTGCTTTGATAAGAGAATTTATTAAAAGCTAGGGGGAAAGTAGGAACCAGAAAATTTAAACTGGCACAAATTTCTACTATGGGACCAGGCAGAGTAAAAAGATATTTTCTCTATCACACCCAAAAACATACCACTTTTATTAGGAAAGGCTTTTTTACATTATATAAGCATTCAGATGAATCCTAGAAAGATTTAATTTGATTAATGCTGAACCAGCAAAGGGGTAGAAGCCATAACTGGAAGCAAACCATCTTTAAAAAGAGACCAATGTGCAAGAAATTTTATGTTTCAGGAGACACGGAATAAATAGAGCTAATAAATATAACTGACATACTTGTGTACCTCCATCCGATCATGCCAATGATGGCTTTCACTTTCAATGGTGGAAGTGGTAGGCTTTGCCCATAATGAGGAGGTAGGCACTGTATTATTTTACTTTACTTACACATAGAGAATATGGCATTTTAACCTCACCAAATTAACTGATGGATCATCCACCTAATTCATCAGATCTTCCCCTAAATGACCTATAGCTGTTTCTAAGAAATCTAAGTCACCCTCAGTGACTTTCCGCCACTAAAGTCCTTTAAAAAAAGTAAATATAAAGCCCCCAAGGTGATGACTTTGAAAGGAACAGCTCATATTTGGAGATGAAGAGCCTAATTTTTCTTTAAAATGCCACAGTATTTACAGTCATACCTCAGAGGTAGGGGGAAAAAAACCAGCCTGTGCCATTTTTGACAAATTTCTTAAGGTGTTGCAATCTTTCTTTGTTAGGTAAGTTGCCATGTGTGGCAAATTATGAGTGATTCCCTTCTATGATGCCCCAGCAACCCAACAGGAAAGCCACTATTAAAGTTTTATTGTTTCTCTTGTTTCTAATCTTTCATTTTGACTCTATACTTATTCTCATTCTCAGTCTCTTAGTAAATAAGGAGGCATTGCTTCAAGATGCATGCAAGATCATTTTTAAGCCAGAAATAACCTTTGGTTAATTTTGACAGTGATTGATCCTGAGATTTCTAAATACAGTTTAAATAAACATAAAAAAGAAAAAAGTGTAGCGTGTGTGTGTGTGTGTGTGTGTGTGTGTGTGTGTGTGTTGGTACTCCTAGATTTCTATCACCTTCTAGAATAGGTGGAAGCAAGTATATTAAACTCAGAAACTTCTGTGTTCTAATGCTATTGTGTTTCTAAATTACTCCATCCTAGGCAAGATGCTTATAGACAGTGAGGTACAACCAATAATAATGTTGCTCTAAAGAAGGTTACAAATTAATAGAGGAAAAACAATATGTAAAAATATAACTTGAACGGAAGATAGTAAATGCAGAGTTCCAGGCAAAGTGCTATGAAAAATGAGGAGATAAAGTCATCAATTCCATGTGCCTGGAATCAGGGAAGATTCCAGAGAGGAAGTGGCACCCGCATTGGGCGCTGAAGGAAGTTCTAGAATATCGTAGGTAACCATAATAGCCATGGCTAACATTTATATAATAAGATTTACAAAGGACTCAGGAAGTCTCAGTGAGACTTAGAGAGACAGGTGCTATAATTATCCCCATTTTATAAATGAGGAAACTGAGACAGGCAGAAGTTGAGTGACTTGCCCAGGATCACACAGCTAGTAAGTGTCTGAGGTCACATTTGAACTCAGGTTTTCCTGACTCCAAGCCCAGGGCTCTACTTACTGTGGCAACCTAGTTGCCTCTTGCTTCATGGACCGATTTGGTGGTCCTGAAACCTATGGACCATTTTTCAGAATCATGCTTTTAAATTAAAATATGTATATATACACACATATATGCATATATATGCATAGGATTACAGAGGGGATCTATTATATTGAAATACAGTTATCAGCATATTAAGAAAAATTTACAGATACCAGGATGAGAATCTCTGCTCCAAAGATATTCCAACAAATTGAGATGGGAACAGGCAGAGGGGTACATTTTAGGGAAGCAAGATCTGTGGGGGGAAGCACAGAAACGAGAGGATAGAATGGAAATGAGGAAGAAAGAGTGAGTAGAGAAATTCGACTCAAATACTGAGAATGTGAAACAAAGTAGTTTATAACTGAAGTTATAAATCTGATTCAATCAATCAATAAGCATTTATTAAGTGCCTACTGTATTTCAGGTACTGTGTTGAACACTGGACTAAGTGCTAGTGACTAAAAGAACACTGGTTCTCTAAACAAATATTGAGAAAACAGGATATAATGATCAGGTTGAGGGAGAAGCACAGTACATGGAACATACATAGTACTTACTAAAAGTTTGTTGATTGATGTGCTCAGCCTAGGAGAGGTTGAATTTCAGAATCTCTGAAAGGTGAAGGTGAAGACATCCAGCAAATAGATTTTGTTTAAATATAGGACTTGACAGCAGAATAGAGACTAGGGTTGAGGAAGGGGGTTAGATATTTGGCATCATTTGCTTAAAGATGATAGTTGAGGCCATGGTCCTGAATGAGATCATCAAAGGTGAATGAATCTTTACAGAGAAGAAAAAGAAAGAAAGAAAGAAGAAAGGAAGAAACAAAAAGCAAATTCTACTATACCCTAATCATGACCTTTAAATATATCATCCTTAAATCTGAACTATCGTATTCAAATTACACCCCTCTATTCAGTACTAATGAAGCACCCATCAGCATATTGCACTTTTCCATTATTACAATGACATTCAGTTTTATCAATGAGTTCTCAGATGGATGATATGTTATCTGTGCTAATTAATGATAGTAAATGGCCCATAAATGTTAAATTGCACTCTTGGTATATTAAAATCAGAAGCCTTCCAAGGATTCCTCATTTCCCTCTGCATACCCTCACCCCTAAACTCAACCCATCTTCAGTTTCTTCATTAGAAACACCCCACCCTGGGACAGCAAGAGAAATGTGTTGTTCCAGTATTCTTTAAGTTACTCCATGTCAGTCATACCCTAGCCAAAGGGGTTCCTGTTAGACTCTTGTCCCAATTCCATTCCTATTTTGGAGCTGAACATTAGAGGAAGAAAATAGAAATGAAAAGTATCCCACAGACTTGAAACATCAGCCCTAGGGGAAGGTTGTGTCCCAGTAGTGTCCAAAATATGTAGCATGGTTATTTTGTTTGTCTCTGGGGTTAAGAGTAGTATTTACATTTTTTAAATAAAGTTTTATTGTAGTTATTAAATTCCAATCCAATACCACTGATTTCTCAGGAAATAAACTGAAGACATGAGAAGGGAATTGACTTGTCCCTAAAGTTGCAAATATGGGATGCAAGCATGGATCTTCTAACTCCAAGTCTAGTGGGTTTTTTTTCCAATATACAAAGGTAACAGAGGACTCTTTTCACTGAGAAATAACAAAATGCTTTAATGGCTCCCTCATATTGACTTTTGATCCTATTCACCAAGTCTTTCTATCTGATATTCCCACGCTGACTTTTGGGCATTGCCCATATCTAAAGTTTATCTTGTCCACTGAATCTTCCCTCTTCCTGAAGACAAAAATAAAACAAAACCAGAAATAAAACTAACAAAAAGCTTTAAACATTTTTCCTTTGTCTGCCATTCCTTTAGAAATATTGTACTTCGTCTCAGCCCTACCAGACATCTTGCCCTCAATCCCACCTTTTAAGTGAGTCACCCCTACGAAGTACCCCAACTCATCCTTAGTCTAGTAAAATGACTTCCCTGCCTGAGAGAAATCTTCTGACACTCTGAAAGACTTATCAAAGAAAACACAAGAAACTAACTGATGAATTAAACAAACTGTTCTTTGATTTCAAGTCTCTGATTATTAGTTCTAAACATTCCTTACTTTCATAGCTTGTCACTGTTCCTTGGGACCACAGTACCCATTATTTTCAGCTTTCAATGTGATTTTACAAATAAACTCACATTCTAAACCAGTGTTGCCCTAAACTTCTATTTCTCTGCCTGCCAAGACCAAATATCTGCTGGCTGAGTAATTGTTTTATAGCAGTCAAGCTGTATGAAGGAAAGAGGGTCAATTTTAGAGTATGGGAGACCTAGGTTCAAATATATATATATATATATATATATATATATATATATATATATATATATATATATATTTTTTTTTTTTTGAAAAATATTATCTGCCTGAGTATGGACATGAGCAAGTTAGTTAACTTCTCAGTGCCTAGGGAAATTCTTTGAACTATAAACTACAGTCAAGTTGCTGAGAGTATGGTATATAAGAAAAAAACTTAATAAGAATGAGTCTTGGAAGACCATACTTGAAGTCATAGGACCTAAGTGAAAATCCAAGCTTTGCTACTCACTGTCTATGTGACCTGGGGCAGGCACTAAAACTCACTGGACCTCTGTTTCTTCATCTGTAAATGAAAAGGATTAGATTTAGATGGTCTCTGAAGTTCCCTCTCAGTCTAGAATCTAGACTAGAATCTAGATCCATGATCCCATGATCTGGAACTGCATTGGTCAAGCCTGTTCCACATACTGGAAATTCACTAACCTAACAACATTATAGGTCTAGATTTTTAAAAATTAAGGAATAATCTTTCCACGTCAATATATATTCTCTTGTCTGTTTTGCATTTTTCAATGTAAAAAAGTAGAGAAAAGTAGACAAATTATCTCACTTGAGTATATCTTATAATTTGATACTGATTTTGATGTTTTGGATTCAGAAATTACTACCATGTTGGAAATCGATATATTTTTGTGTATGACTTTATTGGGTTATCATCATATCCTGATCATTTGATTCCTTTTATGAAGGAAGGGTTCATGACACATAGGTTTGAGTCTTCTGTGTAGTTTATAAGCCTTTTCTTTTGTTTCTTAATCCTGAATTATATTTTCCACCATATTTTCCATCTAGCTGTCCTAAGCCTACCTTTGAATGGACCCAATAAATACAAAAATATAAGCTGATTTAATTTTTAGGGTTTTTTTTTATCATTAGTAGTATTTCTCTACCTCTATGTCCTCTACAATGGATATTGGTACTTAAGCAGCAATTATCTTCAGGGCAGTCTTTTTAGTTGCCTATCATGAACACTGTAATACGGAAGATTGTGTGTCCCATGAATTGTTTCCTTTCTTTCCTTGGACTCACAATAAAACTACCTTCTGTCTCTCTCTCTTCCCCCCACCCACCCAACTCTGGTCTTCCTCTTCTTCCTCATCTTTTTCCTCCTCCTCCTTTTCCTTTGCGCCCTCCTCCTCCTCGTCTTTATTTTTTCTCCCTTTTTTCCTTTCTCCTCCTGACTGATTGGCTCCCAATTGCTTGTCTACTTAGTTAAGGATTAAAGGTAACAATGAAAATAATAGGTCACAGGAACTGGCTCACCAAGATAACTTTGCTGTTACTTCTTTGCAAGGCATGGTAGGCACACATACCCTTTTATTGATTGGATTGGATTATTTTAATTGCCACCAAAAAGAGAAAATGTGTATATATATATATGTATATAAAATAGATGTTATGAAATGAAAGCATTAACTCAAAGCAGGGATGGGCAATGTGGCATAAAATCTCAAATATAAAACATTGTCTAGCACATTTCCATGGTGGAAGGTAAGTGTTAAAAAGTAATTAAGTGGAGTTTGGAGACAGTTGCCATGGGCATTTTAGGTCTAGACAAAAACAAAATTAAAATAACAATATACTATTCTTATAATATTATTGATTTAAGTGTTTGGAAAATTTAGCATCTCAAATGAAAAGATCAACGCATTTTACCTCTTAAATATATCTTTCTTTTATTGTAATAGGCATGACATTTAACATTGACAGACAATATTTTAAATCAAATCTTACTTTTATTATTATCACTAGTTCTTCCAAGTCAGAGAATTCATAACTCCCAAGAGGAATCACCTTTAGTGAGTTATGATGCATGTTCATCCATCATGAGCCAACAAGGATAAAAACACTGTCTCATTGCCATCTCTTCTTGTATATTATATATTCAGATAAATTGAGATGAATTGGCAGGATCTGACGTATTGCCTGAAAGCTAATACTGGAAAACTGACTTTGCCAGATTTTCTTACTTAAGCTTCTATAACAAGGCTAGAGCATACTGTTTCTCCAGAATAAAATTTGTGCATTGACAGATGAATTTTCATTGAGACATGATATTTCAGAATATAATCCCCTCAAAGTCCAAGGTTTTGTCATATGTATGTTCTTTAGAAGAAGTATATTTGTTCATAATACTGAGAGTAATCAAGAAACACAGAGGACTTTTTTCCTCCCCACCCCCCAGTCCCTGAAAAAAAAAAACTTTTATAAATGACCTGATCAATTTTAGAGCAACAACTAAAAAATAACTGATTCTTTGATATGGTCTTTCCTTGGTGAATATGAACTCACAGAAGCTGTGAAAAGCAATGAATTAATAGTTGTCATATAGGCCAAGTTTCATAACAATGAATGATATGACACTAAAAATCATTTTGTTTGCAGTGGGATCTTTGTTATAATTGACCATGTGGCTCATGTCATTCTACCTTGCTGGTTCATTTTATAAACCATTCACTTGGCAAATATTCATCAAGTATTATGAGCTGCCTTCACAAGTCTTAGAATTTACCCCATCATAGAAAAACAGTGAACCTGGGTTCTCAAAAGTCATTTATAAAGATTACAGGCTCTGGCATGTCCTGCCAAGACTGTCTTGTTTCTTCTTCCAGGACCAGACTGCCTATATTCGGTGAGACCTATTTCAAAGTTTGTAGCAAGTGATGGGTAGATGGCACAGCAGATAGATCTCTGGGCCTGGAATAAGGAAGACTTGAGTTCAAATCTCACCTGAGACATTTACTGTATGTGTGACCCTGGGCAAATCATTTAACTTCTATTTTCATCAGTTTATTCATCTGTAACATGGGGATAGTAACAGCATCTACCTCCCAGGGTTGTTGTGAGGATGAAATGAGATAATAATTGTAAAGCACTTAGTACAGTGTCTGACACATAGTAAGTTATATGCAAATGTTCACAATTGTTATTATTATCATTTCAAGTTATTCACTATGTCAAGAGAGGAGAAGCAAATTCTGTAGGTGAGAATTATCTGTCTGGTCTATTCTAACTTACTCTAATGTAGAAGTTAAGTATTTGGAACATTGTGTGTTATGTATTTAAGATAAGTACTTGTGACTATGCTATATTCCAAATGATGAATGGTTATGCTATTTTCTCATGAAAGAAAAAACCTGAAAGCCAGATGTAAAGGTCCAATGGTCCTTAGGATATAACAGCAAAGCAGATAGCAATTCATATTATTTGTCATTTCCACTGATAAAGCCTTTTTTGTATCTGATGCTGGGCCATTTTGTAGTGACAAGGAATTTAGTAGTGAGAATTTGCTTTCTCTGGTGTTTAATTGCTAAATCTTCCAGACTGCAGTATCTAGAGAAGATGCTAGGTCCTATCTCCACAAGTTTTGCTTCATTGGACACTGGCTTTGGGGTCCTGGGCTGCAAGCAAGACCACTAGTCTGGGGGACATTACTATTCCTCAGAACTCTTGGGCTTACCTGCCCATAAGTGGCAACTGCACAGCAGTGAGTTTCGATGATAGAGATGGTGGACTCGTTCTCCATAGTATTTGTTGGTTGTGGAGCTGGGGTAGGAGGGAGATTGGAAGCAAGCCAAAAAATCTCTAAAGGCTACTCTTCCCAGGGCTCTTGGTTTTAAGGCCATAGGTTGTCTTTCTTAGGATCTGAGGAGAGGTAAGAGTTGAATGTTATCAGTGGTTTGACTTGACTAGCAGATCCTACCTCTGAGGATCTTGTTACTAGAGTGTAGTGTATGTTTTCCATAGTGTGATTTTATCTATTTTCAATCATTCAATCAGTCAACAAGAATTTCTGGGGAGGGCTTAACTGTATGCCAGAAAATGTGTGCTAATCCTGGGAATATGAAGAAAGGCAAAACAGCCTCTGCCTTCAAGGAGATCATATGCAAATGAAAGTGATCACATGCAAACAACCATACAAGATATAGGAGAGTAGGTGGAAGACAATATCTGAAAGGAAGTTATTAGCAGCATTGGGGTTCAGGAAAGACCTACTATCAAGCCTAAATGATCTCTCTCTCTCTTTCTCTCTTTCTCTCTCTCTCTACACACACACACACACACACACACACACACACACACACACTCCACTCTTCAGCAAAATGAAAGTAACTTCAGCAAAGTAAGCGAAAAGATTTCTAAACAGAAGACAAATTCTGAGTAATTTAAGGCCCAATAATGGTCCCTAGCAACAGATAATGGTATCTATTTCTTCTTGATAGCATAAAGAATTGGACCTACTCAGGAGAAAAACAATGCCTTTGTTGTCAGATGAAGTCACTTTTGTCCTTTCATTTTTTAGACATTTGTTGTTCAATCTTTTCAGTCATGTCTGACTCTTCATGACCGCATTCAGGGTTTTCTTGGTAAAGATAGTGGAATGGTTAGCCATTTCCTTCTCCAGCTGATTTTACAGATTAGGAAACTGAGGCAAACAGGGTTAAGTGACTACTCAGGGTCACACAGCTAGTATCTGAGGCTGGATTTGAACTCAGGTTTTCCTGCCTCCAGGCACTGTGCTCTAGCCACTGCACCACCTATCTGCCCCATTTTCAGGTATTGTTACTACATAAACTGACATTTATTTGCTTCTCTGTTAAAAGGGTTAGGTTCTTTTTTGAGTGGAGGTGGAGAAATATAGAATTGACTGTGATTTAAAAATACAAGGCATTAATAATCTACATTTAAAAAAATAATAGTACCTGGATAATCTTATTTTGGTTGTGTATTCCTATACCATGCTAAGGATCCCTTAGTAATAGTGTTTGTAACTTATGTTGCCATAAAAACTTAGAACAGGTCATTGAATACCCAGAGATACAAGGCATTAGGGCATAGGAATTGAATACAACTATTTAAATAATCATTCACTAAGTCCTCTCCTTTTCCCTAATTTTTCTATTGTTTTTATTTTTGTTTACATAAAACATATACATATATGTACATACATATAGAGAGAAATGCATATAAATATTGTGCATGTGCATTCATATATGTATTTACAGGGGGTTACAATAGCCTGTTCCTTCTTCAGAGATTTTATAAATTTAAATATATATGTATATGTATACACATATACAAACATATATATGTGCATGTATGTGTGTGTATACCAGTCAGATTGTCATAATTTAGCTTGTAGTTGTCTTTTTAAGAGTCCTACTGAATCACTATTTAAATCTTTACCTTAATGATAAGGAAATAAACATTCTTGGTACTGATTCCACTTTTTTCCCCACTAATAACAAGATATACCTGTATCAGTCTGCATTGTTATGGGAGCAATATGCAAATGTCAAACTGTCCATTTTAAAGGGATGGATCCAGACCAAGAAAAAGAGATGGGGTACATCTGGGAGGCAGAGGTTAAGAGAAAAGGAACTTGTAAAATAACTCAGCATGTAGAATGGCAAATGCTAGAGGATGTGGATCGTAGTTAAGGTAACTTTCTTTCTAGAGACCAGAAAAATGAGGTCAAGTCTCCAATTATTGTGCTTTGCCCTTGACAGGTGGACAGACCTAGTTGTCACCTTAACCTGTTCTTAGATTACTTTAACTCCAAGGATAATAAACTCATATTTTTAATTTGCGCAATTTTTCCATATGTATAATATACAAAACATATTTTATCATCGGAGCTAATTAGATTGAGATTATAAAATAAAATGTTGCCATTATGACTAAATGATATTAATACTGAGGAATGTCCTGTTTGTTCCTTTTTCTGAACAATACTAAGGCACTTCTTGGTGGGCTAGCCTGGAAGAGACAGACAACCGATAAAGAGATGACAGGTGACAAGCTCTTGGTGGGCTAGTCTAGAAGAGGCAACAGATAAGGATATGACAGATGAAGTGCTTCAGGGCAATTATGGGTGTCAAAGGGATTCAGGAATCCTTTAAATATCCTGTAGCATATAATCAATCCATTGCCTGACATTTCCAGGGGGTCTGCCAGAATTCTAAAGAGAAATTTTCCTTTTCTATTCCCCCCCCACCACAAACACATATAACTTAGGCAGAGTACACCTCAGTTCATAGGATGTCAACTGTCTTAGAAACAATTTAGATTGAACAACTAATTTATTATTTTTTTAAAACTAAATTTAGTCTAATTGCTTAGTATTTTTGTTTGTTAGTATGTCTGCCTCCGTGATTCTAAGTAACTAGCTTCCAATCTTTTTGTTAATTTTCAACCTATTTTTCTATGATCTAAATATAAATTAACTTCATGTATGTATTTATGTAACTTGCTTTATATGCATATTTATATTATATTATATATCTTTATGTAGTTTACTATGTAGATTACATCTAAAAGACAAGTCTGTAGAGTTTAATGCATACAACTTTGTACTCAGGTTTTAAAAATTACTTAAAAATACAAGGTACATGGAAGTCTGATTAAAAAGCAGTGTCTGCAAAAAAGATATAAGCATAGTATTGAAATTTAAGCTTAAAATGAGCCAACATTGTGATGCAGCAGCCAAAAAAGAATATGCTACCTTTGGCAATATTAAGAAAACTATAGCTTTCAGGAATAAAGAGGTGGAGTTCTGTCTATACTCTGCTCTTGTCAGAATATATGTAGGGTTTTGTGTTTAGATCTGGGTACCATGGTTTAAAGAATGTCAAGAGACATCCAGAAGGTTGGAGATGTTAGAGTATGGTTTCCCTAGGTGCAGAAGACCACACAGAAGGCAACCAGGATGGCAATGGGCCTTATGTCCATTCTATATGGTGATCCATTGAAGGAACTAGTAATGTGTAGCCTGGAGAAGATAAGACTCAGGTAGGGCATAATAATTTTGTATTTGAAAGGCTACCATTTAGCCCCAAAGAACAGACATTAGGATGATGGGTAGAAATTACAGAGGTAAATTTAAGCTAGATGTCAGGAAAAACAACAAAAACTTCGTAACAATTAGGAACTATACAGTAGTGGCTGAGTTAACTTGAGTTACTGAGTTTCCCCTCACTGAAAGAATTTATTGAGCAGAGGTCGAATGGTCACCTGTCAGATATGTTATGTTTGAGATTCTTTTTCAATTATTGGATAAAGGAAATGCCTATTTGAAGTCACTTTAAATTCTCAAATTATGTGATTATATAATTTTGTCAAAGAACTACACATATTGCTACGTATAGGGAAAGCCCGGGCTCCAAAATAGGCCAGATACAGGGAGGTGTGACCAGAATGGCCTTTGTTTTCTTTCAGTGACTCAGTTTATCTCATTGAGCCTTGCTGGGTGCTGGGGCCCTGTTAGGGCTAACTCCGGGGAGGGCCTAGTTTACATGTCTGGGACAGCAGAGGCTTTTGGACCACGTGGGCTTGGGTCCACCTCTGTTGGGTGTTGATCTGGTCTGCGTGGATGTGCTGCTTCTCTTCCGGGGCAGGAAGCCCAGAGACCCATGCCTGGGAGCAGAGAACTTCCTGTGTGATGATTCATGGGGCTGGCTGAGGGGAGGGGCCAACTCAAGAACCAATTGGCCCTGGTCATTCAGGCAGCGCTTGATGATATCAAAAACTCTATAAGAGGGGAGAAGACGGCTTGAAGATTCCCTTTTTCCTCTTTTCGGTTGGAATGGCAGGGGTGGCAAGCGTGACTCTGGCCCAGCCCGAGCTCTCGGGCTGAACCTAGATGTTGGTAACCATGAATTGTATTGGGTCTGTCTGTTAATATTTGTAATTTGTTTTTTATTTGTTCTGAAGTTCGGGGTGCTGGCTTTTTCCCCTGAACTAAATGAATGTTCTGAACTTCAGGGTGCTGGCTTTTTCCCCTGAAATAAGTGAATGAATCTGTATTTGGTCTGTCTGTTGATGCTTGTAATTTGTTTGTATTTTGTTCTGAAGTTTGGGGTGCTGGGTTTTTCCCCCAAACTAAATGAATGTTGTCTGTAGGCTCCCCTGAACTAACTGAATGCTGGATTAAAATAAGCTGGTCAACCCCTTCACTGTGCTTTCCTTGTTTAAGCAGATAAAAAGAATCTGTGCTTTCCCAGTGTGCCGGCAGCCTCCTGGGTGCTGGCTGTGGGTGGATCTTATGCCCCCACAGAAGCTGCTAGCCGGATTGTTAAAACAGGAGGATTGTGGTCATAGACCAAAGTTGTCACAATGTGCCTGATCAATGCCTTAGATAATAATCATAGCCTACATCTGAATAATACATTTTTTTATTAAATACATTCATTGTCTCCTTTGATTTTCACACTACCCTATGAAATAGAAGGCAGAACTATTCAGATCATTCCCACAAACACATTCAATCTATATTCCATTATACAATGCTGGGCATGGGATATAAAAGATGTAAAGATTAAAACAAAACAGCTCCTGCCTTTGACAAGTGTATTATGATATGCCTGTTATAGATAAATAAACTGAGGCTTAAAGTGGTGAAGTGTTGGCTCATGATTCTATACCTAGAAAGTATCAGAGCCGGAAATTAAAGCCAAGTTCTCAGTCTCCAAATCCCATATTCTTTCCATTTCCACAGTGGCTCTCCGGAGAAGTGAAAAGATGTGTCTGGATAAAGGAAGTACATTTTCTCCCTTATACTATTGATTACTCACTTACTGGGCCATCTCCAGTGGCCCTGATGGATGGTCAATGGAACCAGATGGCTCTGGAGGAGAAAGTGGGGCTGGTGATCTTGCACAACCCTCCCTCACTCAACTGCAAGTCATGTCATCATTTTCCTGATGTCACGGTTCTCTTTGAAAATGAAGGACGAACACAACCGTGAGTAGTCCAAGCTGCCTGAATGGGGACCCAGCCAGTTGGGTAACCCAGCTTGACCTCTCTCTCTCCTTCTCCTCTTCAAAGGGAGGTAAATTTGGATGTCCAGAAGCACCCCAGTTAACTTAGGGTTTACTGGCTAAATTCCTTCTTTCCTTCCTTCCATCCTTCCTTCTCATTTCACTCTGAAGCTCATAGATTGGACCACAATAGGTCCCTCCCTAAGCTCTACTTAATGGCTATATTTTGGACCCTCCTGGATCAGAGTGAATGTCAATGGTTAACTATTTCTCTTTTGACTAGCAACCCCGAGACTCTTCGCCTCCCAGTTTGATTTTGTTTTTTTTTTCTCTTTTTCCTAATTAAAGGGGTGATCCCTTGACTCACTTCTTAAAGAGGCCTATTCACTGAATAGACCTTACCTCACTCAAAGTGAGAACCTGAAAAGGCCTTAGCCTGAAAGAGCCAGGGTCTCCCACTGCATCCTGGGCCATCTCCAGTCATCCTAATGAATATCAGGTCACTGGAGGAGGAAATGAGGCTGGTGACCTTGCACAGCCCTCACTCACTCAAATCAAATTCAATTACCGGTCATGTCATCATTTTCCTGATGTCATGGTCCTCTTCAAAAATGAAGGATGAACATAGCAATCCAGTTACTACTGTGCTTGACATGCAATCCCTGGGACAATGCTAGGATGGAAGTGATTTGATAAAATCAGTAAAATCAAGCTTAATATCAGCAGGTTTCCATGTTTGCTGCTGGCTGTTTCTTTCAAATGAAATATTTAAGAAAAATAATTATTAGAAACTGTCCCCGTTGAATTAATGAGAAATTGGGCCAAAGAGATAATTTTCCAAATCTAACTTTATGAGGTAGAGTTAAGATTGAACTTGCCAAACGCTTACATTTCTAGTAAAATACTTAGCCCAATCTCAAGTGACATTCTGGAAGAAAGGGAGGAGTATGATGGGGTGGGGGATGGAAGAAGGATGAAAAGTCCAGTGCATGCTAAGTAAATTGCTTCTTGCAATTTGTAACACATAATTCCTTCAATAATTATATTTGAATGAAGGTACAAATGATAAATATACAGAAAGAAGCCAGAAGGTCAAGGAAACAAACCAATTGTCTAACTACTCATAAAAATTCATGTTAGTAGAGTTTAAAAAAAGCAGTAACTTGAGGTTACTGCTTTTAAAGGGGCATGACTTTCAATCCTTTGTCTTAAATTCATTGCAATTAAATTCAACAAATAACTATTAAGCATCTACAATGTGCAAGGCACTGTGTAATGTGGTGACAATACAAAAACCAAAAAGAAAGTCCTTGAGCTCAAAGATTTCATATTTTACTGTACCATTCAGTATTATGGTATATTATGGTATTTCTTATATAATCTCACAACCATTTCAGGGCTGGAAAGGATGGCATAGGGGTGCTAGCAGGCAAAAGTTTGCTGAGTTACTGAACCCCAAAGGCACCCCACTGTCACTTCTTCCTCTGAATTTCACTCAAAATTTAACACTCAATCCAAATTATGGTAGCTGTGATATACTGACTACCAGATTGTTCTCCCTCATTTCTACAGTACTTTAACACATGGCTCTTCATCTTCCTGTGATGCCTGTCTCCTGATTTTATATGAAAAAAAACTATTATTTATATGAATCATCCTTCTAACTTACTAATTTCCCAATTCCTCAGCATCCTTGAAAGTCATGACCTATTCCTTCATTCCATTTTAGCCACATGTAGAGAAACTGTCAGCACCATTTGCCCACAAGTGTTCTAATTCACTAATTAAAAACTCAAACATCCCGCAACCAACCATCAATTCCATTCTCCCTCTATCTCTTCCTTCCTAAACCTATTCTTCACTTTCTGTTCAACCTCCAATCTCTCTACCCCTCAATACTTTCCTACAATATGGTCCCTACTCTGATTTTACTTTCCTCCCTTTCCAATCTCAACCCAACGATTAATTATTTCATTTCTATTCGGTCCTCTGTTATACATTCCCTTGCCCCCATTTTCCCTGAATCACTCCTTCTATCTGCTTCTTATGATCCTGCTTATGAGGAGCTAAACAAAGCTGGGGGGTTCTCACAACCATAATGAATGGCCATGTTATAAATTCATGCTAATATCCCACCTAAACTAGGGCCTCAACATAGCTAAACACTTCTTTTATTTCTTCCTAATTAATCTCCTGTCTCCCTGCACTGAGAAGCTATTCCATTTTTTCCCTCATCAAAACTCCCACATCTCTATCCCCTCTTTCTCTTTCTGCTGAAGACCTACCTAGCCTTTTACTTTACTGAGAAAACTGAGAAAATCACTTGACTCAATCTTGTATTCTCTTCCTTTCCCTCAGGCTCTGACAAAGACATGGCTTTTCTTCTGGCCACGGTCAACCCTTCACATGTACTTGATCCCATCTCCTCCTCACTTCTTCAGAAGAAGGCATCTTCAGTTCTCTCTCCCCCACCTCCATACCCTCCTCCTCCCTTCCTCCCTTTCCCTCCCTCCCTCTCTCCCTCTCTTCCCTGGCTTACAGCCACAACTTTATCATTTAACTCAAAGGGATCGTTCCAACATTACCAGCATCTCAGAATTGTAGTATTTGATAGTTTTTCTCAGCTCTAATTTTTCACAAATTACTGATGCATTTGGCTCTGCTGAACACCCACTCCTCCAGCATACTGTTTATTCACTGAGTTGATCTCCTACCTGTCCTAGCAATACTACTCAGTAGCTTTTAGGGACTAATCATCATATCACATTCTCTTTCCAAATATTTGTATTCCCCAAGGTTCTGTCTTTGCTCCTCTTTTCTTTTTCCCTATCTATTGTCTCTCTTTCGGTAACTTTATCAACTCCCAGGGGTTAAATTATCATATCAGTTGCAAGGACTCTCAGTTCTATTTTTACTGATATTCACTGAGATCCAATCCCACATCAATTGCCTATTGCATATTTAAAAGTGGATATCCTCAAGACATTTCAGATTCAACATATCTAGAACTGAACTCTTTATCTTTTTCCTCCTAAATCCTTTACTCTTCTAAATTTCTCCGTTTTTGCAGAAGGCAACCATCGTTTTTTTTTTTCAAGTCTATAACCATTTCACTATACTCAATTCTGCACTTTCCCTTACCTGACCTATAGCTGTTTCTACTTCCATATTTTCTACATCCAGATCCTGCATCTTCTCAAATCACAGAGTTCACACTTTAGTTCAGGCCCTCATCACAATTTAGCTAGATTATTGCAATAGCATCTAATTAGTCTTCCTGCCTTAAGGTTCTTCCCAATACAGTCCATTCTCTACATTTCTGCCAAAATGATTTTTCTTAAATATAGATCACAGCAAGCACGTGCAAAACTCAATCAACTTTCCTTTTGCTTCAAGTCTAAATATAATATCATCAGTTTAGCTTTTAAAACTCTTTACAACCTGGCCTTGACCTATATTTCCAACCTAATAAAACTTTACTCCCTCCCCAGAAATATCTAGTGAATACTAAGAATGGTGGACATTCTGTCTTTCCTAACGTGTTTGAGAGTAGCCTTTTTCCACAGTATGTGTAGCTAGAGCTGCTGGCACCTTTAAGATGGTCTAACTCAGCACCGTTGAGTTTTTGTTTGTTTTTTGCTGCATTCATATGTGAGGGTAAAGGCAATTCTATTACTGTGGCTTTCCCTTTACTAAATAACTAAATCTGCCTAAAGCCATACAGAGAAGATAAAACGTTATGTATAAAATGTCTGGCCAGTTCAAAGTTAAATGATTAGCTCTGAAGAGTGTATACAGAGAAAAGGCTAAGCAGCATTCCTACCAGGAACATATGGCATCTCTGGGCAGTGGTAAGTCATGGTGCTTTGTGGTGCCTGGGAGGTCCCTAGGTTAGAAAGACTCAGTTACTGGATTTCTGGATATGAGTATTACAAACATAGATTAGACCCAGTTACTCACCAGTTCCATAGAAAAGTTCCACAATCAATACTGAAAGACCTTACATCAAAGAACACCAACACACCTCCTCATTAATTTAAATGCCAAGAAACACCAAAGTAAGATAGGAAAGAAACAGAACTCTCTTTAACTCACCCTCCACACTAGTCATAGGCTTCATTGACTTCCTATTGTCTTTAGGTTAAAATATACACTGTTCAGCTTAACTTTTAAAGCCCTTAGTAACCTGGCCCCCACCTTTCCTCCCAACCTCATTATGTCTCTCTCCTCAGCTACTGTGTGACTTAGAAGCCAAACTGCCATTCATCTTTTTTTTTTTCCAACTTGGTACTACATCTCTCATCTTTGTATCATTGGATTAACTGTCTTCCATGCTTGGAATTCACTTCTTTATGTCCACCTAACAGCATCCTTCTTTTCCTCCAAGCTATGGCTCAAGTGTCACCTTCTTCTTGCAGCCTTCTGTGACACTCAGCTGGCATAGCCTTTGATAATCAAGTTCACTCCCATGCCACAGTAACATATTGCAGTAAGACTTTTGAAGAGGTAAAGCATATATGTTTAAGTCCATGACTATACATTTTTGTCACCTAAACTGAGTAAAGTAAGAGTATCATTATACTTAATATGGAAAAAAGGTATCTCAAAACATGTAACTTTGAGCAGTTAGTACCAAGCTGAAAGTTATAATTTATTGCTGAAAACCTCTCTCTTCCTTTCCATTTCTCATGATATTCTTTGCCTTTCTTAGATTCAATCATAAGAAACAGACAGTTTGACACTGGGAATATCTTGCTTTTCACAAGGCAGATTGATAAAATAGAGAAACTTTCAAAGGTTGGGATGATAGGGATTAGACAGAGGGATAGAAAAAAAGAACACTAATTATTTTAACCATAAGCTGCATCTTGCATTTGCATGAGGACAAATAGCTTTTCATTAGTGCTTCAGTGTTGAGCTTCTAAATTTTGAAACTGATAAACAGTAAATAGGAATATTCAAATAACAAACATTTAATTAATATTCTAATAAACATATTTGTTATTAAATCAATAAATCAGGTTTATTATTAAATGAATAAGTTGAATACATTGTTAAATTAATAAATCCCATTTACTATAATATTAATAAATTTAATTTATTGTTAAATAGATGTTTTTTTTAGAAATTATTAATTAGAAAAAGAAAATAGGAATTATCTTGAGGTTATTAACAATGCAACTGTAAAGCACACAAATCAGAGGACAGCTATATCTTTTTTGTTTTGTTTCATTTTCTCTGAATGAACATAGAATATATAATGGTCAGTTGGTCACTGGCACATTGATGCATGATGACTTTCCCATTCATTAAATTAAGTAACAAGAATGGGATATACTGCAATTCTTTTAGGAAGAATTCACCAATTTCATGGTTGATGACCACACATGTAGGTAATGCACTCTAATTTTGGAGTAATGAAATTTCACGCTTCAAGTGAAAGATTAATTGCTACAGATGGCAAAGAAGAATCATCTCCCCACCCATAGCTCCATGGGGTTATCTAGATTCTAGATAAATTATAAGATGTCTTTATATTTTTCAAAGCATTAATATTAAATATCATAGAAAATAGTTTACTGTTGCAAAAATATCTAAGTCTTCAAAGGAATGTTTAAGCAATAAGAAATATATGATCATACCAACTAAAGCATATATTAAATAATTATCTGAATATGTAACATATTACAAAAATAAATATGGAATTATGGGACAATTAGAGACCCTAGAAAACAGCCAAGACAATTCTTGAGATGGAAGGATGATCACAGTTGATAAACATTTTTAATTGTTTTTCATAAAACCAGCTCTTAGTTTTATGTATTAGTTCAATAGTTTTCTTAATTTCACTTTTATTAATCTCTCCTTTGGTTTTCAGAATTTCTAATTTGTTATGTAATTGCAGATTTTTAATCTTTTCTTTTTCTAGCTTTTTTAGTTGCATGCCTAATTCATTGATCTCTTCTTTCTCTATTTTATTCATGTAAACATTTAGAGATATAAAACTTCCCCTAAGAATAACTTTTGCTGTATCCCAAAGTTTTGGAATGCTGTCTCATTATTGTCATTCTCTTGAATGAAGTTATTGTTTCTACTATTTGTTGTTTGACTCCTTCATTCTTGGGATTAAATTATTTAGTTTCCAATTAATTTTTAGTCTATTTTCCCTAGCCCCTTATTACATGTAATTTTTATTGCATCATAATCTGAAAAGGATGCATCTAATATTTCTGCCTTTCTTCATTGGATTATGAGGTTCTTATGCCCTAATAAGTGGTCAATTTTTGTGTAGGTGTCTTGTACCACCGAGAAAAAGGTATATTCCTTTCTATCCCCATTCAATTTTTTTCCAGAGGTATACCATACCTAAGTTTTCTAAAATTCTATTCGTCTCCTTAACTTCTTTCATATTTTTGTAGTTAGATTTATCTAGTTCTGAAAGGAGGAGGTTGAGGTCCCCTACTAGTATAGTTTTGTTATCTATTTTTTTCCTGTAACTCCCTTAACTTTTCTAAGAATTTGGATGCTATCCCTCTTGGTGCATATATGTTTAGTAATGATATTACTTCATTGTCCATGGTACATTTTAGCAGGATGTAGTTTTCTTCCTTATCTCTTTTAATTAGATCTATTTTTGCTTTTACTTTGTCTGAGATTAGGATTGCTACCCCTGCTTTTTTTTTTTTTTTACTTCAGCTGAGGCATAATATATTCTGCTCCAGGCTTTTACCTTTATTCTGTGTGTATCCCCCTGCTTCAAATGTATTTCTTCTAAACAACATATTGTATAATTATGGTTCTTAATCCATTCTGCTATCTGCTTCTGTTTTATGATAGAGCTCATCCCATTCACGTTCACAGTTATGATTACTATCTGAGTCTTTCTCTTCATCCTATTTCCCCACTCATGTTTTTCTCTCTCCTTTCTCCCTTTCCCTCCTCACTAGAGTTTTGCTTTTCAACCACTGCCTCTCACAGTGTACCCTCCCTTCTACCAGCCCCCTCCCTTTTCTTATCCTTTATCCTTACTACTTCTTCCCTCCTTTCTATCTACCCTCTCCCTTTTCTTTCCCCTTTCCCCTCCTATGTCCTATAGGATAAGTTAGATTTCTATACCTAACTGATTGTTATTCCCTCTTTGAGCCAAAACTGATGATAGCAAGGTTTAAATAATTCTCATCACCCTCCCTTCTTTTCCTCCTCTGTATCAGGGTTTTGTGCCTTTTCATGTAATGTAATTTACACTTGTCTTCCTCCTTTCCTTTTCTCCCAGTACAATTCCTTTTCACCATTTAATTAGATTTTTTTATCATCACATCAAAGTCAACTTATACCCACACCCTCTGTCTACATATACCCCTTTTAAATATCATATACGTCTTTTAAATGTTATAATAATGGTACAGTTCTCAAGAGTTACAAGTGTTATCTTCTCTTGTAGGGATGTAAACAGTTTGCCCTTATTAATAATGTGTTATTGGTTTTTTTTTCTGTTTACCTTTTTATACCTCTCTTGAGTCTTGTATTTGAAGATCAAATTTTCTGTTTAGCTCTGGTCTTTTCTTCTGGAAGGTTTGGAAGTCCCCTATTTCATTGAATATCCATGTCCTCCCTTGAAAGATTATGCTTAATTTTGCTGGGTAGTAGATCCTTGGTTGTAATCCAAGCTCCTTTGCTTTATGAAATATTGTATCCCATGTCCTGCAACATTTTAATGTAGAAGCTGCAAGGTCCTGCATAATCCTGACCATGCTGTTATGATATTTAAGTTGTTTCTTTCTGGTTGCTTGCAGTATTTTCTCTTTGAACTGATAATTTTGGAATTTGGCTACAATATTCCTTGGCATTTTCAATTTGGGATCTCTTTCAGGAGGTGATTGGTGGATTCTTTCTATGACTAGAACCTTCTGGTTCTAGGACCTCAGGGCAGTTTTTCCTGGTAATTTCCTAGAAGATGCTTTTCTTTTTTTCACCATGGTTTTTAGGTAGATGAATAATTTTTAAATTGCCCCCCTTTGGATCTATTTTCCATGTCAGTTGCTTTACCAATGAGGTATTCTACATTTTCTTCTATTTTTTCATTCTTTTATTTCTGTTTGACTAATTCTTCATGTCTCAGAGTCACTAGCTTCCACTTGCTCAATTCTAATCCTCAATGAGTTGTTTAATTTAATTAGACTTTGTACCTCATTTTCCATTTGGCCTATTTTACTTTTTAAGGAGTTCTCTTCAGTGAGTTTTTGTGCCTCCTTTTCCATTTGTCCAATTCTACTTTTTAAGGAGTTGTTTTCTTCAGTGTATTTTTTTCCATTTATCCAGTTGTATTTTTTAAGGACTTGTTTTCTACAGTCAGTTTTTGTCCTTCCTTTTCCAAGCTATTGGGTCTCTCTTGCATACCTCTTTTCTTTTTCCCAATTTTTCCTACCTCTCTTATTTGAATTTTAAAATCCTTTTTGAGCTCTTCCAAGAAGGTTTTTTGGGCTTGAGACCAGTTTATATTCCCCTTTGAGGTTTCAGATGTGGGTATATGGACAATACTGTCCTCTTCTGAATCTGTGACTTGATCATCCTTGTCCCTATAATAAGAATCTAGTTCATTGTCCATTTCTGCTTTTTTCTCATTGTGTTTGCCTATTTCTTGGCTTTTAAAGTTGAGCTCTCCTGCTGGAACACAGGAGGAACTGATTCAAGCTGCTTGTGCTGGGAGTCCAGGACCTGGTCACTGGCTTTGTGTGCTAAGGCCTCAAGTGCTGGCAACTGGAGGCTGTAGGAGTCTGGCAACTTACCTGGTGCTGAGCTGGGGTCAGCAAAACTGGAGCTCTCAAGGTGGGGGTGGGGAAACTGGACCATGGGGGATGGCTGCTCACTTGGGCTTCTTTAAAGCACTGTAATGTTTGGTTGCTAAAGGATGTCTGCCACCCTGGAGCTATGCCTCCTGGAGTTGTGCTTCATGGAGTTGGGCTGAAGCACCAGGAGATTTGGTTGCTAGAGAAAAACACACATGGTGGTTTTCCCAGCAGGTGTCTACTGGGTCCCCTCCCTGTGCTGAGGTACTTGGGTTTTCTGGTATCCACCCTTGTCTGCTCCACCACTCTGGGGCTCAGGATCTCCCCATTTCGCTGAGGTGGGGCTTGTTGCTAGCTTGCGTGGGGCTTGTTGCTAGCTTGCTGGGATGCCTCCCATCCTGTACTGCTCCCCCTCCCCCAGAGAGGGGCCTTTCCCATTAATCCCCCAAGCTTCCTGGGCTATAAGACTGCTGCATCCCATCTTTCTGCTGGTTCAGCTGTTCCAGGGTTTTTCCTGGGGTAATATTTTATGAGCTTTCAGAGATCAGTAAGAAGAGTGAGAGCGACTTACTTCTTACAATGCCATCTTGGCCCCAGAAGCCCCTAGTCACAGTTGATAAATGTTAAAGATGGAGTTTGGACCCAGGTCCTAACTCCAGGTCCCTGTCACTTTCTAGTAGTGGTGTACTGGTAAATGTTTAACAACTTCCTTTTTGAAAAGACAGGCCAAACTTTTAAGTTTAGTCTACATTATTCACATTTTCTCCAACTAGACTTTCTTAAGTTTAAACAAGAACTAAAAGAATAAAGAAAACCCTAATTTGTAGTGTTTCATAATTTCTGGGATATAAATGATCATTTTGAAAATTTGAAAATCTGCTTTTGATAGCTGTTGGGGTGATAAGGAAATAGACTGACACCCACATGTACACATTCCAGGAACAGTGGCATATTTGTTTGTTCATGGTTCCAGAACTGGAGTGATAGAAATATTCAAAAGGATAAAGTGATAAGTATAGCTGTATTTGCATTAAAATAATCTTTCCCCTAAAACTCTCTAAAACTCCCAGTATAAATTTCAGATACATTTATCTAGCATTTATGGCCTCCCACAATCTGGCACCAATCTATCTTTCAAGCCTTATCTTTCATTACTGAAAGGGTACATACATATATATATATATATATCCATATACCCTATGTTTCAACAAACTGAATAACTTTCGTCTTGAATATGCACCAACTCCTCTAAACCTAGAATGTTCTCAGCTATATCTTAAATCAAACTCAAATGCCCTGAAGTGTTTACAGATTAATCTTCTTAATCTTTATCTACTACAATTTATTTAGCAAAGTTTTAAGAGACTTTTAATGTAATGGGTATTGTAGCTATCTTTATGTTTATAATTTCTCCAAGGTCCTAAACTCTCCAAGATTGCTTCTTATGTAAGTTTCATTTGTCCCCCAATCTTCCTCTATATGTAGTAGATGATTAAAGAACCTTTGTTGAATTGACTGAGTAGGCTGAACGGAAGAAGGATTAATTATCTTAAACCATGGCTATACATTATTGGATACATAAAAAATATCAAGCATCTGTAATTGTATCAGCCAAGGCAGATCATAGATTCCTCTATAATTTCATAGATTGTCTTTTTAACAGTCTTGGCTACAGAGTTTATCGCCCAACAGCCAAAGTCATGTTTAGCCCCTCAGAAATTAATTAGGTTGCTATCCAGACAACCAACACACAGTCCATCATGAGCTTACATTTTGAAAATTGGGAGAACCTGCCAGAGATAGTGATCCACCGGAGAAAAAAAATCAAGAACTAGAGGCCTTTAGTGAAGATTGTGATAAAACATTTAGAAATTGTAGGAGCACTCATTTGTTAGATAATTTGTATAGGCATCACCATATAAGACAAGCATAACCAAATGAAAAGGCATAAAAATGCACAAAAAGTTTGGATAATAAACCTACGTTAATAAGAAGAATGACAGACCTAGAGATACTGCTGACATTTATTACTGTATCTGGGCAAGTTATTTCACTTTTTGATACAACAAGCAAGCTCCTAGGATGCATATTCTAATTTATAGATGAGTTGGGATTATTGTTATTGGAAGATGTTTCCACAGTGACAAATTCTTCATGTATTTCTGGAAGTAAGGGACACAATGGAAGGAAGATGGGACAACTTGTTAGTTCTGTATTGGAGAATTTTAATTTCATGTCACTTTTTTTCTGAATAAAAATGCTATTCTGAAAGTTCTCTGATCCTCTCTTAACAGCTTTCCTCCTTCCTTCTGATTTCTTCAGCTATATGGCAATTAAGTCTAGATACAGAAATGTTGGACTATAAGAAGAAAGCAAATTTTTGTGAGTTTTATTCCTTGGCTTGGAAAGGAACTAAGAAGAAAGACTCAAGAGACGGCTAGAGATAATAAGGAAGTAATGGGCTGAAGCAACTGGCAACATGGAACAGTGGAAAGGGGAGTCGGGGAGTATGGGTTCAGATCCTGCCTCTATCACATGGTATGTGGGTGACTTTGAGAAAATAATTTAACCTCTTTGAATTTCAGTTTCCTCAAGTATAAAATGAGAGCATTGGACTTGGGGCATCAAAGTTTTCTTGCTTTTCTAAATCTAGGATCCTATTATTTCCCCTACAAAGCTCTAAGTGGTGGGCAGAATCATAGTGTCAGATTGTGAATGAAAGGGAGGAGTAGAATTCTTTCAAGTTTATTTTCCTTTCTCATCAAACATGGCAGAGTATAATAATAATAATAATAATATGTATATGAAATATCCTAGGTTGTCATAAAATCATCCCCTTGGGGCTGTTTGTTCCCAAAATTTCCACACCTAAGGGGTAGTAATGTTTTCTGATAAATCTCTGCATTGCACGGTGCAACCTTATTATGTACGATGCTCTCCCTGACATTTTGTACTGCATAGTTTAGCACTTCATTACAATTCTATGAAACCTATCCTATATAATGGAATCCTTTTCACTGATTATTTTATATGTGTATGTCTTCTAAAGGAGACTGTATGTTTCTTGTAGATACAGAATGTATTCTTCTCCTTTATGTTCCCTATTCCAGGGCTAGGCAACTGGTGTGCAATTAATATTTTGTGAATTAATTCACCTCCTCTTCTCCATCCTGGAACAAACCTGCTGTCAGACTTTGACCAAGCTATTTCATTCACTTCAATTTGACCAAAAAAAATACATTAAGGACCTAATATCTGAAAATGTAATGGAGGTCCTGACCAATAGAGGCAATCTGCTTTTCCTAGTGCCAACCCATTAGGAAGCTTTGAGAGTCCGATTTCGGAAACGTATGACGGTATTTGACGGAAGGCCCGCCTGCCACTTCAGAGGATGCAAAAATTATTCTGTGACTCTTTCGAATACACTTTCTGTGTGGTGGAGAAACTAAACTGTCCACTGAACTAGAACTGAGTGTGTATCCAAAAGGGAGGAACTCAACTATTCTTTCTTTTCTGGTGGCAAGGAGAGATAATGGCTGATTAATATAGGGGACTCAAAGAACAGTAGATAGATCATTAAAGTTTTGTCACCACTTCTCAGGATTACTCAAAAACTCTGAGAGAAGTAGTAACATTGCTCTATTTGGTGATTCAACCTGTTAGTGAAAATGTGGGTTGGTAGAATGACTTAGAAATTACAAAAACTACCCACTATTCTGTGCTGGGTTCTAAGGATATAAAGCTTAACAGTAATGCAACCTCTCTGGCTCCAGTTTACTCTGCTATAAAATAAGAGGAGGTTGCAGGAAGGTTGTTTCTATCTCTATTTTCTTTGCATGGAATGTTCTTCCTATCTTTATTTCCCTGCCTTTACCAAAAGCAAATGAGAAATGATTGGGGAGAATTGAAGATGAGGTGGGAGGTAGGAAGATTTGATCACAGTGATGAGCAGAGTCATACAGGTAGCTAGGTATGAGTGGGTAGGAGGGGAGCTTTGAGCTCATGCACCAACAATGAGGCGTGTATTTTTCCTCCCTGGGGTAAGAACGGGAAAGTGTTTCTTATGTGACTAATAGTTTCTTTGCTGACATGATACAAGCACCCTAGCTTCAAAAGTCTTGTACCATGGGGAGTCTTTCCTTCCATCCTCAATGGCTGTGGTGGTTGAGTTCTTTAATTTATTGGATTGCTGTAATTTCTTTACCTTACTTGAAGACATACTATCCTCTGCACTCCTATGTGTCTCTCCCAACTCCAATTTTTTCCCATTTTTGCTCCAGATGAAAGAATATACAGCTATAGTAGAGAATATTCCTTTTTTTCCCACCACATAAAGGGAATGGAAATCTGTCCCAAAGAAAAATTGGTTTACATTTATAACTTATTCCATTCTACCTCAAAATCTCAGTAGAATTCTTTTTAATTTAAAAAGTGAAAGCTCTTTGGGTGCATGAGGTGATGACAATCTTGAGTTTCTTGGTGATTCTGTCTTGGTCTTGTTTACCTGAATGGTTTATTTGAAAATAATTTTTTAAAAAAGAAGGAAAGGTATACTTAGTGGCAATCTAGACAAGTAACTAGACAAAAAATCATTTAGAGAAGTGACAAAGTTACATGAAAATCGTGACTTTATGGAAACACCCTATTAAGGCATGGGAAAAATTGAGCAACGATAAAAAGAAAAAAAGTTCTTAGGAACAAATGTCAATGGGATGATCCTGGGCGGTTTATTGTTCCGTTGCTGACTTTCAAATGTACATAATCAGTGGACAGCTGTCTCCAAGTCTTGCACTGCTACAGTGATTTTCTGGCCGGTTCTTTTACAGAGGGAAAGCAATCCTAAGATGCCATGTTGTGGATCTACAAATTGACAAAGAAAAGGGGATTTTTTTTGATGATTTTAAATCCCTGACGCCATTTGTAGCATATGTTTCTGTAACTTCTTATGATTATAGGACTACATAAAAATACAGTGTAAATACAACTATAGAATCATATATTTAGCACACTAAGGCACTGCAATGTCATTTAGTCCAATACTGTTACTTTATCAATGAGGGATTAAGTAGCAGAACCGGGAATCAAACCTAGGTCCTCTAACTCCTGTTCCAGCATTTTTCTACATTATTCAATCCTTGGAAATATACACATATGTACATGTGTACATGAGAAGCGGTGTGATACAGCAGAAAGAATTATACTAGAAACCTGGAGTCAGAATACCTAGATCTTATTCTTCGTTCTTCCAATTATTAGCCTTTATAATTAATGTGACATTACATAAGTCATAATCTCTCCAAGCTTCAGTTTCATCATCTATAAAATGGGGAGAATATTACCTGCCTTATGTACTCCTGGGGTTGCTCTTTAATCTACAAAATATTATAAAATATGAACTACTTTTCTAAACACTTCGTACAGTTAATGGTTTTCACAGCTTCTATTATTCCTATTATATCATTAAATCTACCTTCCTAAATTTCAGATCTATGAATAATTTTCCAGTGTTTAAGACCATGGAACTCCATCTTGCCAAGGCTCTATGACATTTGTGACAAGATACAAGATCCATAGGTTAAGTCTCAGTTAATCATTATATTATTATTTTGTTTTATTATTTATTATATATTGTATATAATATATGTAAATCAATTAATTTATATTAATGCTTTTATATCATGTCCCAGTGTATTCTGAGATATGTAATTAAATTTGAAAGTAAGAAATCTCTAAAGATACTATCTTGTAGAGAGCTCTCACATGGACAGAGTACAAGTCTACACAGTAAAGAATACTAGAGTGAATGCTATAATTTTGGTTATAAGCTATCTTTTTCCCCCCTTATTTTGAGACTATTGGTTCTGATTTTTATTATTTTATATCTTACCATGTTGTTCTATTAACCTTGGAAGGCCTTTGTTTGTTGTTTATTAATTAACCTGTTTAGAGGGGTTTCAATATTTGCTGATTTATTATTTATGTAAACTTCAATTTAACATTAAAATAAGCCCTGTCCCTCCAATATCCACACAAAACAGAAGCTCTAATGATTAGAATTTTTTTCCCCTGAAGTGTTACACAAGGTTAAGCAATGATAATTATGATAACCTGAGGTAATACAAGATTTTAAGATATTATGAACACTGAAGTCACAAACAGGAGGCATGGGTTTGAATTCTATTTCTGTTTCTTTCTAATTGTGAATCTCAGAAAGATCACTTCTCTTTTCTAGGCCTGTTTCCTCATTCCTGAAATTATGAAGATGACCTAAATGTTCTCTAAGATTTGTAAATGCGCAAATCCATTTTGAGGTTTTCTCTAACATAGATGCAGATCACAACTCATCCATGACTAATCATCCCATGTGACTCTTGTTCTTATATTTTCCATAGATTGTCATGGGCAGCTAGGTGGCATAGTGGTATCATTTTGCTCCTTTTCAAGAACAAAGGACAACAAACAAACAAGCAATCCACAGGTTGTCTATCAATGTTTTGGCAGCCTTCTTCTATTTATCATGGCATCATGAAGGTATCCACAGAGCACCTGACCTGCTCTTGCTGTAAGAGCATTTGGCCACTTCTTGTAATTCCTTTCTCTCATCACCTGACCAAACCCATACTTTTTAATCACACATTTCCCTTTATGTAGGAAAAAACTCCTTATTTTACAAAAAGAAAGAAAAGAAGGAAGGAAGGATGGAAGGAAGGAAGAAAGGAAGGCAGGAAGGAAGGCAGGAAGGAAAGAACACTGGACAGCAATATGGTAAAAGCAAGGTTTATACAAACATCTTACGCAATATTCCATAACATATTCTAAATGGATATATAATCTTAATATTAACAGTCACACTATAAAAAATGAAAGAGAAAGAGATTATATATTTCTCATAGCTATGGGTAGGAGAGGTATCTTATCCAAACAAGAGATAGAGTTGATTACAAAAGATGAAATACATAACTTGGTTGCTTGAAACCAAAAAGATTCTGCAGAGACAAAATTAATATAACTTAAATAAGAAAAGAAGTGGTCAAATTGGAAAAAAAATCTTTGTATCACATTTCCCTAAATAATAGCCATTCCCTAATAGATAAACAGGGCAGCTATGTGATGCACTGAATACAGCACTGGGTTTAGAAGTAGGAAGATTTATCCTTATGAGTTCAAATCTAGCCTCAGACACTTACTAGTTGTGTTACTGTGGTCAAGCCACTTAATCCTGTTTTCCTCAGTTTCTCATCTGCAAAATAAATTGGAGAAGGAAATGGCAAACCACTTTATCTTTGCCAAGAAAATCCATGGTCACAAAGGTTGGGCATGACTGAAAAATCACTAAAGGACAACAATAGATAAAGTGTAAAGGGATGGGAATAGTTTTCAAAAGGACTGCAAAGTATTCACAGCCACATGAAAAGTGCTGTGAATCACCAATAATAAGAGAAATACAAATCAAAACAACCCCAAGATTGTACCTTGCACCTTTCAAATAGGCAAAAATGACCCAAAAATGGCAATAATCAACATTGGAGGGGCTATGGAAGGATAAGTATCCTAATACTTTATTAATGAAGATGTGAAAGGGTACAACTGTTTAAGAAACCAATCTGGAAATATGCAAATAAAATGACTAAAATGTTTATACCCTTTAAAGATACTCCATTACTAGGCTTATACCCCAAGGAAGCTATCAGTAAGAAGAAAGTCCCCATGTACTCCAAAATATTTATAGGAGAACTTTTTGTGATAGCTAAGAATTGGAAACAAAGTGATATCCATCAATTGGCGAATGGCTAAACAAACTGTGGTACATGAATGTAATGGAATATTATTGCACTGAAAGAAATTATGTGTGTCATGAATAAAGATAAGCATAGAAAGATCTTTATGAACTGATACGAAGTGAAGTAAGTAGAGTCAAGAAAACAATATGCACATAATTCCAACAATGTAAGTAGAAAGCACAACTATACATCAAAAAATCAAATGTAAAAAAATTATAAAAATCAATTAGGGTTGGAATATGAGATAAGAGAAGATATTCCTAACTTCTTGCTTCATTGATGAGGGAGGACAACCACGGGTCTTATATGTAGTATATTTGAAGAACTTTTCAATGCGCTGATCAGTTCTGTTGATTTTCCTTTTGTGAGAAATTCTATTTGTCAAATATGATGGCTCTCGGACGTGGTGGGAGACACTTGGTATAAGTATGGTAATAAAAGAAACGGAAAATGGCAATGAAACTATTTTAAATTTTTTTCAAATTTTACATTTCCTTCATATATTTCACTCCAATTCTGCAAAGATCTTGATTTATGTATTTTGTGACCTGTTTTAACCATCATGTATCTTTCCACTGACCTCTGTGTGGTACTCATTTTAAATTCTCAAAGATTGCAGATTCCATGCTCAGTGATATAAATCATCAGTGGAATATTGTCATTAAAATAGAGACCTTACATATTACAAATAAATGAAAGTCAGTGGAAAGAACAAAAAGAGTAAATTCAGAAAAAAATCTAGGGAGATTTTATAAAGTGATCAGAAATAAATGAACAGAATCTGGAGAATAATTTATGCTATTACTATAAAAATATAAAGGGAAACAACGTTGAAACACTTCAGAAATCTAGTTACTGTATGACCAACCACCCTGATGACTCACTCTAATATGCTAAAGATCAATGATGCCCTCGATATTCCTGTTAGAGTACTTACATTAAGATATATATCGCAATCTTATATGACCTGTATGTCTTGATAAATTAATTTTTGTATGTTCTTCAACTAGAAAATGCATCGCCCTCTAATCAAACACGCAGATGAAATACCTCAAACTTTGCTAGAATGACCTGGTATGGTAGCCAGGACTATGCATCGCTAATAACATATTTGAAGCCTTTCCAGCTCAGGAGGACCAACTGAAACTCTTGCTACACTGGCATTGCCTCAAGAACCCATGGTGGCCTCCTTACATCAATGAGGGAGAGAGCTTTAATGGAGGAAGAAACAAATCAATACACCTTATAATGCTAGCAGGAATTTACTTTTACCACAAAGGGTAAAAAAAGTATTTACCATAAAGAGTAAAAACATAAAGAGGTAAAAGTAGCATAGGTAATCACAATAAAAAAGTACTTATCTTCTAAAAATAATCATTTTAAATGTAGATACACACAATGGGAAAGGATTCTTTACCTTGAGGTTGTATTCAATTAAGCAGTAATAATCAGTTGATATCCTTTCTATACTATTAAATGTATATTATTGGTTCTATTTACATACTTATATTCATTTTAAGCGAATACTAATAATTATGAATGCCAGTTCTGTATTAACTGGAATATATAACAAGTTGCCTAATTCCTCATTACATCTTTGAATTGGGCAGCATAGGGCATCTGTTCCCAAACAAAACTACTGCAAAATAGATTCCCCTACAGTGCATTAAGAGAAAGATTCCAGGTATGCGAAACAAAAATATTGCCATTTTTGAAAGGTTAAATAATTTTAACACATTTTGCTTCTGCAAGAAGCATGTACCACACACCAATTAATGAATATAGGAAACAAAATACTCTGTTCTCTGATACTCTTATCAGGTGAGACTATCTTTGATTCAGTTATGGAATCAATCAATTAAAAATGTACAATAGTGTGACCAATTTCTACATACCTCTATTGAATCAGTTTGTCAATTAAAAACAAAAACTAAGGATGAACAAACTAATTAATAAATTTGGAAGCAAATGCTCCAAGCCATTGGAAGAAATCAGATGGTGACTGCTAGGGTGGGTTGAAAATTAAACTAATTCTTTGCCCACGTATCTCACAGAAGGAGTTTCCTGCACTCTAGCAACTGCTTTGAGTACTAAGTTTTGAGAGCACTTCGAGGAGCCAGACCTTTACTGGAAACCACTGAGTGGGGACTGGCATGTGGATATAGAATGAGCCTAGAATGAATGTTACACTACCCACCTCCTATTAACCACTGGAAAGAAAGGACTATTAACAGACAGTGCTACCATCTGGGACCTGAGCACTTACTGTCTCCCACCTCAGATTAGCAATGGACAGAACTATAGAAAGAGTGTAGCTGTTAAATATCTTCCAATTTGAGTTTTGCTAATAACAGCCTCAAGGAAAGTTTTGGAAGAAATTAATGGAACCATGAGTAGCTGAACCCTAATACATTACAAAGCCTGACCAGAAATAATGGATATTTTGTCTACCAACTACCTCATGTTAGCAGGAAATACATTAAGGTAACCTGCAGCTTACATTGGACTAAGGATATATGTTTAAGTGTGAATGCTGACCATAAACTTTATATCATAAATTTTGATTAGTGAGCATTTCATATATATTATAATAATATATTATATTTACAACATCACAGAATTTGATGTAGAAAAGGCCTTAGAGGTCACAAATATAACCCCTGATTTTACAGATAATGTAACTGTAGGGAGACAGAGTGATTTTGCCCAAGGTTATGCAGGCAGTAAGTGGAAAAGCAAGGTTTTCGACCCATATCATCTGACTCCAAATCTAGAGCCCTTTTTGCTAGTCACAATCTCCCTTTTTCTTTTTTTCAAAAAGCAGTATCATGTATATACTACTGCAGAGTGCAGTATTAAGTCCTGATGAAGATAAAGAACTAATTAAGACATATCTCCTGCTCTCATAGATCTCATACATTCTTCAAAATAGCCCCATATAATAAACACTCCGTATTTGGAGCTTAATAGTTTATTAAATTGTGAAAAATAGCATCTTTCCCCTTCACACATAAAAATAATGAAGTTCAGAGAGGCAAAGTGTTGAGTAGTTCTTCGGTTGTGTCCAATTCTTCATGACTCCATCTGGGATTTTCTTGGCAAAGATGCTGGAGCAGTTTGCCATTTTCTTCTCCAGGTCATTTGACAAATGAAGGCCTGAGGCAGAGTTAAGTGATTTGCCCAGGGACGCAGAGCTAGAAAATGTCAAGGTCAGATTTGAACTCAAGATGAGTCTTCCTGACTCTAGGCCCAGCACTCTATCCCACTGTGACACCTAGCAGCCCTATTCTGCAACTAGGATGCGGAAGTTAAAACTCGAATTCAGGTCTTGATATGGGTTCAGTGATCTTTCCTCATAAGCTCTTATTACTCCCTCAGAATAATGAGATGGTTATTATAAATGAGTTAGAGGTTTCTGAGCTTCTCATACTTCCGTAGATCTGAGAAAGGAATTCTAGACTGAGCAAAATATTCTACCGGGTATGGTGCCAATTTCAAGTCAAACTGAACAATGAAAAGGCTACAGATGCCCCCTAGTGACTAACCTGGGGAGATGCTATTGTTATAGGAAGAGGTGAGCTCAAATCCCAGGGAGCGGTAAACATGTGAAATTACTCTTGAGAGTAATAAGAAACAAAGGCAATGCACAGAGTCAGGGGATCACAGATTTAGAGAGGGAATATGAACAATAATAACTTGCATGTCTATAGCACTTTTTACTCCATGATTTCACAGGTCATCTCATCTGATCCTCATGATCACCCTGTAACATAAGTGGGAGATATTTTTTTTTTACAGTTACAGATCTTTATTTCATAGAATCAAAAAAAGACACCAAGATAAATTAAATGAATTCCTCAAGGTCACATGGCATGTGAGTAGCGGAAGCAGAGTTAGAACTCGTTTTTCTTCCTCCTAGTCCATAGCTCCCTCTACTTTCTGTGATGAGATCACAGGAATAATAAGTGATAAATAAAAAATAAGTGAAAAACAAAACACTAAATTTGGATTTAGAGAAATTGGGTTCAAATCCTGTCTGTAACTTTTGGCATGCTATTTAACCTCCTTTGGTCTCAGTTTCCTCATCTATAAAATGAGATTGTTCAACTAGATCACCCCAAGATTCCTACTAGTTTGAAATCTAAGATCTTATGAAGTATCCAGATTATCGGCCTACACTAATCTGATTGGATACTTAAATAATTATTCAATTATCCTTTTCACTTTATTTGTGTAGGAAAAAAAATAACAAAAGAATCACTGGAAGCATGGACTAATCTGAAGATCATAATGGAGAAAGGGAAGGGAAAGGAAGGGAAGAAGCATTCATTAAGTGCTTAGTATATGCTAGGCAGTGTGCCTTAACATATAGTCTCATTTGATTTGAATAGAAACACAAATAAAGAACATAAAGCCTCAGCCCCATAAAGAACAAAGGAGGCCAACAGAAAGCCCCATCATTACTGGTTTTAATGGCGGGTGAAACTTCCTCCCTGGTACACACTCTGACAACATCAGAGCAATCTGAAGGTGGGAGTTACAAGGAAACTGAGTGCATTCACAAAGGCACTTGTCACCCAAACCTCTGATTACAGTGAATAGCGTTGACTTCCAAAATACACTCAGCAAACAGGGACAGCAGTAATTGCTTTGTAGAGGGGGTTCATATTGCTGAGCCAGCAGTACGAATGCAGTCTGGAGCTGAACAAAGCTTGGCAGGATAAAACAGGGTGGAAATGTTTGTTAACACAGGCTGACCTCATAGACAACAAAATACTGACACTCGGAATACTCCGGTCTCCACAGCAAAGCTTTTGGAAACTAAATTTGTAGGCAAAATGAAATATATCCATAATAATGTCAGTGTTTCTCTGATCAGCATCTTCGTAATGGCTCCCCTTCCTTCCTCCTCCCCACAAAAGTGTCAAAGGAAACAACAAATAAAAATAACAACAGTCTTATTTCTCATGCGAACCTAAGTATTAGTGTAGATCATTCGGAGGCTATGTGACAGAAAGCAAACTAATTACCTACATCCTAATGAGTGTGGGTGAGCAGATTTCTAGTCTTAGTGCTAAGGTCAATTGTAGTTCGGTCTCTAAATAAACAATTAGTAACAATGCCATGATACTGAAATCTGAAGATATAATTTGCAACAGTGATGTTAATATTTAATTATATGAAAATTTAATGATATTAGAAATAGAAATAGCATACCTATCCACTATATACCTTTATTTAAAACATTTCATGCTGTCATTTTTTTTTTGCGGGGGAGATGTATAATGTACAGCATTAAAATAGAGGATAATTATGATGATGATGATGATGATATTCAACAGACATAAATAGATGATAGATGAGAGAGAAAGGAGAGAGGGACAGTGAGAGAGAGAGAGAGAGAGAGAGAGAGAGAGAGAGAGAGAGAGAGAGAGAGAGAGAGCGCGCAGTAGAGACAGAGGCTTTGCCATGGGCAGAGTTCTGGGCCTGGCAGCAGGAGGAACCCTCTATACAGGCCCTGGGGAAGTGACTTCATCTCTGGCTGCCTCAATTTCCTCATCTGTAAAGTGTGGATAATAATAGCTTTTACCTTACAAGATTATTGAGGATAAAATAAGAAATTTGTAAAGTTTTTTTTGGAAACTTTAAAGTGTCATTTCAATGCCAGTCAGTATTGTGGTTGCTGATAGTAATAGTGAATATTTATATATTCCCATCTGCGAAATGGGGAAAATGAAAGCACCCACCTCAAAGACTTGTCATGAGGAATCAATAAGTTGTTCATCATCAATATCATCATCATCGTCATCTTAAAGTGCTATCACTAGCTATTGTTAGTGTTATTAACGAAGCATCTATTATTACGATTGTTAATAAAAGGCTACTAGCTGTTATCAGTGCTGTTAACAAAGGGCTATATCAATGCTCCTATCATCATGATTACTAATAATCAGCTACGCTATTATTGTTGTTTCTAATAATAATAGCTAACATTGATATAGTACTTTGCTAACAATGCACTTCCATTAGGCCATGCCACCTCACGAAATGATACATTTACATTTTACGTATCTGATACTTATGGGCAGTGATGCTGACATTTCTGTTTTATACAGGCATCGAATGTTCCTGACCCACACCAATATGTCAGTATAATTTGGGCCCAATGTAAATGTTTCCAAGCACTTCTGTTTGACCTAAAATCCTTCACCATAAAGCCCCAAACTACATTTCCAGATTTAGTGGATTCTGATTGACTGAAAACTACCCTTCACCATTTTAAAGATCATTCAAATTTATCTTCCTTATACAAGACATTCCATCTTTAGTCTCTGTATCTTTGACCAGGTCATTCCCTGTATCTGGAGAGTACGCCCTTCTCACCTTTACTTCTTAAAATCTCTCGTTTAGTTCAAAGCACAGCTCAGATGGTGTGCTCTACATGGATCATTTTTTTCCTCCACTCCTCAGCTGCTAGTGCCTGCAACCCTAAAGGAAGAATGCTATTTTTTTCCCCTAGGAAAATGTAAGTTCATTCAGGACAAGGACTCTTTCATTTTTGTCTCTGTAGCTATATTGCCTAGGCCACTATCACCCATGTGGTAAGTGCTTAATAAATGCTTATTGACTGATGTTTTTTACCCATGCTCTGGGTAGGGGGAGCCATTTTGTGCAATTGAGAGTAAGGGATTCAATTTGTTGTCTGGTCTCACTTGTTGTCTGGATTCTAAAAGCCTATTTGTTCCAGGAAGGAAGCAATTAGTAGTACAAAGAACACTCAACAAAAATATCATAAAATATAACTTTTAGTTCTAGCTTTTCCACTAAAGAGTAGTGTTGACTTTAGGAGAGTGGACTTAACCTCAATGGGGACATACTGCTCATATGTGGTGGGGTGGGGGCCAATTTTATGCATTTAAATCTGAACTGACTATGATTTTATATTCTGGTTTCCCTACTCAGTGTTGCACATGGAGAGTTGACGCATTAAGAATAGCTAGTTCCGGACAGTTTAAGGCCTATTCTTTCTCAGCAATAACTAATTCAGGAATGGTTTGAATTGTGCTACTTTCTGAATAAATCCTCTCGTGCACTGTACAATAATGATGGTAAATGGGTAAAATAATCTACCCCATTAATTGACTGCTCACAATATTCCTGCAAAGGGAAGTAACTTATTTAGTCTATTTTATGAGTGAGGAAATTTAGAACCATTCTCCATATGATGTCCACAACACTCTCTGCTAGTTTTGGCTATGTCAGCATCTAATGAATCAATAGCTTATAAAGGAATGTGTTACTATTGTCCATGAGCTTTGACATTAAGTTCCACTACTTTGACCCCCAAACAAAGATATTTTTCTGAGTTTTTGTGAATTATACATTTCCAGGAAGAGTGGGTAACAAAAAGGTGCATTATATTATACTGTAAAGTGTTCAGATTTTCTATGTTGGAACAACAAATATAAACAAAAGTAGAGAGGTGAGGACATACAAAATATACACAGACATTGAATGTTATGAAAGAGCCTTTGAAACTTGGGAACTGCAGAATATCCCCAAACACCCAAGAATTTGCCAGAATAAAAGTCACCCAAATACTTTTGTTTTTTCCAAAAGGAAAGGGTAAGTGGGAAGAAATTATGTGTCATCAAATCAATTAATTGTGATTGGTGATGCTGATGATAGGACAAATACTTGCCTTCAATCCACAATGTCTATGCTCTATAGACTAGGACAGAGAATTGTCCAAGACTGAGGAAATTTGTACTGTTTCCCAAATTACGAATCTAAATAAATATTCCTGATTAGGTGAAATTCAAACTTTAATATATGTTCAGCAAGGTCGAGGGCTCTGGATAATTCCATATGGAGATTAATAACACCGAATGCAGTCTAATTTCAATGGTTTACTCAGAGACTGCTATTTCACTATGGCAAATGTATTATATGGCTCATAATGGAAATCAATTATGCAATTCTGTGTAGTCTAAGATTAAACTCTTCATTCCACTATACACATGGGCAGGCAGATTATTTAGGGTGTTAAAAGAAAAACTTGCACCAAAGCAAAATAATCACAGATATAAATGTTACTCTGTCAATGAATGCCAGATTTATAGTTTTATATCATCACCATCCCCTTCCCTGTTTTACCAACTGCTATGTCTGTACTGGGGGTGAGGGGGGGTGGGAGACAGAACATTTCTAATTTGTGATCTGCAAAAGCCTAACATATACATTTGCTGCCAAAATGGCTAAACTGGTAGCCCATTAAAATCGTTGTCAGAGACTCATAATTAATTTTACAGGACGAAATGGGTTTGCTTTATCAAAAATAATAATTGTTACAGGCTTCCGAAGCCTCGTAACTATGCTCGGGGTTCCCCCCAAGCCCCAGGCCTCTGCCTAAGCAAAGGACCTGATCTCACGGACAATGAACGGGGCGGGAGCCGAATGATGGTGAGTGACTCCGTTTATTATTTCAGCAAGCAGCACGTTTATAGCTTTAGTGACGCAGGCACATTCTTTGGTTACGTGGGTGAAGGACAGGTAAAACTCTATACACCTGGGTCCTAGGACAGCCCCGACTCCGCCTACTCTCCTCCCCTTCTCTTCCCGCGCTACCTGAAGCTCCCTGCGGGCAGGCAGTCCAGGGAAAGAACCAGAAACTCCACATGGTCAGGCAGCCGGAAGTTCCACGTGGTCAGGCAGCTGGACAAAGACCTGGAATTGCTAGGGAGGCAACAAAGGCGAGACCCCTCCTCCTGGCTCCACCCACATCCCAAAGCCCTGAGTCTATCTCAGCAGGCCCCTGGGCCTGGAGGTCCAAGGAGGACAGGGCTCAGCTCTAACTCGGCCTGCAACAAATAATAACTGACATTTGTGTTGTCTTTAAAGTTTGCAAAGCAATACTAATACATCATCTTATTTTAGCAATCCCACAAAATAGGTTTTACAAGTATTCTTGTCTCCATTCTATAGATAGGGGAACTGAGGCTCAGAGAAGTTAAATTTTTTGTCCAGGTTTCCACAAGTGGTAAATATCAGAAACATTTGAACACAGATATTCCTAACTCAAAGTCAAACATTCTATCTACTATGCCATCTTTCTCTTAAAAGATAAATGTTATAAAATGCTATTTTTTGGTAGGGGATTATTTTCATTTATTTTGGATACAGTATTTAGTTATATAGATAATTACTAATAGTTTAACTGCCAAGAAACAGATTTAAGGTAATATTAGGGTCTTCCTATTTATTCATTCTTCCTAAACTTGCCCAATCAAATCCATTTTCCATCAAATCATTTGTTTAAGTGAAGTGAACAAATGGCGGATGAATTTTGGTGTATACTAGGAAATTTGTGCTGTGAGTTATTCATTTTAGTGAATGGTTTGCAAAAGACATTCAAATAGCATTTGCCATTATCTTGTTAATAGGCCCCACTGCTTTAAATCTATAAGGAATGCAAATAACTGATAATTCCACACTCATTAAGGAAATCTCTAGCGGCTTACTTTGGTTAAATGTTCCAACAGGCATGTTTAGCACTTCTATTGGGATTGGTAAAGTTCCAAAAATCTGTAAATTAAAGTTCTGCAGAGTGCTATAAAATATGCATAATGAAGCCCTGGATGTAAATTAAGAAGATTTATATTGCTGCATTCTGCTTACGTTATTCAATCTGAATGCTTCACAGGTTTTTATGAAGCAAATAAAGTGTTCTTTTTCTTGAATTTCATTTTAAATGGTCACTATGGATTCATTCTTACATTACTTGATTCACCCATTAAGGACAGAATTGTTCTTTTTAATCTATATTTCATCCTAAAGTTTTATAGCACTATGCCTTCAAAGCCTATGTGGCTTTCCAAGCATCCCCCTACAAAGTATTACTCTATGGAATATATGGACAGTTCAATATCCATTGAACAAATATTTGTTGAGTCTATATGTATGTATCTGTGTGTGTGTGACTTCAATAGGCACTAAAGTATGCCCTAACTGTTATCTACTGATTGTGGACAGACATTTAATCCAATAGTTTGTCCTTTATTCTTAGTCTTAGTTACATTCAAGCAACATTAACTTTGAATATACAATTGCAATTTTGATGGGAAACATTGAGTCTATGGATTGAACTACATAGAATTTTTATATATGGATGGATCTCTATGATATATTTATTTTGATCCAGCAGGGATCTGATTCTATAAATTTTTATCTCTTCAAAATGAAGAGATGCATATTTTTATAATGAATTGTCTGAGAATAGACCAATAATTCAAGACTAGGATCATAATGTAGAGTCTAATAGCACACAGCCTATAGCAATGATTACAGTGATAAAGCACAGTGCTCAGTTATAGCTAATAAAACCCTTTAGAGTTTGTAAAGTTTACATATATCATTTCATATCATCTTCACAATAACCCTGAAGGTACAGCAGATATTAATTACCATCCTCTCCACCATACTAATAAGGAAACTGAGACCATAAAGACCTTGGACAAGTCACAAAACTAGTTAAGTGTCTGATGAGATTTGTATCCAGTTCTTCTTGGCTCCAACTCCTGAACTCTCCATGAGTAGGGTTGTTTAGTATGAAGAAGCCCTTTTGAGAGACTGTGAGGAGAAAAATCTTTAGATTTAAAAGAAAAATTCAAGAAGAATTATAGCTACAAAATGAAGAAAAAAGAGTTGACCATCTTCAAGAGCTAGGCAGATACTTGCATGTTTATTCCTTGCATCCACGAAAAATCCACTGTTCATTGTTTTGGGGTGGTGGTGGGAAATAAGTAGTTTTCTAAATGGTGATAAAATCCAAATATTCCAAATTCGAAGTTTATTTTTTGTTAATATAATCCATGAAAGAAGCAGTAAAGTCATGGCGAAGAACAGCTGACCTTGAAGCCAGAAAGGCCTGTGTTCAGGCCCTAATCCTGATGCACATCAACTGGGCAAGACATTTAAACTCTTAGTGTTTTAAACCAGAAGTGTCAAACACACAAGCTAACGGGTTGCTTATGGCCCACAACAATTACATGTGTCCTGAACTAGATGTCAACATAGTTGAGGTGTGTTCAGGGAGGACTGGTGCCCCTGGTGTGATGGCTGCTGAGCCCTTTTCAGGGCTGCTTTCCACCTTTGGCATCCACCTGTTCCACCCAACTCTCCTCTGTGTCTCCAAGAAACTGTGGTATGTGCAATGGACACATCCCAGTAAACTGTTTTGGCTGAGGGTAACCAAGGGGTCTCAAATCCATTGGTGAGTTAAGGGGATGTCTACTCCAAACATGTGAAGACTTTCCCTGATGGAATGGGTGGATGAGAACAATTTGTTCCAACAGCCCTGAAGGTAGCTGAAGCAGGCACTGTGGAGTACTTATAGCTTGGTTAGACATCGAAGATGCCAAGGTCATCCACTGCATCTTGAGCCATCACCAGCTGTCTTGATTCTGTCCTGCCACTGGACTGTGATGACTTTGGAAGAGAGGGTGAAGCCAACGACTTCATGCAACTCTGTCTCAGTTAAATCCAATTTACTCACAAAGCAAAATTTTTTTTTAAATTTAACTCCTGCCCCTTCCCTACCCACTGAGAAATCAAGAAATATGATAAATGGGAAATATTTAACAAAATTAAAATACAATAAGATATAGATAATATTATCTCTTTTTTAATTTTATCATTTTTATTTAATATTTTAGTTTTCAACACTGATTTCCACAAGACTTTGAGTTACAAGTTTTCTCTCCATTTCTACCCTCCCCCCCATTCCAAGATGGCATATATTCTAATCGCCTCGTTCCCCAGTTAGCCCTCCCTTCTGTCACCCCACTCCCCCCCCATCTCCTTTCCCCTTACTTTCTTATAGCGCAAGATAGATTTCTATGCCCTATTCCCTATATCTTGTTTCCCGGCTGCATGCAAAAACAACTTTTTTTTTAGCATCTGCTTTTAAAACTTTGAGTTCCAAATTCTCTCCCCTCTTCCCTTCCCACCCACCCTCCCTAAGAAGGCAAGCAATTCAACATAGGCCACACGTGTATCATTATGCAAAACCCTCCCACAATACTCATGTTGTGAAAGGCTAACTATATTTCCTTCCATCCTATCCTGTCCCCCTTTATTCAATTTTCTCCCTTGACCCTGTCCCTTTTCAAAAGTGTTTGCTTTTGATTACCTCCTCCCCCTATCTGCCCTCCCTTCTATCTTTTAACAGTAAGTCACTATGAAGTCTACAAGGATCCTTTTGTATGGTTTAGTGACCCCTGTTTCTCTTTGAGTTTGACACCACTGCTCTAGACAACTCTCTAAGACTGTAGTTTTCAAAGAAGGTGCTAACAAAAATTAGATGAGGAAATTTCCTCCCCTGTGAGTTCCTTATAGCAATGAAATCAGTCATAGTTGCTGTCACTATCATATAACCCATGACAGTGAGATATAGAGATGATTCTGCAAGAATGAAGGTTAATCGTTACTGGCATATCACCTATAGGCCTAGTACTCACATACCAGTAACTCTTGGCTCACATGCGTAAGGTTTGCAAAGCACTTCACATATGTTGTGTTATCCTCACAACAATCTTGTGAGACTAGAGCTATTATTTTCTCCATTTTACAGATGAGGAAACTGAGATTCAGAAAAATTGTGACTTTCCCCTTGTCAGTTATTCAGAAATAGAACTCGAAACTGTGTTCATGACTCAGTCTAGCACTTGATCCAATATGCCTGGCTTCCTCTGGGGAAAGAAACTGCATCATTTAAATCTGTTGTTTCACCTTTAGTATTTTTTGTTATAAAAATTCCCTCTAAAAGCAGGAATTACAGAAAGATTGAATAATTAGTACAAACAAGGGTACAGTGAGAGAACAAACATACTATCATGCTGTCTACATTTAGAAAAAGGGGTCTAGATTTGGAGCCAGAGAATGTAGGTTTGAATCCCATTTCTACTATTCATTTCCTATGTAATCTGAAGCAAACCATTTGTCTCCCTAGGTCTTGGTTTCCTTATCTGCAAATTAAAGGAATTGGAGGAGATTTCAGAAGTGGCTCTTAGCTTTAGATGCTGCCATCTTTAGCTTCCACATGCCATCTTCGGATAGCACAGTACATTGGAAAGAACATGGGCTCCAAAGTGAGCAGATCGTACATCTAGGCAATGGAGCCCATTTGTTTTGTTTTCAAAAACACCCACTGAATTATTTCCAGTTCAGAAAGGATTTTTCATGCTCTTCAATTTGCAACTTCAATCTTTAAAAATAATATATGAAACACCATATAATGTATGTGATATTATATCATATAATATGTATATAAACATTGTATCTTAATTCCGTAGTCAGAAATTGGTTTTTTCACTTACATGTTATTTCTAAGTATTACATAAAAATATAATTCAAATTTAATTATTTATACACATACATATGTATTTGTTTGCATATATGTGTCAATTCAACTTCTTAGGATTTAGCTTACTACAGACACTAAAGGATGTTAAATGATGCTTTAACTGTTAAGCGAACTATTTAGCAATTGCTAGCAATTTCTAGTAATTAAATACTAATTAAGTAATGAAATACTGAGTAATGTCATAAGAAATCTGCACACTGAAATAAATGACATCATTTGATAAGACTCATGGACCTTTGTTGCATGCCATTAAATTATTAATAGAGTTTTAGTGTAATCTCAGGGAGGGGTAAGATCATCAATAAACCAACAATCACAATATTAGATAGTTAAAATGACTCCATATTGATACCTAAAAACAGGTGGGTAGGTACAACAGAAGTGAGTAGTCATGTGTGGGGACAGAACTCTGTGTTGCTTGGGAACAATAAATCTATAAAGCACCCTGTCAATTGTACTCTCACACTGTGCTGCTGGTACACTGCCCTTTTCCCCAGTCAACAGCCACAGAGTTAGGAAGGATGGGCCAATCAACAGTGGCTCAGCTAGGCCGTATTAGGGGCCGAGTCAGTGCCTATGGTAGAGTTGGCTTGAGTGACACAATTGCCAGATGGGTAGAGAGGTAAATAGCAGGAGTAACAGTGTTAATACCATAGAAATGTTGGTGACAGGAGGTGATGTATCTACTCTCCCGACAGGTAACAGGGAACAGTTGACAGACCAGAGAACTTGGAATTAGGGAAGGTTTTGGTCAATCCTGACCATGGCCTTAATTATCAGTGTGTCTGTTAATGTCGTTTAACCTTGCTGAGCCTCATTTTTTTTTCCATCTGTAGAAGTGGGGCTGATAATATCATCTTTTTCATAGGGTTGCTGCAAGGATTAAGTAAGAATTATGTATCTACCTACTTATCTACCTATCTGAAATGTTTTGTAAATCTTAGAGTATCATTTAAATGCAAGCCACCTCCATCATCATCACCATCTTCTGGACTCTCAGAATTGAGACTGATTTCCTTAAGACAACATTTCTCAAGAAAGTAGTTAGAAGCATGAAAATACAGTTTTTAAAACCATATGTTCTTCAGGAAAGAATCCCTGCTGAATGAAAATTTTAATGTAGTTAATTTATTGGTCTTAAGAAAAAATATTAATCATCCATTTAGTCCTAGAAAATGCTGTTAGAAGAACATGAAGAAATAAAAGATGTGTTGGCACTTCTCTGAAAAAAAGCAAAACCAAAAACAACCCCAAGTGAACAAAGTGCTCATAGTTTTTTGGCCCCACTCAGGACCCTACCAATGCTAATCTTAAGGGTGTTTTCCCAAAATCACACTTTTTCTAGCACATCCATAGGCTCTGTAAACTCATGCCTTTCTCCTTACCCTTTTGTGACATTCCTCTCATAGAGAAAGCCAGATCCCCTTAGAGAAGATCTGTTTTGCCTGTGAAATCATTGTAACTTTCTTTACCTTGGGGCATACATCTTTTTGTTCCTGAGTCAAGTAGTTTTACTGGTATGGATTTCAAAAATGCTAGAAGAATAAAGTGTTTATAAATGCATAATATGATGCATATAGATAGTGAGGATGATAGAGAAGGGGAGCTATATTGCTATATTATTCTCAAACTACTTTTGGGACTAACTCAATTTTTTTGACCAGTCCAGTCATTTGAAATACTCAAACAGTCCTCTCTGTATGTGGAGATAAAGCCTCAGCCATTACAATGACTACATGAGACATTTTTAGACCGTGGTTATTATAGACCTAAGTCTTTTTGTTCACACAAAATCTCAGCAGTTATCTCCAGAGGTCACCACCTTGTCAGCAGTCAGCTCTGACAGGCATTGCCTGCTCACAAAAATCATCACCTGATCACAGCCCTCATCACTTGTCCCACAGAGCTGACAGAAAATGCCTGGGCAGAGGCCCCTCCTTTTCACAGCTGACCAATCAATGGTAATAATGCCCATTTATCTCCACAAAAAAAGGGAGTTGAAGATATTTTCAAATGATCATTCAACAAAACCCTCTCTCTGGGAATTTTGGTGAGTATATTTTTTTCATCAGATGCTCTTATATTTGATATTTCTATAGCACTTTAAAATTCACAAAGCATTTTACCACCTAAGTCATGTGACAACCCTGTAAGGTCCTTATGTATGGATATTTTAAACTCCATTTGTCAGAAGAGGATTTTGAGACTCTTGGAGTTTAAGTGACTTCAATATGTTTGCATAACTACTAATTGTTAGGAGTGGAATCTGCACTCAGGTCTTCCTGACTCAAGGTTAAGTACTGTATCTATTACATACATGATCTCAGTTCTCTTATGGTGAACCACCCTCCCTTAATGTCTATCCTGGGTGGCTATTGTAAAGTCTAACCAGCAATTTCAGTTGCCTAATGTTATGGTAATTAGGGTGGGACTTTTTACTGTTTTCTCTTTTGGAATACTGAGGTAATCAAGTACTTTGATGAGTTTTGCTTTTCAAATGTAAGAGCAAGCAAAGTGGACTTTTTGTTGTCTTTGTTTGGAGTGCTTCTCAGCACTAAGGAATCTTTGATTGAATTGGAAGCCTTTGATGACCTGCTTACCTCAAGGGAAGGCCTAAGTCACATTGGTTTGGGTCTCACGGTTGTGACATCCTTTGACCCTGAAATGTATATATAAGATCTGAGGGTGGCATTTTGTTTTGGGGGCCCAGTTATCGAAAGAGGATTGGTGATAAGACTCTGGGTAGCTGTTGAAGCAGGCCCCCAGCTTTGAAAACCCAGATGTTGGTGCTTCTCTCTAGCAACTACGTATTCTTATGGCTACACTGATTTCTGTTTATTTGCTGTGTTCATATAATGTATGCTTGTAATTTCTCTTTCTATTCTCTTTGAAGTTTAGGATGCTGACTTCTCCTCCTGAATGAAGTGAATTTATACACACACACACACACACACACACACACACATACATACATATGTTTAAACTGAGATTATCAACCCCTTAAAATTGCTTTCCTTAGAAAAGTAGATCAAAGGACCTGTGCTAGCAGCCCTCCTATGTACCCTTATTGTTGGTCTTGTTATTGGCCTTACACAGCCACGGTAGCTGCAAGTAGCATTGCTGTTACATCTAAAGAACCACAATTTGCCATATTAACTACTACAACTTCAAATGTCACCACCCTTGATGATGATGATGATGATAATGATGAATATAGCACCTTTAGATTACAAAGTGTTATGCATCTATTATCTTAATATTAATCCTCATAATAACTGTGGAAAAATAAGTGTTATTATCCCCATTTTACAGATGACGTGACTGAGGCAGACAGGATTAGGTAAGTGACTTACACATCTAATAAGTGTCTTCTTTACTCAGAATCTAGCAGTCAACAATCCTGTGGGTTGTTGTGATTCTTGTCCCTGCCTTTCTTGTTCTTGATAATACTAGTATTTACATATTTTACATATTTTATTTCTGAATATAACCACTTCACCCCTACATACACACACCTGAGGCACTAAAACCTCCTTTTTAACAATGCTAAATAACAACCAACATGGTCACATTCTAACAATGTATGAATAATGAATGTTCTATCCCTGGAATCCTTGTCTCTCTGTCGAGAGAAAGGAGGTATCTTTCATTATCTGCTCTCTAGGTCTACTAATGTTTTCCCAGTTCCCCAGTTTTCTCCAGCTTTAGTGACTTTTTTTCTTTTAGAATTACACAAGAATTAGCAGCAGTGATAGTAAAATATCACAGGTCTTAGAGCACTACATATATGTATACATATATACACACCCATATATATATATGTATATACATATATATGTATATACGTATATACATATATACGTATATACATATATGTATATACATAAACACATATGTGCCAGGACCAAAGAACTGGGGTTGCAGTCATAAATATCATACCCAGCAAAGTTAAGCGCAATCCTGAATGAAAAAAATGGATATTCAATGAATTGACAGACTTTCAGAATTTTGTTAAAAAAAACCCTGAACTTAATTGAAAATTTGAGATATGAAATCCAAAAGAAATATAAGGTACATATCAAGGACTATTCATAAGGGACTCAATAAAAACAGGCTGTTTACTTTTTTATATGAGGAAAAGTAAAACATATGTCTAAGATGGTTATTAGTAATTGGGTAGTGTAAAAGAAAGATTGGGGTAGACCTGAGCATGATGTGATTCTAAAAAGTAAAACTGTTTAAGAAAAGGTAAAAAAGAGCAACTATCTTATACAAATGAGGTAAGAGAGGAAGAACTGACACAGAGGAATTAGATGGGGAAGAGGGCTGGTAATTCTGGAATACTACTCTCATCAGAAATGGGTTAAAGAGATAACAATACATATCTATCTAGAAGGGCATAAATTAAGGAAGAAATAAAAGGCTAAGGAGATAGGGAGGGGGAAAAGGATAAGTGTAGGATTTTTGGAGGGTACCCTAATCACATCAGGTCTGGGTTAAAGAGAGAACAATATATACATTTAGAAGGGAATAAAAGTCTTCTAAACTCGCAAAGAAATAAGAGAGTGAGGGAATAGGATAAGGGGCAGGGTATAGAAGGATATCTAGATTAATGTGAACGAGATAAAGAGTTAATAACATATATATTCAAAAGGCTATAAAAGTCTTCTATATTCTGACAGAAGCAAGAAGGGGAAGGAAAGAGTATAAGGGAGGGATCTTTGGATTGGGGGTAGGTTAAATAATAGGAGGGCAAGGTAACAAGCAGAAGTAAAGTAGAGAAGTCAGAAGGGACAGGAAATAAGAGATAAATACAAACATAAAATAAAGTTTGGGAGTAGAATTTATTAGGGAAAAAAGCAGGAGTAGTAATCATGATCTCAAAGTTAAAGATAAAATAGATTTAATCACAAAAGAAAAATAGGGAAACTATATGTCAGTCATATTAATCAATATTGTTTTAGACTATTTAAAATAACTAGACATAAAGTTGCAATATTGTTATGGTGTAGTAAATGATGAGTTGGTGGACTCAGAAAAACCTGGCAAGACTTAGGAGATCCTATCTACCTTCAGAGAAATAGGACAAACAAGTATAGTAAGGTCGTATATAGATGCATATGAATGTATATGTCTACATATGAGTATGATTATAAACATCTATCTATACGCATGTGTACATAAGTGTATTGAATACATATATGTATGTGTGCATGTATATGTGTATGTGTAGGTGCGGAGAGAGAGAGAGAATGTATGTTAGGTAAATTGTAGCGTTCTTGGGGGAGGTGAAAAGAAAGGAGGAAAAAGAACAAAATAAAAAGTGCGCAGCAGAGAACAAAAGAAAACTTACAAAGAAGCAAAGAAAAGATGGACAGCTCTGAACATATTTATTTTAGTATTTATTTCATAGGCTTTCTTGAAATGTAAATTTATTGCTGTGTATTTTGATTCCTCTCATGTTCTGCTGTGTACATGGCAATGCTTTTTTTTCTTTTCTTATTTTGAATTTAAGTTTCAGTACTTAAGTTTATAATGGTGTTTTTCCTTTTCTTATTATATATTTAAGTTTAAAATAAATTAATAAGGAAAAAAAAGCACTAGCCTTAAATTCTGGCTCTTGTTATTTTCTTCCTTAGTGACCCTACTTAGATGAGCCATTTAAAATCTCTGAGCCTCAATCTCCTTTTAAAATGAAAAGATTGGGTATAATAACTTCTAATGTGCATTCTAGGTCTAACTTGTATAAGATGCAAAATTACTTTTTACTATATATAGGATTTTTAGAGCAAGAGAAATCTAAAATCAAAAGGCATCTGTAATATTTTTGGAAGATCTTTGTCTGTCTATTTTTCTTTAAGTTTCTGAAGCCAGAAAGAAAAGCTTTAAGCCTGGCTTCCATGACTTGACAGGATACAAAATAAACTCATAAAAATCCTGAGTTATATAGTAGCAACAAATTCAAAATGCATATAATAGAAAAACAATTACTTAATAGAAAAATAATTACTTAAAAAAAACAAAACCACAAACAAAAGCACACAATGCATAAGCTATTTGAGAGTCAACTGTCAAGGCGTACTCAAGATTTATATAGACACAAGTATAAAACATTCCCCAATAAAGAATGATGTAAGTAACTGGTACAAAAGTCAATGCCACGGCTGTATCATACTAACACAGGGCATTTGCCATAAATCCATTTGCATGTAGTGTGTCAATTGTTTGTTCATACCCCCAAAAGTCCTATAAAGGAAATAATTTGATGTTCAATCATGTCCAACTCCGTGACTCCATTAGGGGTTTTCTTGGCAAAGATATTGGAGTGGTTTACCATTTCATTCCCCACCTCATTTGACAGATGAGGAACTAAGGCAAACAGGGCTAAGTGACTCACCCAAAGTCACACAGTCAGTAAGAGTCTGAGGCCGGATTTGAACTCAGGAAGATGAATCTTTGTGACTCCAGTCCCAGCCCTCTATCCACTCTAGCACCTAGCTGTACTATACATAATATTATCCCTATTCACTTGATATGAGATATTGTTTGATTTTGTTTTGGGGTGGGTTTTTCTTTTTTTTTTTTCTTTTAAGAACTCAGCACACAAGTTTACATATAGGAAGTGATCATTAAATGTTGGTCGAATTGTATGGGAATAAGGTAAAGAATCAGTAACTTATCCAAAGGGATGATTATGGAGGAGGTTGGAGGATGGAGGAGGAGGAGAATGGAGGAGGTGGATGGAGGGGGAAGGGGATGGAGGGGGAAGGGGATGGAGGATTATCCATGGAACATATTGCCTCAGAATAAACTGATACAAAATTTCATTACCAGGCTGATTGATTCAGATTTGTGTTACCTAATAACTTCTCAGCTCCCCCAGTCATTTCTCCCCTCGGATTGGAGGGCTGGAGGGTGGAGCACTTAACTCCTCTCAAAGCCTAATTTCATAGAGGGCTAAAGATCTGAACTTTCCAGTTATGTCTCCATTTTCCATCAGCACCTCTGCTTGGTTTCCATTCCGTGTTACATCATGCCCACATCTGGGTAAGTAATTTTATTTCCCTTTCCCTCTTTTAGCTTCCTTTTATGCACTGCCTTCATCCTTTAGATTTTAAGTTCTCTGAGGACAAGGACTGTCTTTATCTTATTTGTATCCATACTGCTTAGCACAGTGCCTGGCACATAGAGGACATTTAATAAACATGTATTGAACTGAACTACTAAAAAAGAATAAAACTAAAACTTAAAATCTTGATCATTTGACTCTAAATCCAATACTATTTTGATTAAGCCACTATATATTATTTTCATATCCTTTCACAAAAAAGCAACATATTTTTACTTTAATTCTCTACCTTCTATCTGCAAAGTTTCCTATTAATTAAAAAAAGTCATTCAACTTCAAGTATGTAGGTAATTTAGAATGCACTTTTAGGAAAGTTCTATTACTTTTGGTTCGTCTGAAGGGCAGAAATGTAAGCAACTTATTGCAAGAGTGATAATAACCCAAATTTGTATGAGGAGTGATCTTAATTGATCTAAATTAAAACTGAAATTTTAATTAGTAAGGGATTTTTATATCTTCACATCAAAAAGTCATTTAATTTAGGGTAGTGCCAGATTTGTAATTTTTCTCATTCATACTAAGGACATGCTTTTCCTTAAAGGTAATACTAAATTCTAAGATAATAATGACAGTTAATATTTTAAGCTTTCCCTTATTGGAAGATACCTAGGCTAGCCAGATGTATTTTTTGTTCTGCAGTTATAATTCACATTTATTCAACAATAACAAACCAATTTCATTTTACGTTATTGGACTTAAATTTTAGTCATGAATTATGAGTCTGCTTTGGGAACGAGAGTATTGCTTTAGGCAATCATGCAGAGAATATTTAAGTGAAAAATATATACATTTCCTATGACTCATTGGCCCCTTTCAAATATATGCAACTTAATTTCAAACATTTTTTTCTCTTTGTGTTCTAGAAATATTTGAAATGCAAAAATCAATTACCAATTATGATGCACTCTACAAATGTGTTTTCACTGCCTAATGAAAAAAGTACATCAGTTTGCCACAAAAGATATAGAGTTGTTTGTGAATAAAAAAAAGAAATTTTACTTTTATTAGGTATATTATTCCTGTTATTATTATTATTATGTGCAATTTTAGCCTTGATATAAGAGGAAAACAATTGGAATTACCTAAAAGTGAAAGGAATGCTTAAGGAGATTGTGAATTCCCTTTTACTGGAGGTCTTTAAGCAACAGATGGATTACCACTTGCTGGGTTTTTGGAAGAGATTTTCCTAGCAACTTTTTTTTTTGTTTTTTTTTTAATGCAATTTATTTATTTAACATATTTGGTTTTCAGCATTGATTTTCACAACATTTTGAATTACAAATTTTCTCCCCATTTCTACCCTCCCCCCCACTCCAAGATGGCTTATATTCTGGTTGCCCTGTTCCCCAGTCAGCCCTCCCCTCTATCAGCCCCCTCCCCTCTCATCCCCTTTTCCCTTCCTTTCTTGTAGGGCAAGATAAATTTCTACGCCCCATTGCCTGTGTATCTTATTTTTTAGTTGCATACAAAAACTTTTTTTGTTTTTGAACATCTGATTTTAAAACTTTGAGTTCCAAATTCTCATCCCTCTTCCCTTCCCACCCACCCTCCCTAAGAAGTTGAGCAATTCAACCTAGGCCACACATGTATTATTATGTATAACCCTTCCACAATACTCATGTTGTGAAAGGCTAACTACATTTTGCTCCTTCCCAACCCATCCTGCTTTATTGAATTTTCTCCCTTGACCCTGTCCCCTTTCCAAAGTGTTTGTTTTGATTACCTCCACCCCCATCTGCCCTCCACTCCATCATCCCCCTGCCTTTTATTTTTTTTTTTATCTTCCTCCCTCTTCTTTCCTGTGGGATAAGATACCCAACTGAGTATGTATGGTATTCCCCCTCAGGCCAAATCTGATGAGAGCAAGGTTCACTCATTCCCCCCTAACCTGCCCTCTCCCCTCCTCCCATAGAACTGCTTCCTCTTGCCACCTTTATGCGAGATGATCCACCCCATTCTATCTCTCCCTATCTCCCTCTCTCAGTATGTTACTCTCTCATCCCTTAATTTCATTTTATTTCTTTTAGATATCTTCCCTTCATCTTCAACTCACCCTGTGTCTGCTCTCTCTCTTTTACATATATATATATATACACATAAAAACACATATATACATATATATACATATACATACACATACATACATATACACATAGATATATACATAACAACACATTCACTTATATATATACATAAACATATATATATATATATATATATATATATATATATATATATATATATATATATATATATACACACATACATGCATATTCCCTTCAACTACCCTAATAGTGAGGTCTCATGAATCATACTCATCATCTTTCCATGTAGGAATGTAAACAAAACAGTTCAACTTTAGTAAGTCCCTTGCAATTTCCGTTTCTTGATTACCTTTTCATGCTTCTCTTGATTCTTATGTTTGAAAGTCAAATTTTCTATTCAGTTCTGGTCTTTTCACTGAGAAAGCTTGAAAGTCCTCTATTTTATTGAAACTCCATATTTTGCCTTGGAACATGATACTCAGTTTTGCTGGGTAGGTGATTCTAGGTTTTAATCCTAGCTCCATTGACCTCCGGAATATCGCATTCCAAGCCCTTCGATCTCTTAATGTAGACGCTGCCAGATCTTGGGTTATTCTGATTGGGTTTCCACAATACTCAAACTGTTTCTTTCTGGCTGCTTGCAGTATTTTCTCCTTGATCTGGGAGCTCTGGAATTTGGCGACAATATTCCTAGGAGATTTCTTTTTGGGATCTATTTGAGGAGGCGATCGATGGATTCTTTCAATTTCTATTTTGCCCTGTGGCTCTAGAATATCAGGGCAGTTCTCCTTGATAATTTCCTGAAAGATGGTATCTAGGCTCTTTTTTTGATCATGGCTTTCAGGTAGTCCAATAATTTTTAAATTATCTCTCCTGGATCAATTTTCCAGGTCAGTGGTTTTTCCAAGGAGATATTTCACATTGTCTTCCATTTTTTCATTCCTCTGGTTCTGTTTTATAATATCCTGATTTCTCATAAAGTCACTAGCTTCCACTTGCTCCAATCTAATTTTTAAAGTAGTATTTTCTTCAGTGGTCTTTTGGACCTCCTTTTCCATTTGGCTAATTCTGCCTTTCAAGGCATTCTTCTCCTCATTGGCTTTTTGGAGCTCTTTTGCCATTTGAGTTAGTCTGTTTTTTAAGGTGTTGTTTTCTTCAGTGTATTTTTCAGTATTTTTTTGGTTCTCCTTTAGCAAGTCATTGACTTGTTTTTCATGGTTTTCTCACATCCTTCTCATTTCTCTTCCCAATTTTTCCTCTACTTCTCTAACTTGCTTTTCCAAATCCTTTTTGAGTTCTTCTATGGCCTGGGGCCAGTTCATGTTTTTCTTGGAGGCTTTGGTTGTAGGCTCTATGACTTTGTTGTCTTCTTTAGGCTGTATGTTTTGGTCTTCTTTGTCACCAAAGAAAGAATCCAAAGTCTGAGACTGAATCTGGGTGCGTTTTCGCTGCCTGGCCATATTCCCAACCAACTAACTTGACCCTTGAGTTTTTCAGGGGGTATGACTGCTTGTAGACTAACGAGTTCTATGTTCTACGTTTGGGGGGGAGGTGCCAGCTCTGTCAGAGCCGCACTCCTCCTTCCCCAAGGACCCCCAGTCTAGGCTGGGCTTAGATCTTCAGCAGGCTGTTGCACTCCTGCTCTGATCCGCCACTTAATTCCTCCCACCAGGTGGGCCTGGAGCAGGAAGTAACAACAGCTGTAGCTGCCCCACCTCCGCTGCCCCCGGGGCTGGAAGCCGAACCGCAAACTCCTTCCACTCCCGCAGCTTTTCCCACTAACCTTCTCCGCAGTCTTTGGTGTTTGTGGGTCGAGGGGTCTGGTAACTGCCGCAGCTCACATATTCAGGGCGCTAGGGCCCCCTCCGCCCGCTTCTGGTCTGGATCGTCCACGCCGCTCAGGCTGGGCTCTGCTCCACTCCGTTCCCAGCTCCCAGCTCCCAGCTCCGTGTGGAATAGACCTCACCCAGAGACCATCCAGGCTGTCCTGGGCTGGAGCCCTGCTTCCCTCTGCTGTTCTGTGGGTTCTGCCGTTCTAGAATTGGTTCAGAGCCATTTTTATAGGTTTTTGGAGGGACTCGGGGTACGGAGCTCACTCTAGTCCGTGCTTACCAGCCGCCATCTTGGCTCCGCCCCCTTCCTAGCAACTTTTAAGTCTATGTAATAATGGACATCCCTTGAGCTCTTTGATGCTGACAATTATTTTATAAATTAGATATAAATTAAATTAAATTTCTTCCTACTGTTCTGAATTTAAGCAAAGCAATATAACTTTTTGTTTTAAAAGGCTTATCAGTCACATGTGGTAATACATGAAAGTCTGCACTGATATGGTGAGACTGTGGGGACCATGAGTAGGGATAAGTGCGCCAGGATGACCAAAAAGTGGTGGATTGATCCAGGTTAGAAAACTACGTCAAGGCTTCCATACCTATCAATGGTAGGATCATGCCTATGAGTTCACATTGCACTCCCAATACAGATGATACAGGGGGAACCCATCTCAAAAGAAAATAAAAAGTCACATCAAACGCTTGTTTAGTCATTTCATTTAACTAAGAGTTAAATCAAGAAAGATTTCAAAACACCTTTAGTTCATATGAAGATAATGTGTTTGGGGAAAAACCATTGCCCCACAAGATAAAAGAGGCCAAAGAGCTGTAACATCACCACACACACACACACACACACACACACACACACACACATCTATGTTAGCTCAAAGGCAGCTGGCATATCTTTATATGTCTTCCTCCATTAAATACCTACCCCAATACATCTTTGTGGTATGGATATAACTATGAATTCTTGAAAAGTATTTCAATGGAACCCAAGCAGTGGCATGTCATATCAAGTTGGAAAGGCTTTGAAGTCCATCTTAATTAATTTCAGAGATTTTATCGCCAAGTTAATCATAGGTTGATGAATTTATTTGCCACAACAATTATTGAAGACTTATCTACCAGGCTTTAAAACAATTAGGTTATCACTGGAGATAACCAAAGAAATAAAGGATTCTTATTTTTTTATGATTTTTAAAAATTATTTTATTTCTAATTTGTGGAATAAAACAAGCATTTACTTAACATAGCATAATTAAAAAAAGATGATTGCACATGAAACTGCAAATCTATTACATACAACTTGATATTCATTTTATAATAAAGTTATCATGTGAATTTCTTTTCCTTTTTTCCCTCTCTCCCCATAGAGATAGCTACCACTAGACGTAAATACATGTGAATGTGTATATATGTGTATATATGTATATATGTGTATATGTATGTACATACACACACTATATACATGTGTATATACATATACATGCACACATATGCACACATATATACCTATATACATACATAAAAGCATTCTATACATACTTCTATTTGTTAGTTCTTTATCTGGATGCAGATAGAATCTTCCTTCATATATCCTTCATAGCTAATGTGGGTATTTATTATAGTCAAAAGGACTTAGTTGTTCAAAGTTGTTCTTAAAACAGTATTGTTGTTACTGTACCAAATGCTCTCCTGATTCTGCTCATTTCACTCTTCATTATTTTGTGCAAGTCTGTCCATGTTTTTCTAAGATCATTGAGCTTATCATGTCTTACAGCACTGTAGTATTACAGCACAATCATACACCACAACTTGCTCAGTCTTCCCCAATTGATAGACATCCCCACAATTTCCAGTCCTTTGCCACCACAAGAAATCAGCTATAAATATTTTAGAATATATAGGTTCTTTTCCTTTTCCTCTAATCATCTTAGGAAATAGACCTAGTAGTGTTATTGCTGGGCCAAAGAGTACCTGCAGTTTAGTAACTCTTTGGCCATAATTCCAGATTGCCATCAGCTCACAGTTCTACCAACAGTTAATCAGTGTCCTAATTTTTCCACGTCCTCCAACATTTGTCGCTTTCCCCTTCAATCCTTTTAGGCAATCTGATAGATAAAGTGATATCTCAAGGTTTCTTTAATTTGCATTTCTCTAATCAATAATGATTTAGAGCACTTTTATACATCTATAAATTATTTTGATTTCTTCCCTTGTTGCTTTATGGTTAAGTCAACTTTCAATTTATGGGAAACAAACAGGGCAGCTAGGTGGCTCAGTGAGTAGAGCACCGGCCCTGGAGTCAGGAGGACCTGAGTTCAAATCCAGCCTCAGACACTTGATACACTTACTAGCTGTGTGATCTTGGGCAAGTCACTTAACCCCAACTGCCCTGCCAAAAAGCAAAAAAAAAAATTATGGGAAACATTCTGGTAACAAAAGAGTAGATTATCTTATAGTGTCTGTGGATAGTCAGACATCAGGAGGTGAAATCTGACAAAGAACTTTTTCTTAAGATTTTACTTTTTCTTGAGATTTCTTTTGGCCTGGATCTTCTGCTCTGATATGTTTTTTTTTTAATAGCTCTTCTTGATATTTTTCTTCCACAGCTCAGTCCTCACTTTTTTCTTCAAAAATATGCCAGGAATGCCTTTCTTGCTCCAAACTCTGAAATCTGGGTGTTCAGAATACTTCTCCCTCCTTCCAACATTTTGCAGTATGATAAATGTAGAACTAATAGGATCTATAGAGGCCATCTTCTTAATCCCTCATTTTACAGATGAGGAAATCAAGATTTGGGAAGATCTAAATGTCTCTCCCAAAACAACACAAACAATAAACATCAGTCATCAAACAAGAAAGATATGGAAAGAATTCTGACTTTCATCCGTAGAGCAAGTACCCATGCAAATGAAGTATAAAAATCTTTAAACACTGATGACTTTCCTTGCCACCAGAGCTTTGTGGCAGAGTTCAGAACCTTGACATTGATGTGCGTGCACCATTACTTAATAATACACTTGAGCAAACACTGCATATTGAAGAAAGGAAAGACCAAAACCTGCTTGTGCATTTGGTTGCTGTCACACCTGACTGCCCTACCACCTGCCAGAGAATATAGGGAGCAGAAGAAGAGAAGCTTTACAAGGATACACACAATAGTGGTAACAATAAATGAAAAGGCAGGAAATAGGTAAGGAAGATGAATGGTTGAAAAAATTAGAGCAAGAAAAATGAAGAGGAAACAGTTTGTAGAAAATAACAAAAGAGGGAAAAAAGAATAGGAGTAAGACTAGAAGAAGGAGAAATCAGGCAAGCACACATGTGGGAGAGGTCCAAGAAACAAAATTATGGCCATAATTTATTAGCAAATGAATATCCCCCACCTATTGCTCCTGGCCATCAGCAATTCTACTTCCCGATCTCCCCTCTCCTTTCCTTTTTTAAAACTAACACTTTTTCCATTTCACTTAAAATTCAGTAAAAAAAGATATAGGCCATATTAAATGACTATGAATAATTCACACAGTTTTGTCTAAAACTTATTTAACCAAATTGATGTTCTGGCTTAATGTATGAGATTATCTCCTTGTTGTCCTTATTTATCTATCTACTCTTCTCTTACTGAAACTGCACCTTTTTCTTATTCTTCTCCCTCCCTCAACAAATCCCTAGGTATGAATATTGTCTTGTGTAAAGAGGAGTCTGGCTTGCTACAAAAGATTTAATATATAAAAAGATTTTTCTCATGCATTTCCTTAGCTAATGTGAAAGTCACCTTTATAAAGTAAAGTAAAAGTTGTTTAGCTTAGTTTATATTCCTGCGATGAGATGCCCAACCTCTTCAGAGACTATATCTGTGACTTGTGGAGTGTTTTATAAGGTAAAATATGAAAGTATTCATGTAGTGCCCGTGTGTGTATATGTATGTGTGTATACACACATATATACATACATACATTATATATATATACACATATGCACATGTGTATATATACACATGTGTGTATAACCCCACCACCAGCAACTTACTGATGTGCGCAGTTAATTCACTGTGTATCTATCCTCTTATTTTTAAAATGTCTGATAATATAACCCCATACAAATTCTCCTTTATATCACAAGGGTATTGCTTCAGTATAAACCATCAAAGGGCTGTTTTGTGTTAAGGTGGATAAAAAAACTGGGCATGGAATGAAGAAGATCTAGGTTTTTGTTCTAGATAGTTACTTTATCTGTGTGACCATGGGCAAGTTATTTTACCTTTGTGGGCCTCAGTGTCTTTATCTCTAAAATGATGCATTTGAATCATCTCTAAGATCCTTTGTATGCCTGAAATTCAGTGAAATGGACAGCGTTTTACTTTCATTTCTGCACAAAACTAAGAAGGGTACCAGGAGTAGACAGACAGGTCCTGAATGACTATTTTTCCTGCTTGGTCTGCTATCTTTTCCATGATTGGTGACAAATATTCACAGAGCTTAGTTCAGCCAGCTTAAGGTAAATCATGGTCTCTTCTACCTCATTATGGTCATCTACAAAATGAAGGGGTTGGACTGAAGGCATCCAAGGTCTTTTCCATCTCTTAATTTTCAAAACTATTTAACCAATGCATGCTTAAAATATTGAAAAAAAATTTTGTAAAAATTATCAGCCATGTTTAGAGTCTTCAAATGCCAACTAAGTTATTATTTATCATCATCACATGCTTTAGAAGCTCACAGATCCAGAACCTGGAAATCACATTTAAACCAAAAACAAAGAGGCAATTTTGTGAAATTTCTCAAATGTAAATAAACTGCACGGGAAGGAGCAATTCCTGTGGAAAATAGTATGGCCACCATATTAGGAACCTGCATTTGGACACAGAGGTGATTGCTTCTTCTACAAATGCCAATACTTTTGCAATTGTTGTAAATATTACACTGCTTCAGGATTTGTATTCTGTTATAAGAACCCTGAATGAGGTGAAGTCTCTTGAAATTAGATTCCCTGTCCCACCCCCCACCCACTCCACCCCCACCCCCCAGCTTAGCCTAATAAAAGATAAGGAAAATTATCTGTTGTGAGCACGAATTGGTTCTTTTCTGCTCTGGTAAAGTATTCATGGCTATCACGTGGGATTAAGATGATTTTTTTTTCTAAACATGACTCTCTTCAGTCTTCCAAAGCCAACTCAGTAATTATAGGCTCAATAATTGTCACAAAAATTGGCTGTACAGGCTGGTGTGGTGAACTAGTCCTTATTCAGCTGGCCTGAGAAGCCTCGAGCAGGAAGTGTGGCAAACCTTATATATTCCTCTGAGTTTCCCCAATTCGGTAATTGCTAGCTGAAGGACACACCTATATCTCAGGCCTCACCTGTTTCAGAGAGAATCCACCTGAAGTGAATTTGGCATCTGTGTGGTGGCCTGGCCCAATTCATAGTCTATGACAATATTCAACTCATGAAATTAATACCTGGCATATTAAGAACTATCTGTGCTGTGAACTAGGCTCTATGAAATCTTCTCTCTTAAAGGGAAACTGTGGGGCAGTGGAAAGAGCAATGAAAAATAGGGATATGAGTTTGAATTCAGCTGCTTAGCACCTTTATACTTCAATATGCTCTGTAAGGCTTCAGCTAGACCAGTGGCTTGTAGCCTTTTTGCATCATGGAAACATTTGGTAGTCTGGTGAAGCCTGTGTACCCTTTCTCAGAATAAAGTTTTTATATGTATAAACTAAAATATAAAGGAATGTTAAGGAGACCAATTATATTGAAATGCAGTTATCCTTTTTTTTAAAGTTCACGTACTCTAAGTTAAGAATCCTGGGCCTCGATGATATCTAAAGTCTCTTAAGCCTCTAGACAGTAACATTCTCTCTTCATCCTATGTTCACATAAGAAGTTTGTGATTCTCCTATAGCACCTACCATATTCTACCTGGTATTTGATTATAAGCTGCCTAAGGAGAGTAGGATTGAGATATCACAGGGATAGTGAAAAATTCTCCCCAGCATATGATAGTGCTATGGAAGTATTTGGCTTCTCCTTCCTTCATATTCTCCTACCCTCTACCACGAAGGCAGTAGGGAATCATCTCTAGATTATTTGAATAGTCCTAATCGGATATAGAGCAACACATGGGGCTGGGAATTTATTGTAAAGAGGAAATAATCTGGCATTTTACTAAGCCTTTAGACCAGTGGGAGGTAATGCCAAGTTTATAATGCATACAGTCAGCGTGCCATGGAAGAATAGATGTCAGACTGTAAAAAATATGCTTCTCTAAGAGTCCTATTAATTGGCTTTGTACTATAAATTAATTTTTTGTCCTTTAACTTTTTTAAAATCTTATCCCTATAAAGGAAGGAGTGGACACCACAGTAGGTAGCATCAGCTAGTGAAGTCCACAGATTGTCTGGGTCAGTATAATAACGCCAGAGGTGGGAAGTCACCCAGAGTATGCCTGGATCCTTCATATCATGTGAGAAACTCAAACAGGAAGTGTCATGATGCAAATTTTGCTCCTAGCTGTATCCTTCACAGTTTTACATATGGTAGGTGTTCTATAATGTCTAATGAGCTGAATTAAACTTGTTATTGGACTCTTGGAAACATATCAACACTTGAGTAATCTATAATGTAGAAAAGATGACAGAAATTTTGGTGAACACTATATATCACCCAATACTTCATTAACTTGCTTAGAGATTCTTTTTATCGATTTTATTAGCTAATAGGCAATACTGAGATTTATGATATTAGGAACTTTGTATTTTCATTATTTAGATGGTGGTATGGTGGAGATTATTCTCCCTTACAAGCATCATGACATGGAAGATAGAGCATTGTGGGATTTGGAATAAGGAAGATCTGGGTTCGAATTCAGCCATGTACACTAATTATGAGACCACAGGACAAATCATTAAATCAGATTACTGTTATTTTTATTTCCTTGAGACCATGTCATATAAGAAGAAGCCAGGGTGTAGGAAAGGACACAAAGAGCAGAGGACATTATGAGGTATTTTTAACCAAGTCAGTATTTGGGTAATCTGATTAAAGTTGATCCACAGATTTCTGTTTCCTACTATTACTACTATGAGTATTTACATTCTTCTCTTGTAGTACTTAATTTTAATTATTTTTTAAAGAAACAAATAATGATCTAATTCAGGGGTTGAATAGAGTTAAGATAAGTTTTAGAGGATACATTGAAATTTCCTTTTGGTTGTAGTTCAAGAATTTTAGAAAACATTTGATTTTAAATGAAAATGATCCAATTGTCAAACATATGAACCAGGCAAGGAACTAACAAGCCATGCTAGTTGATTAAAAGTAGATATGAGTGGGGTTGACCAATCTGTCTGAGATAAACCTTGAGGTTTTAGGGACATAGCAAATTAGTGTACTTTCTGGTTTGGGGTCAAATTTGATTTAATTCAAGTGTTTCACTTAGCTTACATATATGCAGAATAACGCTTTTGATTTTCAACTTACTTCCAGATTCAAATGTGCTTGCTTTCTAGAACTTTCCCATCTTGAATTGCATGAATTACAGAATTCCTTTCAAAGTTAATCTCTTCTCAGATTTTGGATAAGCCAGAAGAATGGAGCTAAAGAGGTGCATATACTTCTACATTAGACAAGAGTCTTATCCTGTGTATCCCCATTGAAATTTCTGGTTAGAAGGGATACTCTGCTCAGGAGAATTCTCTCAGGCCTACTTAAAACTGGAGGGTTTTAATAATTTTTGTGTCATCCAATCTTTTGTTAGATGGTGATCTCTTCTCAACATAATGTGTTTAAATGCATGAGGATATATACATGTATATGTATACATGAGTGTACATATATGCAAAGGAAACCAATTATATTGAAATAACTATTTTAAAAATAACTTTATAGATACAAGGTTAAAACCTCTGTATGTAATGTATGTAGTTCTCTTTCTCTCAGAAATTAATATATATTTAGAAAACTAAATTGAAAACTTTAGAAGCTGTGAAGAAAGTATTCTCCAATTTAACTCTCCCTTCTCTGTGTAACATTTGTCTCAGAGAGGGTGAGTGGAAAAGATCAGGAGAGAGAACCTCAAAGGATTCTGCAAGGTTTGCAGAACTCCCAACATGTAAAACAGTTGAGCTGCATGTTCTCTGAATTTCTCAAGAGCTCACATACCTTCAATATATTTTCTTCTCTCCAAGCTAAGTGCTAATATACTAGCCTTTTTTTCACTCTTCTTACAACAAATTTGATGACAATATGCTTTCTGCAGATTAAAATGTTTTCCCATGTCTCATTTTTCTTTCCTCAAACATTGTTTATCAAATTCTATTTCATCTTCCTTCTCTACATTAGATTCCTTTGTTATTGCCTTTATGGAGATGCTTAAATTATGTATTGTTTAGATTTACATCAAATAACCTTTTGTTCTTTTTTTCTGGCTTGTGTCCCCAACTAAACTGTAACCCTGCCAATTTAAAGAAACTTGGTTAAAAAGAGGATTTTAGCATCTATCTAGAATTGCTACTACAAGAACAAAGCATATCCACTACAAGAATATTAACAAATGGTAACTCAGCTTTGCTTGGAGACTTCTAATGAGAGGGAATCTACTATTTTCCAAGGCAGTACACTCCAATTTGGGATAAGTCTAATGTTTAGCAAGCATATTCACATTATTTCAAGCCTAAATTTTCTTCTTTTCAAATTCTGTGCATTGTTTTAAATTAGTGGTGCTTAACCTGAGGACTGTGAACTTTTATTTTTTATATTTTGATATCTGTATTTCAACAAAATTGGTTTCCTGTATATTTTATTTTATACATTTAAAAATATTAGTCTGAGAAGGGATATATAAATTTCACCAGATTCTAGAAGGGGTCCATGACAAACAAAAAAAAATAAAGAAGGCATGTGTTATGGGTCCAGCTTCTAGAAACAAGTTAAACAAACTAATCATTCTTCCACCACAGCAGCCTTTTTATTACTTTGGGAGGGAGGAAGCTTCTGTGTCCCTCCCTATGTTCTTTGTTGTACAAGCTAAATTTATTTATGCCAATTTTCATATGATATGAATGCAGCTCCTATATTCTCCTGGATGCTTTTCACTGAGCTCTTTCTAACTTATCAATATCCTTCCTAAAATGTAATGCCCAGACTTAAACACCTTGGTTGTCTGACTAGAGCCTGAGTTCAGTCAAATTGTTGCTTCAATTTTCTTTGACAGAATGAAGCAGTTAACCTAAGATCGTACAGGCTTTCTTGTCTGATAAATCATAGTGTTGAGTCAGTCTCATTGAGCTTTTCATTCAGTAAATAGCCCTCACATCTTTTTCAAATGAACTACTTTCCAGCCATATCCCACTTCCAACCTGGTACTAGTAAAAAACAATTTTTCCCATTTGATAAACCCTACCAGATAAATTAGAAAGTAGTCTGGCAGGAATTAGGCTCATTCCACCATCTTAGACCATATTTCACAATACACTCAAAATGGAAGAAATTTCCAAAAGAAATTAAAAGAGTGGATCATATATCTTCTTAGGTATATATGATATATATTCTTAAACAAATGATAAATGTAATTTATAAATTTTGTTAATATTTTTAAAGAACTAGCTTTAGTTGTATTTTTCATTTCTATAGTGTTCTAGTTTATTTCTCTTTTAATTATCAACGTTTGTTCATACCATTTTGCTTATTGTAAGTTTATTCATAATCTTTCTAGTTTTTAAAGTGCATATTCAGTTAATTAACCTTTCCTTTTCAATTTTGTTAATATATGTTTTTAAAGATGTAATATTTTTCCTGAGAAAGGCTGTAGTTACATCCCTGAAATGGTGGTATGTTGTTTTGTCATAATTTTCTTTTACATAATTATTTGTTTTTCTACAGTTTGTTCTTTGGGACTCATTATTTAGGGTTTCTTTGTTAAGTTTCCATTTGGGTTTATTTTATTGGTTTATTTTACAACCTGCAACTTTACTGTAGTCATTAATTGTCTCAATTAGTTTGTTTCCTGGTTGCTTATATTTTCAGAGAAACCAACAAATCCAGAAAAACTAAAAATATGTCCCTTTACATATATTTATACTTTTATTTTATTTCTCTTATTGCTAATATCTCTAAAACAATATCAAATAATGTAGAATGAACTTTATCCTGTTTTGGGGAAAAGTTTCTTGTGTCTCTCCATTGCATATGATGTTTGTGTGGTTTTTCATAGTTACTTTTTGGTGATTTTTAAAAAAATTCCTCTATGCCTACTCCATACAGTTTTTAGTATAAGTGAAGTTGTACATTGTGAAGGTTTTGCTTTTTTTTAGCATCATGTGTTTTTGATTTTTTTTAACCTAATTATTATGACTGTTTTCCTAATGTTGGACCATCCTTGCATCTACATATAAATCTAACTTTGATCCTGATTCATTTCCTGCATGAATTTACTTTAGCTTTTTTGAGAAAATTTTATTTATAATTTTGACACAAAATTTATTAATAGTACTGTTCAATTGTTCTGGTTCTTTGCATTAGCCTTCCCTGGTTTAGATATTAGGACATTGTATCTCATAAAGAAAAAGTTTGGTAGAGTGTTTTCTTTCTCAATTTTTAAGAATAATTCAGCAGTATAGGTGTTCATTATTTTTTTAAAATTGATAAAATTATTTAAGTCAATCAATGCCAAGAGATGTTTTTTCTACTTCCCTCTTTTTCTGGTAGTTTCATTACAACTAGTTCCATTTTTTCCCCCTGAAATTGGATGGCTTAAGTTTCTTAGCATATAATTATACATAGTAGGTTGTGATTTTTTTTATTTCTTGTTATTTTGCCATGATTTTATAGTGTTCATTTGTTATTTTGTTGATTTGATTTTCTGCCCTTTTCTTTTTAATAAGGTTGGATAATGTTTATCAATTTTATTAGTGTTTTCAAACAACCAACTTTTAGATTTACTTATCATTTTGATAGCCTATTTACTTTCCAATTTATTTCTTTTCTCATTTTCAGTATCTTTTCCAATATATCTATTTGGAGTTACTTTATTTGTTGGATATATATTCAGTTGTGATTTGTGGGGTGTACAGGACTACCACCTCTGTTGTGAGGGCTTGCCAAGCCCTTTTCAGGGCTGCTCATCCACCTTTGGTGTCCACCTGGTTCACCCAACTCTCACCTGTGGCTCCAAGAAGCTGTACACAGTAGACCCAGGTAAAACCTCTCAACAGACAGGCCTCAAACCTATTGGTAAGTTAGGGGGATGTCTACTCCAAGCATGTAATGACTTTCACTGATGGGCTGGGTAAATGAGAACAATTCATTCCAGTGGTCATAACGGTGGATGAAGCAGGCACTGTGGAGTGCTTAAAGCTTGGTCAGACATGTAAGACACCAAGGTCATGAACTGTATCCCAGCCCATCACCAGTCATCTTGATTTTTGTCTTGGCACTAGATTTCAATGACTCGGGAAGAAAGGGTAGAGCTGGCAACTTTGTTCAACTCTGCCTCACTTAAATCCAATTCACATGCAAACCATCACCTATGATGTCAATGGTCCTTTTCAAAAATGAAGGACAAACAAGAATGATATACGGTTCATCGGTATTATTTTCTATTTTGTTAAGGTATGTTTTAGGGTTTATGTGTGCATATATGTACATATGTGTGTACAGTGTATATACATTTACATAAAAACACATATATGTTTCACTGTATGCATATGCGTGTATATGTATGTATATTCCTGAGTGCTATTTTAGCATACCATATTTTATTATGTTTCATTATTATGTTTTTTTTTAAATGAACCTTCTTATCTGTAAGGGCAAGCAAAGTGGGACGTTTTACTGTTTTTTTCCTTTTAAAGTGTTTCTCAGCACCAAGGCAATTAAGTGCCTTTGATTGAGTCTTGCCTTTGTTTGTAGGCAGGCCCACACTCTTTTGCTAATTAGGTCACAAGAGGTGTGAAGCCCTCAAGAGGTGTTCAGCACTCTGACCCTGAAGAAGTGTATATATACTCTGAGGTTAGCATTTTGTTTGGAGCACATTCATTGGAATGTGGAGACTTTGGGTAGCCATTAAGGAGTCCCACAGCTTTGAAAACCCAGATGTTGGTACTTCTCTCTCTGATAACTATGTATGTATTGGTATGATCAGACAGAAACCTGTCTGTTGATCTGTTTATATTGTCTCTGTTTGTAATTTCTGTTTGTATTTGCTCTGAAGTTCAGGGTGCTGGCTTTTTCCTCTGAACTAAGTGAATGATATATGTATGCTTAACTAAAGTAAGATTGTTAACCCCTTAAAATTGCTTTCCTTAGAAAAGCAGATCAAAGAATCTGTGCTAGCAGCCCTCTTGTGTGCTGGTGTTATTGGCTTTACACGACCACAGTAGTGGCAAGTAGCATTGTTATTAACAATATCTTGCTCAGGTTAGGAGTACAAGGACTTCTTATTGGCAGGGCCTCATACAAATGGGTGTAGGAACTCTGACCAACTCCATTTGTGACCTGATTGAGTTTTCTCCTCTTAGGAGCCCTGAACTCCTGAAAGCTTAAAATATTAGTGCTAAATGTAGTGTGGACATTTGGTCCACTTAGATGTATCAGTAAGGCAAGATGCATGACCTCGTGGATGACCATGAATATGCCTGTATGGTTTGGAATTGCAAAGTATGAAAATCTCTAGATAGAAGGCAGAGGAAGTATAACATTTATTTAAACACCAGAGGATCCAGTCTCAAGACCAATGACTCTAATTTGATATAGTAGTAATTATAGTCCAAAACCAGTAAGCCCACCTCAATGTAACAACAAGTAAATTATGACACAGTATTATATCAAGGAACCAAGTTATCCTGTAACCTTCCCCCCTGCTAAGGCCTTCCCGTAAACAATCACTCACAAATCCTAACTGTCTGCTTGCCTGCATCTTATCCTGCAGTTCTAAGAGCCCTTGCAGTTCTCAGAGTCCTTACAGTCTCCTGGATTCTCTGGGTTCTCAGTTCTCCAATATCTCAATGCTGTAGATTCTCAGCTCTTTAACCTCCACAACTCTCTTGTCTGCACTCTCTGCTCTGAAGTCTCTTTCGACACTGGCTGCCTCAGTGTCTTCTCAATGTCTGCTTCTCAATTCTCTTTCTCAACTCTGCTGCTCTCAGTTCTGTTCCTCTCATACTCTGGGCTCTCTCTCTCTCTCTCTCTCTCTCTCACACACACACACACACACACACACACACACACACATACATACATATATATACATGTATAGTCATATAATCCTGGCTGACATCTGATTGGCTAGAACTCAGTGCACACACAATTGGCTCTGGTCTTAGCTCCTCTCCTTAGGGCCCTGAGGGTTTCATACCTCTTTTGACACAAATAGCAAAAGGGTGTGGGCCTGGGGTCTCAAACCTAGTAAGTAAAGGGTGTAAGTAAAGGCCCTGTTAAATGGGCAGGGAAGATCTTTAATCATGTTAACACTACATTAGGCCACTGCAGCTCAGAACTCTTGAGTTCAAGAAATATACCAGCAAGGATTACAAGTAAGCTCCACAATACCTATCACATGATTTTCTTTCACATATTTTTATTATGTTCTTTGACCCTCTCATTATTTAGAATTTCACTATTAAGTCTCTATTTGGATCTGGGCCCTTTATATCAGCTTAATGAACTGATTACAATTTTTGTTATGATATGTAAGTGGTATGTTTGCTATTTTTACCTTTTCATCTCCATCTGCAAAATCCCTGTGCCCCAACATTATTGATTTTTTAAAGTTTTGTTGTGCTAGGAATGATGAATATTCTTTAGTAGTGCGATTTAGAAGATGTCACAAATCATTTAGGTTTAGTTTTTTCCAGAAATCCGTTCAATTCTACACTACTCATTTATTTATCTCTCTGTTATAGAGATATTAAATTTTTATGCTATTATTGTATTACCGTCTTCTTGAATTCAGTTAATTGTTCTCTCTCTGAATTGAGTGCTAAGGCATTTGGAGCATATTGTATAAGTTTAATATTGATATTGTTTTGTCATCTATGGCTTCAGTATAATGTACTTTTTTTGTTTCTCTTTTTATAATGTGAATTTTTATTTTCGCTTCATCAGATAGCATGATTGAAATCTTGTTTCACTGTATTCACTGGATATAAAGAAATTTTGTTAAAGCACTTCATTTTAATTCTGTTTATGGCTTTTCTTTTTATGTGTATTTCTAGTAAGCAACAAATTTTGGGTTTTTACTTTCTTATCTAATCTTTTACCCATTCAGTTTATTGGATTTCCTAATCTAGTCAAATTTAAAGTTTTGAGAGTAAGTTTTATACTTGGGTTCTATTTTTCTCTTCTTTAGTAAACACAATTACATTTTAAAATATCAATGACCACTGATTGTCAGATATACTTGGAATTTGGATCATGAAATATAGAGATTAGAAAAAGCTAAGTAACTGTATTTGCATTTATTTTCATGTTTTGGGAGTAATAATAAAAATAGAAAATTAACAGGTTTTAAGAAAGAAAGTTGTCCTTTATTGTCTGAAAGCTGCTATGGAGAAAACCTCAATTTATTCATATCTAAATTAAACGAGATGGCCTCTTTGCCCTTCTAGATGTCTTTCATTTCTAAAATCCCATGAACTCTACCTTACTTAACATTTGTATGCATGGTATAGGAGCTAAAATGCTAATCTCTCTCCTCTTAACTGGAAGGAACTTTTAACAGCCGTGTGGTACAGTTTTTTTGCAAGGCTATCTCTCTATCATATTAGTGAAAAAGAAAAGCCTTTTCCTCTATTTCACCCAAAATCTTGACAACTTCCTGAAAAGTTCAGAGCGCTTCTTCATTTTTCAAGAAGGACATATATATATATATATATATATATATATATATATATATGTGTGTGTGTGTATATATATGTATATATATATATGTATATACATATATATATGTATATACACACATATGTTTTTCATAAGGATGGATATAGTCAATGTTTTATAAGCTGTAAGCACTTATTTATTAAAACCAAATGAATATTTCCATGAAATACACAAAATGTTTTGAAAGACAACTAACATACATTTATACAATTTCAGTCAGCTATACTATATCACTGAAGATAGAAATCCTGGACAATATCATTAATTTGTGTGAACATGGAGCAGTTCTTGTTTAGATACAGTAATATAGTTATTAAATTTACCACCTGGCATTTTGTTTCCATTGATGAATGTGTGTGTATCCTTTTTCCTGATTCTTACAATGAATGTATATCTTCCTCATCTCTCTTCAGCCATTGGAAAAAAACTAGGCCTTGTGAGGATTTATTTTTGCTTCAGTTTATGATAAGAATTGCTTCCCCTGGAGGTCTTCTTCCATCATCAAATCTGAAATAAAATGATGAGCTCCTGTATCCCTTTTTTTTACCTCCTATTGAATTATGTTTTAATAAAAATTCTTATGAGGTTTAACTGAAAAATCCATTACAGGTAGCTATAGAAGGGATCCTGGAAGTCTTTCTCCTGCCTTCAAGTCACTATGGGACAAATGGATTTTTTTCTGGTAGTGGCCATACCAGTCCATCAGCACTTTCTACCCTTTGTATATCTCCAAGACTCCAATCTGCAGGACCACATATTATTATAGCTTGTCTCATCTTAGTTTCAAATTGCTTTCTTGTTACATACTATGTTGAACCTGGAGAAAACTGACAGATACTTCCAGAACATGTCTTTCAATCTGCTTTAGGCATATTGACTACTCTGCACACTCTTTCCGATCTATTATATGCTTGGTATGTGACAAAGTAATATGATGCAAGTTTGAACATGATTTCCATGAATTAACTCCTTAAAGCCAGATATTTTCATGTCTCACAGCTTCATTCACATGGGAGAATTCTCTCCTAGTGCCAATCATGTCATTCATGCTTGCCTTATTTTTTTAAACATTCATTTTTGAGTTCTGAATTCTTTCCCCACCATACAGCCCCTTCCCAAATCACTGAAAAGGCAAACTATTATACACATAATACATGTGAAGTCATGAAAAACATATTCATATATAATAGCAAAGAAAGTCAGAAAACTAAGAAAATCAAGGAAAACTATGCTTCAAATTATACTCAGAGTTCATCAATTCTGTGGACAAGGATGGTATTTTTTGGCCATGAATCCTTGGGAATTGTCATGGATCAATGCACTGATCTGAATAGCTAAGTTTTTTGCAATTGATTTTCATTACACTATTGTGGTTACAAAGTATTCCTCTGGTTCTGCCCATTTTACTTTACATCAGTGCATATAATTCTTCCCAGGCTTTCCTGAAACCACCCCTCTAGCCATTTCTTATAGCACAATAGTACTCTATCACATCCATATACCACAACTTGTTCAGCCACTCCCTATTTGATAGACATCCTCTCAATTTCCAAGCTAATACAAAAAGAGATGCTAAAAGAATTTTTCTAGATTTGGGTCATTTTCCCTTTGGGATATAGACCTTGAAGCAGTATTACTAGGTCAGAAAGTATGGACAACTTTATAGCTGTTTGGACATAGTTCCTGTTTGCCTTATTCTTGTCCAGGGACTCCTTTCAAGATGCTGGAAGTCTTCCTTTATGCCTTTTTATACTCTATGGATACTAGCCTAGTACAAAGGAGATCTATCTGCTATTATTTATGTTTTTCACATGACCAGTCAACTTCCCTTTCATACATTTTATGTGTTATATCTTTAGAGTCAACATAGCTTAGAGGATAGAAATCTCACCTCAGAGCCAGAAGACCTGAGTTCAAGTCTAGGCTCTGACACTCTAAAGAATATTTGTGGGATCCTGAGCAAATCATTTAACTTCTCAGACCTCTAGGAAACTCTCCAACTTCCATAAATACCAGCTAAATCATAGGACCAACACCTAGATTTCATGTCATCATTTTATAACACATTATAGGCTACTTACAATCACCATTTCCCCTTTATAGATTAAACATAGGTTCAACTATATTTGAATTGTTTGGACATCATGGTGACCCATATTTCATAGCCATATAGTAATACTGAAAGAATATTAATGTTAAAACAATATATTCCTAGGTTAGGGAGCAGTTTTGTATCATAACAAGTACTACAAAATTTTCCAAATGAAATCTAACCCACTTTTTTGTGCATTTATTTAACTTTGGACCATAATGATTATTTTCTCTAGTGTCTGTACTATATATATATATATGTTGATTGACTAACTCAGTGGACCATCCATCCAAATGCAAGTAGGTAACTGTGTGTGCGTGTGCGTGTGCGTGTGTGTGTGTGTGTGTGCGCATATGTATCACCTTGGATTTTCTCACAAGGGTTCTGTTAAGGTAATCTTTTGAGAGGATGTTGATCCCACTGAGTAGACTTTATAATACATAGCAGATTAGTAGAATCAGGACAATGTCACCCACAAAAACAGAAACACCTGGAGGCTTTCACCATTTACATAGAAAATTCTGCACCAATCTTGTGTCTTTCAATATTATTGACTCTGAACAACGATGATATTATATGATCATATTTCTCTGTTTTATGGCTCACTTTATATTGTTAATCAGAGGTTGAATAATCCTGGAGTAAATACCAATCATTTTTGTAAATTATATTTCTGATGGTCTGTGGTGTGGTAGTAGGTTTTCATATTGTTCAAAAATATACCACAAGGGATATTGTCACATATTTGGTTATAATGTAAATATTTATTTTATTTATAATATTTGAGTATTCTACCACTCTAGAAACCTTATCGAAAATAATAATAAAATTTGACTTCACAGAGAATGCATGTCACCTCCTAGTAATTACAATTATTTGTTATTCAGAATAATGATGATTATCAATATTAAGTTCACTTGACTATAGTTCCCAAAATCCACTGTTTACTTCTTGCTGATAACAAAGACAATAATTGCCTTATACTAGGTTGTTTGCATTTCTATCATTATCCACAATTCATCAAAGATTTTGTATAATAATTCAATGACTATATCTACACGTTATTTCCACATCCTTGCATGGAACTTTTCTATGCCTGGATACTTGATCTCATTTAAAACAGCTGGATGATCTGAAACTCTTCTCACTCATTATGGATTTCAATTTCTAATCACCTTTACTCTATCATTTCTAGTTGGAAAATATTGCATGAAAGAAGATAGAAGTAATATACACATTGTAGTTTTGCCTTTTCTCTCTCACCTGAATATTCAACTTTTTTCCCCAAGTAGTGCTCCTGTACTTTCTTTATGCATCTCACTCCACAATAAGTAATTATTGTTATTATCTTACCACGTTCACAATATTAGCTCCTTTTAGGTTTTAGACTTTTGACATAATTTGGAAGTAGACTAGTTTGTGTATGGGTTTGTCAGTAATGGGCTATTTATCAATCAAAGGTAAAAAGAAAAGATGCAACATATAAAAACAAACATTTATATAAAAAAAATTGGAAGATGGCAGCAGGAAAGCAGGGACTTGCTTAACTTCCCCCACCCCACCAAGTCCCTTCAAACACCTTTAAAAATGGCTCTGAACAAATTCTAGAGCTGTGGAACCCACGAAATAGCAGAGGGAAAGAGATCTCCAGCCCAGGAGAGCCTGGATGGTCACCAAGAAGGGTCTTCTGCATGGTGCTGAGAGCAGAGGGCAGCCCAGCATGGGCCATGCTGGGACAGACCAGACCCAGAGTCAGCCAGCTGGAAGAGGCCTTGGGGCCATGAAATGGTGAGCTGTGGCAGTTACCAGACTTCTAAACCCACAAACACCAAAGGTAAGGGGGAATCTGAGGGATCAAGTTCAGAGTGGTCCAGCCACCAGCTGGTGGAGGAGGTTGTGCAGCAGCAGCAGTAGCAGCAGCAGGAAGCTCCTGAGGCTGCCTCCAGAGTGCCAGCATCAGTGGCTTCCTGAGTCCTGGCTCACACCATGGGAGAAATCTAGCAGCACATCAGAGCAGGAACACAAGGAGTGCTTTGTGGGCAGAAAGGCAGATTCTCTTACTGTGCCCTGTTTGGATCTGAATTGAGGTCCTGGTTGCCAGTTCTTGGGGGAGGAGGAGCGCTGCTGTGACAGAGCCTGGGGTGATGGTGGAGTAGAAGTAGCTCTGAAAACATCAGTGCTTGGACACTAAAGCTTGGGACAAAGTACTCTCTACTCTACAAGCAGTCATATCCTGACAAAAAGCTCAAGGGTCAAATAGTTGGCTGGGAACATGAACAGGCAGCGAAAACGAACTCAGACTCAAACTCAGAATGAAACTCAAATTCTAGATTCTTTTTTTGGTGACAAAGAATATCAAATCATAGAACCAGAAGAAGTCAACAAAGTCAAAGAGCCTACATTCAAAGCCTCCAAGAAAGATATGAATTGGGCTCAGGCCATGGAAGGGCTCAAAAAGCATTTGGAAAAGCAAGTAAGAGAAGTAGAGGAAAAATTGGGAAGAGTAAGGAGAGTGATGCAAGAAAACCATGAAAAACAAGTCAATGATTTGTGAAAGGAGATCCCAAAAAATACTGAAGAAAATAACACCTTAAAAAATAGACTAACTCAAATGGCCAAAGAGCTCAAAAAGCCAATGAGGAGAAGAATTCCTTGAAAGGCAGAATTACCCAAATGGAAAAGGAGGTCCAAAAGACCACTGAAGAAAATACTACCTTAAAAATTAGACTGGAGCAAGTAGAAGCTAGTGACTTGATGAGAAACCAAGGTATTATAAAGCAGAACCAAAGAAATGAAAAAATGGAAGACAATGTGAAATATCTCATTGGAAAAACACTGACCTGGAAAATAGATCCAGGAAAGATAATTTAAAAATTATTGGACTACTGGAAAGCCATGATCAAAAAAAAGAGCCTAGACATCATCTTTCAAGAAATTATCAAGGAGGATTGCCCTGATATTCTAGAACCAGAGAGTAAAATAGAAGTTCAAAGAATCCACTGATCACCTATTGAAAAAGATCCCAAAAAGAAAACTCCTAGGAATATTGTCACCAAATTCCAGAGCTCCCAGATCAAGGAGAAAATACTGCAAGCAGCCAGAAAGAAACAATCTGCGTATTGTGGAAACACAATCAGAATAATACAAGATCTAGCAGCTTCTACATTAAGGGATCAAAGGGCTTGGAATACGATATTCTGGAGGTCAAAGGAGCTAGGATTAAAACTATGAATGACCTACCCAGCAAAACTGAGTATAATGCTCCAAGGCAAAATATGGACTTTCAATAAAATAGGGGACTTTCAAGCTTTCTCAGTGAAAAGAACAGAGAAAATTTGACTTTCAAATGCAAGAATCAAGAGAAGCATGAAAAGATAAACAAGAAAGGGAAATCACAAGAGACTTACTAAACTTGAACTGTTTTGTTTACATTCCTGCATGGAAAGATCATGTATGTAATTCAGGAGACCTTTCTCAGTATTAGGGGAGTTGAAGGGAATATAGACAAAGGGCACAGGGTGAGGTGAATATGAAGGGATGATATCTTAAAAAATGAAATAAATTTAAGGGCTGAGAGGGGAATATAAGGAGAGAAGGAGAAAGGGAGAGGTAGAATGGGGTAAATTATCTCACATAAAAGGGGCAAGAAAAAGCAGTTCTGTTGGAAGGGAAGAGGGGCAAGTGAGGGGGAATGAGTGCTCTCATCTGATTCAACCTGAGGAGGGAATAACATACATACTCAATTGGGTATCTTACTCCACAGGAAAGTAAGGGGAAGGGGATTAAAAAAGGGGAGGATGATAGAAGGGAGGGCAGATAGGGGGAGGAGGTAATCAAAAGCAAACACATTTGAAAAGGGACAGGGTCAAGGGAGAAAACTGAATAAAGGGGGACAGAATAGGATGGAAGGAAATATAGTTAGCCTTTCACAACATGAGCACTGTGGAAGTGTTTTGCCTAATGATACATATGTGATCTATGTTGAATTGCTTTCCTTCCCAGGGAGGGTGGGTGGGAAGGGAAGAGGGGAGAACATTTGGAGCTCAAAGTTTTAAAAGCAGATGCTTAAAAAAATTTAAAAAATAATTTTTTGCATGCAGCTGGGAAACAAGATATATAGGGAATGGGGCATAGAAATTTATCCTACCCTACAAGAAAGTAAGGGGAAAGAGGATGGGGGAGAATGGGGTGAAGGAGGGGAGGGCTGACTGGGGAACAAGGCAATCAGAATATAAGCTGTCTTGGAATGGGAAGAGAGTAGAAATGGGGAGAAAGTTTGTAACTCAAAATCTTGTGGAAATCAATGTTGAAACCTAAAATATTAAATAAAAAATATACAGAAATAAATTTTGTGGAATAATCACTAGATTGTTTACTGAGTCAACAGTATTAAATAAGTCATAAATATTCTCTGGTCTTTTGTGACACTGTTTTTTTTTTCCTTATAGCTATCTAACTATTATGATATATATATGTATATGTATATACGTATATACATATATATATACACACACACACATACACACAAAAGTGTATGTATGTGATATGTGTGTATAAATGTGTATACATACACATATATGTGTGTGTATGTAAATATGTGTAACTATATAAGTAATTAGTATATAATTGGAATATATACTAATATAATACTATATATTAATATATTATATATAATTATTTATCTACACACGCACATATAGATGTACACTCTTATCTAACTATATCTGACATTGATCATCATTAATAGTAAACTCTAAATGTGGTGTTATCCTCAAGCTTCTCTCCTTGACTCTCCCTTCTTTTCCCTCTCTACATTCTCATTTGATGACATCATGAGCTACTCTAGATTCAATTATTATCTCAATGAAAATTACTCCTACATCTATATATTCATCCCTAGTCTTCTGAGCTCCAATGACAAATCTCCAACTGCCTTTCACCTATTTAAAAGTAGATATCCTAGGAGAGCAATTTGGAACTACATCCAAAGGGCTATAAAACTGTGTATATCTTAAAAAGAAGCAAAGAAAAGGACAGCTTTCAATACAATGTGTAGTATTTATCATACAGTGTTTTGGTAATTAAGGTGAGACTTTTTTTTTACTGTTTTCCCTTTTGGAGCACTGAAATAATCCAGTGCCTTTGATGAATCTAGCCTTTGTTTCTTTGATTGAATCAAGAGCCTTTGACCTGCTTAAGAAATAAAAAAAGGCTAGTTCACATAGGGTTGATTTGCATGGTTGTGAAGCCTGAAGAAGCATCACATGGTTTTGAGTTCCATGGTTGTGATGCCCTTTGACCCTGAACAGGGTATATAAATTCAAAGGTTAGCATTTTGTTTAGGGCTCTCTCTCACCAGAAGAGTATTGTGTGATTTGGCCAGAAGAGACTCTGGGTAATAGCTGTTAGAGCCCCCCTGGTTTTGAAAACCCAGATGTTGGTGCCTCTGTCTCTGGTAATTATGTAATTCTTTGATGAGACAGCTAGAGGCCTGTCTGTTGATAACTGTGTATGTTTGCTCTGTTTATATTGTCTCTGTTTGTAATTTCTGTTTGTATTTGCTCTGAAGTTCAGGGTGCTGGCTTTTCCCCCTGAACTAAGTGAAGGATATATGTATGTTTAATTAAAGTGAGATTATTAACCCCTTAAAGTTGCTTTCCTTAGAAAAGCAGATCAAAGAACCTGTGCTAGCAGCCCTCCTGTGTGCTGCTGTTATTGGTCTTATGCTGCCACAGCACCTGCTAGCCACTTTGCTGTTACATACAGGCTTTCTTGAAATGAAAATTCATAATTACATATTTTGAATCCTCTCATGTTCTGCTAGGCACATGATGTGTTTTTTTATTTTCCTACTTTGTACTTAAGTACAATATTTAAGGTTATGATATATATATATAGATAGATAGATAGATATAGATATAGATATAGATATATATTTTTTTCTTTTCTCTATCCTGTATTTGTGTTCTGGTGTTTGAGTCTAAAATAAAATTTTAAAAAATTCTTGAAAAGTTAAAAGTAAAAAAATAAGCTGTACAAATCAGAAAAAAGAACCTGACTATAGAAAGTTACTAAGGTAACAGGGAAACACAAAGTCAGAAAACAACAAAGCAAAAAAATGCTACACCCAAACCTTCAAAGAAAAATGTAAATTCATTTCAGACCCAAAACAAATTGCTACACTAATTAAAAAAAAAACTTAAATAATAGAGATAGATAAAAAAGGGAAAAAATGAAAGTGATGCAAAAAAAATCATGCAAAAAGAGTCAACAGCTTGGTAAAGGAGGCACAAAAATCACTGAAGAAAATAATACCTTAACAAAGAGAATAAGCCAAATGGTAAAAGAGGCAAAAGATCCACTAAACAGTAGAACACTTTAAAAATAAAAATTGGCCAAAATGGAAAAGGATATACAAAAATTAACTGAAGAGAACTTCTTAAAAAACAGAATTGGCCAGATAGAAAAAAAAGATATATAAAAATTCACTGAAGAAAATAATTCCTATAAAGTAGTACTGTACAGATGGAAAAAGAAGTCAAAAAAAAAAACCTCAGTAAAGAAAACAAGCCCTTAAATACTAGAACTGGGCAAGGGGAAGCTGGTGACTCTGTGAAACAACAAGAAATAATACAAGAACATTTTTAAAAATAGAAAAAAGAAGAAAATGTGAAAAATCTCATTGGAAAAACAACTGCCCTGAAAATAGATCCAGAAGAGATCATTTAAAAATTATTGCACTACCTAAATGCCATGATTTTAAAAAAAGCCTAGAGGTCATCTTCCAAGAAATTATCAAGGAAAACTGCCCTTATATCCTATAACAAGAGAGTAAAATGGAAATAATTCACTGATAGCCTCCTGAATGACATCCTAAAAGGAAAACTTCCAGTAATATTGTAGTAAAATTCCAGAGCATCCAGGTCAACAAGAAAATATTGCAAACAGCCAGAAAAAACTGCAAATATCATGTAATCACAGTATAACATAAGATTTAGCAGCTTCTACATTAAAGGATAGGAGGACTCAAAATATTATATTCTGGAGGGCAAAGAAGCTCATATTACATTCAATAATTGCCTACCCAGCAAAATTGAGTATAATCCTTCCAGGGAAAAAAAAAGGATAGTCAATGAAATAGGTGACTTTTAAGCATTCCTGTTCAAAAGACCAGAGCTGAATTTTTTTTAAAAATCAAATAAAAGATTCAAGAGATGCATAAAAAGTTAAACAGGAAAGAGAAAACATAAGGGATTCAATAAGATTAAACTATTTAAATCCTACACGGGATACTTGTAACTCCTAAGAACTTTTTTATTATTAGGGTAGTTGGGAGTTGCATAAGTGTGATGGCAGGCATGTAAACTGAATATAATGGGATCATATCTAAAAAAATAAGATTAATGGGTAACAAAGAGGGATGCACTGAAAGAAGTGAGAGGGGAGAGATAGAAAGAAATTATCTTACATATAAGAGGCATGAAAGAGTTTTTGCAGTAGAGAGAAGGTGGAAGAGATGGGCAGAACTCTTGAACCTTACTCTCTTCAGAATTGGCTCAAAATGGGACTAACATACCCACTCGAGGAGGAGAAGGGGATAAAAGAAGGGGCAAGGGCTAATAAAAAGGGAAGGCAAATTGAGGGAGACATCAGTCAGAAGCAAAATACTTTGGAGTGTGGACAAGGTGAAAAAAAAGAGAATAGAATAAACAGGAAGAAAATAGGATGGAGGGAAATACACAGGTAATTATACCTTCGAAAAAATTTTACAGCAAGTTTCTCTGGTAAAGACCTCATTTCTCAAATATGTAGAGAAATGACTCAAATTTATAAGAATACAAGTCATTCCCCAATCTATAAATGGTTAAAGATCATCAAAACAGCCAGTTTTCAGAAGTAATCAGTGTTTCAGAAGTATTTCAGAAAGTAAATTCAGAGGTAATCAATGCTGACTATAGTTGTAATAAAAATGTTCTAAATCACTACTACTTAGAGAAGTGTAAATTAAAACAACTCTCAGTGCCACCTCTACCCATGAGACTGGCTAACATGACAGAAAAGCAAAATGATATTGCTGGAGAGGGAATGGAAAAACTGAACACTAATGTACTGTTGGTGTATCTGTGAATTGTCCAACTATTCAGGAGAATGATTTGGAACTATAACCAAAGGGCTATAAAACTGTCAATAACCTTTGACCCAGCAATACCACTACTAGGTCTGTATCCAAAAGAGATTTAAAAAAGGGAAAAAAGACCTACAAATACAAAAATAGTTATGGCAGCTCTTTTTTGTGGTGGTAAAGAAATGAAAATTGAGGTGGCCATCAATTAAGGAATGGCTGAACAAGTTGTGGTATATGATTGTGATGGAATACTATTATGCTCTAAGAAATTACAAACACAATGCTTTCAGGAAAACCTTCAAAGACTTACACGAACTGATGCAAAGTGAAGTGAGCAGAACCGGGAGAATATTGTACATAGTAACAGGAATAATGTATTATTATCAACCATGAATGACTTAGCTATTTTCAGCAATACAATGATCCAATACAATTCTGAAGGACTTAGGATGAAAAATGTTATCCACTTCTAGAGAAAGAACTGATGAAGTCTGAATGCAGATTGAAGCATATTTTTAATTCTCTCTGTCTCTCCTGTGTTTTCTTTCACAACATGACTAATATGGAAATTAAACAATAAATTAAACCTTTTCTAATCAAGATAATCCAAGGTACTCATGATGAAAAGTACTATCCACCTCAGAAAGAAAAATTATGTATTCTGAGTATAGAATGAAGCTTACTTTTAAAAACTATTTTGTGTGTATGTGTTTGTGTTTTATTTTCCAGCATGGATACTTTGAAAAATTTTTTTTTGCATGACTTCGATAGACACAGAAAAAGTTTTCAATAAAATATAACATCCATTCATATTAAAAACACTAAAAATCATAGGAATCAATGGAACCTTTCTTAAAATGATACATAGCATCTATCTAAAACCAAGAGCAAGCAGTATATGTAATGGGGATAAACTTGAAGTCTTCCCAATAAGATCAGGGATGAAGCAAGAATGCCCACTATCACCACTATTATTCAGTGTTTTGTTAGAATTCTAACTATGGAAATAATTGAAAAAAAAGAAACTGGAAAAATAAAAATAGGCAATGAGGAAACAAAATTATAACTCCTTGCAGATGATACTTAGAGAACTCTAAAGAATCAACTAAAAAAAACTAAAAATACTGAAACAATTAACAATTTTAGCAAAGCTGCATGATCTAAAATAAACTCACATAAATCATTTACATTTCCCTGTATCACCAACAAAATTCAGAAGGAAGAGATAGAAAGAGAAATTCCATTTAAAATAACTTCAAACATTATGAAATATTTCAGTCTACCTGTTAAGATACACCCAGGGACTATATGAACACAATTACAATTCACAATTTGAGAAATATTATTTGCTCATGGATAGGCTGACCCAATATAACAAAAATGACAATTCCACCTAAGTTAACTTGGTTATTCAGTGACATACCAAACTATCAAAGAATTATTTTATAGTGCTAGGAAAAAAATAGTAACAAAATTCTTATGAGATAACAAAAAGACAAAAAATGTCAAGGGAATCAAAGAAAAAAAATTGAAGGAAGGTGGCTTGGCAGTACCTGATTTCAATTTACATTACAAAGCAGTTATCATGAAAACAATCTGGTACTGTTTAGAAATAGAATGGTGAATTGGGAATAGATTAGGTAGATGATACATAGTAGCAAATAACCACAGTAATCTGTTGACAAACAGCATTTAAGTGACTTGTCCAGGGTCACATAGCTAGTAAGCCTCTGAAGTCACATTTGAACGAAGTTTTTCCTGACTCCAGGCCTTATATTCTATCAAATGGGCCACCTAGCTGCCTCCCAAAAGGAGGAACAAGCTTCTGGATATGCTAGCTTTTCCAATAAAGGTTCCAAATACCATTCAGACTTAAATTACATGTTAAAAATTTAAATAAGGCCAGAAGCGCAGGGAAGGGGAGTCGCTGCGGTTTCCTGCTTCAACAGTGCTTGAACGGAACCCGCTGCTCGATTCCCGGCCGGAGCCGCCCTTAGCCACCTCTCCACCTTCACCTCCACTAACCAACACTTCTTCCGTCCTACCGTTCGAGCAGCAGCCGCTCGTTCAGCCGCCCCCCGGCCGTCGCCGCCGCCCCAGCCTCAGCCGCAGCCGCTGCGCAGCCGCCTCCTCCCGCCTCCTCGTCAGCCTCCATCGCCGCCGCCGCCATGACCACCTCGTCCCCTTCTCAGGTGCGACAGAACTACCACCAGGACTCGGAGGCCGCCATCAACCGCCAGATCAACCTGGAGCTGTACGCCTCCTACGTGTACCTGTCCAAGTCCTACTACTTTGACCGCGATGACGTGGCGCTGAAGAACTTTGCAAAGTATTTCCTACACCAGTCCCACGAGGAGCGGGAGCACGCTGAGAAGCTGATGAAACTGCAGAACCAGCGCGGGGGCCGCATCTTCCTGCAGGACATCAAGAAACCAGACCGAGATGACTGGGAGAGCGGGCTGAACGCAATGGAGTGTGCTCTGCACTTGGAAAAAAATGTCAATCAGTCGTTACTGGAATTGCACAAGCTGGCAACTGACAAGAATGACCCCCATTTATGTGATTTCATCGAAACCCACTACCTGGACGAACAGGTAAAGGCCATCAAACAACTGGGTGATCACGTAACCAACCTGCGCAAGATGGGGGCCCCCGATTCTGGCATGGCGGAATATCTTTTTGACAAGCACACCCTTGGAGACAGTGACAACGAGAGCTAAGCCGCACCTGGCTTCCCCCACACCTGGGAACTGTGGGCGTGACTCCTGCTGTCTTTCAGTGCAAGCATATTTTGGTTATCTGACCTTTTCATAATCTGTACCAAAAAACTACCACCATTTACATCCCAATAAAGTGACTTGGTACTGATGAAAAAAAAAAATTTAAATAAACAAATTCTATATATTTAACCACACAGCTGTATAACTATTGCAACAGAAACACTTGAAAATAGAGTCTATACAACTCAGAAAGGGAAAAAATGTTAAAGAACCATTTCTCTAAGCACACTTGATTCAGTATTCCATTACACTCAAATTACAGTGTGAAGGGTTACTTGTAAGTATTAGATTATGTGTTAATTAAATCCACTGTGTACAACACTAAGAATGCATTCTTAGTGTTAAAGCTACTTAATGGTCCAACGCATTAGTGGCAAAGACACATTTTGAGGAAATGTATCCTATTAATCACAATAATGACCAATGGAAAAGCAATCGTATGGCCTTTTGAATTTTCTAATATAACCTGTGATAGTGTGAAGGTACTCATCTTTAATTGGCATAATTTATGTATTTTTGTGATATAATTTTGTCATTAACAGAGAAACATTGTGTTATGAGTTATGAATTCAGAATTAGGTCTGTGTTCTAATTCCAACTCTCTGATATTTGTCTCTGTTGTTGTTTGTCCTATCTCAAAGAGGACCAAGACATCAGGAAGGGGACGACATGACTTGCCAGTTACTGGATTTAAGTGAGGGAGGGTTGTGCAAAGCTGCCACCCTTGCTTACAAAACTCTGGAGCCATCTGAGACCATCTGGGCAAGACATAGATAAGGACAAATGGAGATGCCCCCCCCAACACAGTGGAAGACTTTGGCCTTTTTAAACTAAGATCTTTCCCAGGACTCAGCTTGACTGAGGCAATGCCCATTCAGTGATTAAGGCTAGGTAAGAAATGAGGCAAAAAATGGCCTCTTCTACTTAGTTAAAAAAATCATTTGGGAGGCAAGACAGTCAGGGTTTCTGGCCAAATCAAAAACAGTTGCTCTTTTCATTCAGGGACCAAACAATTACCAGGTGGGGCTTGGGCTGGGACCTATTGCTGGCCAATCAATGAGAGCCAAAGTGATATGAGTTTAAAGCATGGTACCTAAGAAAGAAATCTAGCTTGTAAACTCCAAGATATTTAATGAGGTCTCAATGATCAAAATTGACATTCCTTTGGACAAAGCACCCACAGGTAAGGGTATTAAACGCCATGTGGATCAAGGAGAGGAGAAGAGAGGAGGACATGCCTTGCCCAACTGGAAATGTCCAGCTGTGTTCCCAGTGGGGCAGCTCATACTACTCACAGGCTGTTGTCTGTCCTTAGTTCTCAAAGAGGACCAGGACATCAGGAAGGTGATGCCATAACTTGAAATCGAATTGGATTTAAGTGAGGGAAAGCTGTGCAAAGTCACTATCACTTTTCTTCTCCAAAGACATCTGGGTGCAGTGGCAAGATATAGATCAGGACAACTGCAGATGGCCATGTTAACAGTCGGAGAGGTTGGCTAAGGTCTTTCCCAAGCCTTAGTTTGACTGAGACAATGCCCAATCAGTGATTAAGGCTAGGTAAGAAATGAGACAAAGGATGGTTGGCCTCTTTTATGTAGTCAAAAAAAATTCAATCTAGGAAGGGAAGACTTACTAAGCTACTGAATACAGAAAAAGTCATTAAACCTCTCTGGGCCTCTGGTCAACCTTCTATGATTATCCACTAAATTAGAACAAATGCATTGCACTAAATATATATATATATATATATATATATATATATATATATATATATGTATATATATATATATATATATATATATACACACATATACATATATATATAAATGTGTTTGTGTATGTGTGTGTGTATAAACACATATATATCTATATATGCATACATGTATATCTGTATATATATATATATATATATACACACACATTTGATATTTCTTTTTTTAGCCATAATGGTATAAAAGAAAGAATATTGGAATTAGAGTCAGATGACATGAGTTTGAGATCCAGCTGCGTTATTTAATAACTGCATGATTCTGTAAAAGATACTTAATTTCTCTGTAAATGTTTTCTCTGTTAAATGTGGTTAAAGACTACCTCACACACAAAATCATTCCAAGAAAAGTAAGTTTTAATCTTAAAGTATAACAGAAGTATGGGCTATCATTGTCATTTTTAAATATGACTGATTTTATGTGGGTAACCAGAGCATATGAAAGTTACACATTGTTCATATAATTTATACAATTAAACAGGAAATCTCATTTACTGCATTTATGGAACCTGCTTCAAGGAGAAGAGAAATACTTGGTCTCAGCATTGCTAAAAGCAGGATAGTATCATATATTTAGATCTGGAAGGGACCTTAGAGATTTTCTAATCCAAACCCCCTTATTTTACAGATGAACCAAGTGAGACTCAGAGGTTAAATGACACCAAAATGTCACAGAGAAAATACATTGTATAGCTGTGTTTTAAACCCAAGTAATCTGATGCCAGATCTACAGCCCTTGCTACTGCAGATGTCTACCTACCAATACAGATTCTGAATGTCAGCTTTTGTTTTAATTTAAGAGAACCACTGATATTATGCTATGATGTCTAACAAGGGACATGATTTTCAGTGGCATCTGAACCAAGTGTTAAGGCAATCAGACTTTTCCTTGTTCTTCCCTTTCGGGATGCTAAGACTGTCAAGTCTCTCCTTTGTTTGAATTGGTGGGAAACTTTTTACTGTCTTTGTTTTGTCATATTTCTCAGTTATTTCTCTGCATTTAAGCAATCAGGAGTCATTGACTTGTACATATGATGTGATACTGGGAATGGGAAACTTTCACGCACCCAGCCTGGGTAAGGGCAGAGCCCTCAGGGCTCCAAACTGGATATAATTGAGGGGAGCTTGGTGTTTCACTTTTGGGGCTCACTCACGGAAGAAACGTTGAGACTCTGGGCAAGCCATTGTAACTGCCCCCCTGTTTTGTTAACCTAGACCCATTGGTTCTTCTCTGGTAACTATGAATTGTGATTTGAATCAGACAAGGGGGTGCCTGTTGATGTTTGTAATTTTCGTTTGTGTTTGCCTTGAAGTTCAGGGGGCTGATATTTTGCCCCTGGACTAAGTGAATGATATATGTATGTTTGATTAAACTGAGATTGTTAACCCCTTAAAGTTACTTTCCTTAGTAAAGCAGATCAAAGAACCTGTGTTAGCAGCCCTTCTGTATGCTGGTGTCATTGGTCTTACACAGTCAGAGTAGCTGGTAGCAAAATTGTTGCTACACCAAGTCATGGTCCCTAAGGAAAACTGCAAAAAAGAAAAGGTTTATCTTTGGTGGTTCCCAGTAAGCACCATTTCTATAAAATTCTCCTACCTCCCTGCAGCTTCAATTCTTCATAATATCCCAGACAATCATTGAGGTGAATAGCACTGATGACAAGTGAATGTTCTTGTGAGAGAAGCAGACCTAGAAAAATCATAAGATCATAGGATGAGGGAAGTTATTTACAAGGTGTCTAGTCCCAAATTTTTCATTAGCAGATTAATAAACTGAAACCCCAAAGAGATCGTGATCTGTCCAAGGTCTTACATAATAAATGACAAAAAAAATTTTTCATCATTTTTATTTAAAGTTTTAAGTTCCAAATTCTATCCCTTCTTTCCTCCCTCCCTCTCCTCCCCACTCCTTGAGATGGTAAGCAATCAGACACAGGTTATATGTGTGCAATTAGGTATAACATTTTGTATTAGCAAGTACCCTAGCACATGCAGGATGGCCTGCTAGCACACATGCTTTGATCTGTTCTTATAAAGGAAAGACAGCTTCAAAAGGGTTAACAATCCTGCTTTAATTAAACAATGCAGTCTTTATTCTATCTAACCTTCTCACAAGGGTTGCTGAGCACCAACTCCTCACAGGGGCCAGGGAGAAGTGCGGCGGGGGTGAAACTCCCCCATGTCTAGATGGGGCCAATCAAGACAGGCACAACTTGTGCATTCCCCTAAATCGCCTCATGCCTCAATGCCAGTTAAGGCAAACACAGATTCCCCCCAAGCCTTGATGGGGGCCAGTCAAGGCACACACAGCATCCTAGCTTGTGCATTTCAACCCTAAATGTTCCCCGCTTACTGACCAGGGCCCACCTTCTTTATACTTACACTCCACCCCTCCAGGGTCCTGATCCTTACAATCTACACAGGTCATGGTGGAGATGTTTTGAACCACAGAACTCATAAAGTAACACCTGAGAACAAGAGATCATTATGGCCATGGATCCTGGAAACCCAAACTCCTTAAATTTACACATTTCCATATTAGTCATTCTGCGTAAGAAGACTGTATCACCAATGAGATACCCACGGCGACTGCTATGAATATGCAGGCAAATTCCCAGGTCTGAATCACAAGATGCAACAGACTCTCTCCATGGAAGACGAAACCAAGACATTTATTCCAACACCAAAAAAGCCGAATCCATCATAGCAACAAAGAAATCTATACACATTATCAGTGCAGGGGGCACCGCCATCCCCAAGCCTTCCCTCCATTACCGCCTCCCCACAAATGAACTCCTCCCTCTCTCACTCACGTTAGCTAGCCACTCTGTTTTCTCTGCTGGCCTCCTCTCTCTCCAAGCTGCAACTCCCACTCTCTCTCTCCCAGCTCTGACTGCTCCAACTTCCTGCTCCACCCCTTCCTATTCCAGGCTCCTCCCACCACAGGATCATGTGACTCAGACTTCTATGTGACCCAGACTCGAAGCAGGTCACATGGGCTTATTAATGGATGGGAAAGATCTTCCCAATTTCATTAACATAACAAGACTCAAAAGGAAAAAAAATGAAAGTGAAAAATAGCATTGCTTCAGGCAGTATTCAATGTCAGTTCTTTCTCTGGAGGCAGATAGCATGCTTCATCATTAGCCCTTTGGGATTGTCTCGGTTCATTGTATTGCTGAGAATTGCTAAGTCATTCACAATTCTTCGTCAAACAATATTGCTGTTATTGTGTAAGACATTCTCCTGGTTCTGTTCACTTCACCATGTGCCAATTCACATAAGTCTTTCCAGGTCTTCCTGAAATCATCCTGCTTGTCATTTTAGCATATTAATATTCCAATCATAAAACACAGCTTATTGAGCCATTCCCCAATTAATGAGTATCCCTTTGATTTCCAATTGTAAGACACTACAAAAACAAATGCTATATTTTTTGTACAAATAGGTCCTTTTCTTTTCTTTTTTTCGATGTCTTTGGTATATAGACCTAGCAGTGGTATTTCTGGATGAAAGGGTATGCAAAGTTTTATAGCCCTTTGGGCATGGTTCCACATTTCTCTCCAGAATGGTTGGATCTTTTCACAACTCCACCAAAAGTTCATTAGTGTACTAGTTTTCCCATATCCCCTCTAACATTCAACATTTCCTTTTTTTGTCATATGAGCCAATCTGATAGTTGTGAGGTGGTACCGCAGTGCTGTTTTAGTTTGAATTTCTCTAATCAATAGTGATTTAGAATACTTTTATATGACTGTAGATAGTTTTGATTTCTTCATCTGAAAACTGCTTATTCATATCCTTTGACCATTTATCAACTAGGGAATGATGTGTATTTTTTTTTATAAATTTGACTCAGTTCTCTGTATTTGAGAAATGAGGCCTTTATCAGAGATACTTGTTACAAAAATTTTCCCCAGTGTTTGGCTTTCCTTATAATTTTGGTTGCATTGGTTTTGTTTGTGCAGAAACATTTTAATTTTATATAATCAAAATTATCTATTTTACATTTTTGCAATGCTCTCTATATCTTCTTTGGTCTTAAATTCTTCTTTTATCCATAAATCTTATCTATGGTCCTATGTTACTATAATTTCACATTCATTCTTAGTAAACATGTATGATTTGAGATAAAATATGAAGGGAATGAGATCACACAGTCTTGCTTCAATCGTTTTTCATTTGTGTCTGTCTCTGTTACCCCATTTTGAGGTTTTCTTTTCAAAGATATTAGAGTGGCTTGCCATTTTCTTCTCCACCTCATTTTACAGATGAGGAAACCAGGGTAAACAGGGTCACACAGCTAATAAGTGTTAAGTGTCTGAAGCTGGATTTGAATTCACAAAGAGGAGTTTTCTTGACTCCAGGGTGGGCACTGTGGATACTGGGTAAGATATCGTAAAAGAGACAATTTCAAAAAAAAAATGAGTAGTATATACTGTCAAAGATGAAAGTGAGCAGAACTAGAAAATTATTTGTAAAAAGAGAGGACAATAGTGAAGAAAAACAACTTCCAAGGATTTAAAAATTCTCATCAATGTAATAATGATCACTGTAGCCAGAGGAACTTTTGATGAAGCACGCTACCTACCTTTTAACAGAGAGGTGATATATAAAAAGCACAAATGTACACATTTTAGGCATGGCCATTGGATGTATTTGTTTTGCTTGACTGAATGTTTTTACACATTTATTTTTTTCTTTTTCTCAGGTTTTTAATTGAGAAGGAAAATCAAGGAAGGGGGAAGTGAGCAATAGTGATGGTTTCCAAAAGAGGGACATTTTAACATTTATAAAAAATATGACAAGAAAGTTGAGAAAAAGCATAGAGAGCAAGCATTTATTACATACTTTAAAAATCTGAATGGTATGAAATAAAGCTAAATTTCATAAAAAATTCAGAGAAAAATATGTATTTTCTTTCCCAATACATATTTCAAATGCCAGAACTGAATTCAACATAACAGACTTCAATCAAAATCTCTTTTTTGAAGGCTTTTGTGCTTTACATCCAAACTATACAGTTCAACTGAACTTATTTATTGCATACCCTTATTTCATAGTGCCAAAATGAAGAATTAACTTTATCATTAGCTCCAGAAGATCCCTTCTTCATATTAAAAGTCAGCACATCCTTGTAAACAACATGATTAAATCCACCAGCAGGAACAATTTAGGCAACTGGATCACTCATTAAATCCTCCCTACCCCCCCTTTTTTATTAACAGTTGAGATGTAAGTGATGTGAGAAAACAACTGTGAAATTATAATCTACATAATAGACAATTTTGCTGCTGTGATTTTTCTCCATGTTCCAAGTACTTTTGAGAAGATGAAAATAAATTTGGCATTAGATCAGTTTCCATACTTTTTCCTAACCAAACAGGAGCACCAAATGTTCCCTGTTGATAGCAGAATAACTCAATGGTACTCATAATCCTGTATCATGTGTGTGATGTATTAGCGGCAGCATAAGCAGCTCTGATTGTCAAGGAGCTCAGACTAGTTTTTCTATTTACAGAAACAACCATCACATCAATCATTTTGGCAAATCTGGTCCCCATATAGCCTCTTTAGTTTCTATGTTTGAAGTCTCTGTCCCTGTCTAAAGAAGGTATTTTCTTGGTAAAACCAGAGAATGCATATGTTTCCAATGTGCTTTTTAATTTAATCCCTTATCTATCATATTGCATACAAGCAGAAAAAAATAGAAAAAAATAATATTCCTGAAGTTTGAAGAACTGTTAGCTAAAAAATATTTTTCAGAACTCACATAATAAAAAATGACATTCTGACTTTTCTAATAGAGCAGAACCACTTCTTTTTTAATCTTCATGGATTTCCTTTGAAGAAAAATGAAAGGGCTAATGTAATTAAGTGAAATGTATATATGTCTCATGTATTAACACGTAAGTATTCACAAATTTGAAGAGCATAACACTGAAGGTGAACTATTATTTGCTAGACTAGAACTTTTCTACTCCTGTTAAAAGTTCATTTTCTCCTATTCTGCTCCTTGTTAGTATAATCTGTGGACCTTCGGGTCATGATCCTTCCTCTCCAAATAGACTAATAACTGACTCAGTGTTTTCCCTTTCTACCCCAACCCCTGCTTCTTCTGAATTCTGTCTTTTTCAACTCTCTTAATGCTCTTGACCTATTTACAACCCAATTCACCTCTGTAGTGTTCCTATATTACCCACTGCACCACTTCCTCAAATGTATTTACCCCAGAATTTCTTAGCTGTGTTTTGGATAAGATTTACAACCCCAGATCTCTAGAAGCTTTGCAAATAAAATAACTATTGTAAGAGGCCACTTGTATTATACAAAAGATAGTAAATGCTAGAGGAAGACATAAGAGAACTCACCTCCATTTAAGGCAATTAGTCAAGCATTTATTGAACACTTATTGTGTGCCTGTATTAAGTCCTGGGCATGGAAAGACAAGCAAAAGCAGTCTCTGCACTTAAGGATTTATTATATTATATATAATAATATATACATAACATGTATATATTATTATATATAATATCTATAATAAGTTATATAATAACTTACATTATTTTAATGGGGAAGATAACATGGTATAGGTATATGCAAGATATATCCGAGTAGATGGAAGCTCTGAGGGAAAGAAAGTAGTAGCAAAAGAAACCAAGAAAGATATGCTGCAGAAGAAAGGATTTGAAGTTAAGTCTTGAAGGAATCTAGGAAAGACAAGAGGCAGATATAAAATGTCAAAACATTCCAGACATGGGACATAACCAGGGAAATACATAGAGATGAGAGATGTAATTTTCTATGTGAACAACACCAATGAGGTCAATGTAAATGGAGAGGAATAGTAAAATGTATGAAGAAGGAAAAGATAGAGAGAGGGCAGTTACAAGGAATGTTTAAAAGACAGGCATTTGTATTTAATCTTGAAAGTAATACTTTGTATTAATTTGTGTCACTTGAGCAGGAGAAGGGTGTGGTGATAGGATCAGATTCAGACTTTAGAAAAATCATTTCAGCAAGTGAGAAGTGAAAGGATTGTAATAGTACAAAACATGAAGATTGGCAGCTTTTAGTACACACTTCGAAAGAAAAAATAGCCTCCATGTTATGTGACACACACATACACATACACACATATATGTGTGTATACATATGTACATATACATATACACATATATATGCGTATATATACATACACACACACACACACACACAAACACATATATTTTCCTAGATTGTCAAGACTGTTTTTCCCTTATGTGAAGAGATAAAAATCAGTACTTTTCTAAAACCAGTTAGTAAAAATAATATGGTCTAATTGTTTTATTGTGCACTTCAAAACAAAGAGACTGACATAATGCTTCGTTTTCTAACCAGTTGTCTTAGGATTGTTGAGACTCAGCTATAGAGGGCAATGCAAAGAAGTAAGTGATTTTTAAATGCAGTGCTGTTTTCTTAAGATAAATATACACATAACACTGTAGATTTCACTCTGTAAATAGTCATGTTTCCATTAAATGCCACTTAATTAGGCTTTTTCACTCCATTTCTGTTACCTCAACCTGTATGGCACTACTATATTTTTGTTATTTTTTTTTTGGTCAGCAAAGAAACAAGCCATCAACCCATGTTTAGAAAGACTTCAAGTTCTATAATACAAGGAAAAGACATTTCATCTATTTATTACTGTTAATGCATTGACATATTGCCTAAATTCTCTAACTTCCAGCTATATTCTGATCTTACTCATAAAAAGGAGAGAAAGGGTTGTGTAGGAAGAGACAAGAGAATAGAGAGGAAAGAAAGAAATTTGCAAATGAATTTTGGATCTTCTTGGCTTCATTTCATTTATAGTTCTTCCATGTTATCTGTAGCATTCCCCTCTTCAACTCACTTTTCTTTAAATTTAGGCAGTTCTGCTCTTTTTTTTTTTTTTTGGAAAATGGTTACTTAGCATGCATTGCTAAACTGACATAAAGGAAATATTAAATAACACCCAGGAAAGCCTCCAGCATGTTGGGTATATCCTCTATGGATCCTTTCTTAAAAAACATAGATAGGAATTACACAGGATGAGAAGGGATGGATCTTTTGTTAGTGCTACCATTACAAGGAGTACCTGCATTCATGAGACCATGAATTCATCAAAAATATAATCATAAGAATAAGATCAAGGATAAGACTATATTCTATAAAATATTCAATTGTCTGCCAAATCAAGAAAGGGAACAAATTGCTTCAATTTGTCATTTAAACATTGGCTATTCTGGGGAATATTAGAATATGCCTTGCAAAAGTTCAAATGAAGACTACTAGATTTGAAGCCAAATCATTTGGTTTCAAATTATGTCTCTGCTACTTATTAACTGTGTGATCCTGGGCTTCACCTCTCTTGAATAAAGACATCAAAAAATGTTAAACTGGAAGGAACCTTATAGATTTTCTAACCCAAGCCCCTCATTTACAAATGGGTTAGACAACATATAAGTAATTAGGTAATACAAGATACATCTAGGATAGATGGAATCTAATCTCAGAGGGAAAGAAAGTAATAACTACAGAGACCAGGAAAGGTCTGCTATGAGTGGGAATTTGAAGTGAGTGTTGAAGGAATTTAGGGAAGTCAAGAGGTAAATTTAATAGTATCAGAGGATTCCAGACATGGAACATCACCAGTGAAATGCATCAAGATGGGAGATGAAATTTCCAGTGTGAGCAACACCAAAGAAACCAGTATAAGTGCAGATAAGGATGAAGTCTAGAGAGGTTAAGTTCTTTATCCAGGCTCACATATATGGTAAATTATAGGCCTGGGATTCAAGCACAGTTCCAAAGTGAGCAGTTTTGGTTTCCTGATTTGACAAATAGTTGCAGGGTAGAGGGGAGAACAAATTAGATCTAAAAGACACCTTCCAGGTCTAAATCCTACAGTGGAATGGAAACTGGTAATACATAAGTAGAAAGGTAGACATGCACACATATACACGTACAGTTTTGTGTTCCTTCTCTTTTCTCTCTCTCGCCTATCTCTTCTCTCCTTTTTCTCCTCTGTCTCCCCTCTCTTCACTTTCCCCTTTCTCCTCTTTCTCTATCCCCACCTCTTTTTCTCCCCATCCTCTCCTCCTCCTTCTGCCTCTCTCTGTCTCTGTCTCTGTCTTTGTCTCTGCCTCTTTGTCCCTCTGTCTCTCTCATTCTCTGTCTCTCTGTCTGTCCGTCTGTCTGTATCTCTCTGTCTCTCTCTGTCTCTCTCTCTGTCTCTCTCTGTCTCTCTCTCTCTGTCTCTCTCTCTCTCTCTCTCTCTCTCACCCTCCTTTCTTCTCTGCCTCTCTCCCTCTCTCCCTATTTATAAACTTTTGGGTAATGAAAAAAAAATCTTGTGACCCCAGCTGAATTTCTGGCTAAACATGAAAAGAACAATGTATTTCTATGTAGCAGTTACGGGCTTTTCAGGCCAGAGAGCATTTGAGGCAGAATTGCTCCAGGGACTATACAACAAAAGCGAAAATGGAAATAAGGTACTCATCAATTCAGTTTCACCAAGAGTTAAAGCTAAACATTTTATTTGTTAACTCTCTTTCATCTACTGTCACTATTTTAGTAAAATCAATAAAATTCATTAAAATGAATAATAGAAATCAATATTGGTTTTTCCCCTGGTGACATGTTGTTTATTTGTTAATTTAAAGAGGACCTATTATGATATTGTGTTGATGAAATGTAACAAATTATCCTAAAGCATATTATTCAAAAATCCAATCTATATGAATAGAGAAGAAAATCTTTAAGAATGACCCAGTTAAAGAGTATAATCACCAAAACACAGCAGAAAAAAAGAAAATTAGCAAAACTGGATGTGCACAAATGTCATAATTCAATCTAGATGAAATTCAATGTGTTGAAACAAATATTCTTTTTTTTGTATATGTTTTTATTGTTTGCCAAAAAGGCAGGGCAGAGAATCTCATACAGGTGATTTTACTCAATCACAGAATCTCAGATTTGGTAACAGAAGCCAGATGGTTTAAGCCAGAAGTGTCAAACATCTGGTCTGCATACAGACCACAACACTTCCAAGTGCAACTCAAACCAGATTAAAATTAATTGGGAAACATTTAACAAAAATAAAAATGCAGTAAAATATAGATAAAATTATATTTTAAGACAGTCATTATGGAGCCTACAGGGATACTTATGTACACTTAGTGGCCCCCAGAACTATTTGAGTTTAATACCACTGGTCCAACCCCTACCTGAAAAAAAAGAAGAATCCCTAATTCCATACACCTGAGTGTTCATACAGCCTTTTCTTGAATACATTCTCAACAGGCAGCCCAATTCACTCTTAAATAGCTACCATTTTTAGGAATAATTTTTTTCTGCTCTGACACTGTAATGGTAATCAGGGAGGGGCCTTTTGCTGTTCTTCTCTTAAATGCCTTTAATGATTTTGGCCTTTGTTTGAATGGGGATGGTAAGTAAAGTGGGATCTTTTCTTGGAATGCTTCTCAGCACTAAGACAATCTGGAGTCATTGACTTGTATATGATGCGATACTGGGGATGGGGAACTTTCACACACCCAGCCTGAGACTCTGAGCAAGCGTAGCAACTGTCCCCCAGCTTTGCTAACCCAGACCCATTGGTTCTTCTCTGGTAACTATGTATTGTGATTTGAATCAGATAAGGTCTGTCTGTTGATGTTTGTAATTTCTGTTCCCATTTTCCTTGAAGTTAAGGGGGTTGATCTTTTCCCCCTGAACTAAGTGATTGATATATGTATGTTTAATTAAACTGAGATTGTTAACCCCTTAAAGTTGCTTTCCTTAGAAAAGCAGATCAAAGAACCTGTGTTGGCAGCCCTCTATCTGCTGGTTGTTGTTGGTTTCACATATCCACAGTAGCTGCTAACAAGATTGTTGTTACAGACATCAAGACTTTTTGTAACTTCTGTCCATTATTTTTGGTTCTGACCTCATAGGTCAAACAGAATAAGTCTCCTCCCATCCTCCCTGACATAATAACCATTCAAATACTTTTTAACAATTATCATACTCATCCTAACTTTTTTTTTCTCTTCCATGCTAAGTATCCTCTGTTGCTTCAAGTGATTCTCGTAACATGCTGACATGGAACTTCATCTAAGTTGTTCTACTCTGGACTCTCCAACTTTTCAATTTTTTTCCCCGTAAATAGTGGTATACAGAATTCACTACTCTAGATTTGGTCTCTCCAGTATAGAATATAGAAGGACTATCACCTATTCATTAACTTTTTTCTCCTATGTCAGACTTTTTCTTCTTATTTTCTTTTCCCCTTTTTCTTCATTGATGTCATGCCCACTAACTGTGTAAATGCCATAAAGCTCTGTACTGGACCCTTTTCTCTTTATACTTCCTCACTTGTGATCTTGTCAGTTTCCCTGATTCCATTATCATCACTATACTGATAATTCCCAGAACTACATATTCATTCAACCACAGTCTCTCAACTGCTAGTTATGTTTCTCCAGCTGCCATAGAGAAACATATGGATATAGATATATAGATACAAATATGTAGATATAAATTTTTATATATATATATAATGTATACACACACACACACACACACATCTTTTTCTATCCACTCATATAGCTACAACCTACAACCCTACTTCAGGCCCTCATCACGTTTCACATGGGCTATTGAAATAGTCTTCTAATTGGTAAGCTGCCAAGCTTATTTTTCTAAAGTATAAATTTGATCATATCACCCCACTATCACCATCACCATCACCATCTCCACACAATGATCTGCACACGCACACACATACACACACACACAGCTCATATACTTTGTCATACCACATATCAGCTACATGTACCACTTCTCAAATACTCTAAATATTATAGCACACGCACACACATACACACACACTCAGCTCATATACTTTGTCATACCACATATCAGCTACATGTACCACTTCTCAAATACTCTAAATATTATAGCTATGGTAGTAATTTGTCTCATAAATATCACTAAAAGTAAACTAGGAAACTTCTAAATTTTAAGTATGCATTATCTCTGGCTTTAATCTAATTAGTAGAAATTTATCTTTCAGCAAGGGCAAACAATAATAAGTATGATGATCAGCACTATTTCTATTTTCTACCACAGTACTGGACAAGAGCAAAATATCCTAATTAAAAAAAAACATATGGGAGAAAAGATAAATGAATGGCCTATTGATTTAATGTCTCCCTTCAGTGCAAGTATATCTCATCTTCTGTGAGAATTTTTATTCTTCCATAGTGGATATAAGAGCAATATCTAGAACAACAAATTGGCTTATTACATCATAGAAATACAGATTTACAATTAAATGTTATCTAATCCAAATCCCTAATTTTACAGTTGAGAATTGTGAAGCCTAAAAGATTTAAGTGACATGTCCAAGATCATATAGTCAGTAAATTAGAGGGAAAGTTTTAGATTAAGGAGCTCTGACATGGAATTGAGCACACCTTTTGATGTGCCATGCTGCTCACATTTTCAAGTCTGGTGTGACATTAACCTTATTTATAGCTAAAGACAATAGTACTTAGAGGCAGTTCCTAAGTGGTCAGTAGAAAGGATAAAACTCTTAAAAGAAAAAAAAATGGGGCCAAAAAATATCTTCAGAATATTTTGAAACACCTGGGACTGGCAGCAAGCTATGTCATCTGGCTATGGATTTCTGTTCAACAGAGAAGTCAGTAGTCCATCCAGGTGCTCAATGATCTCAATAACAGTCAAGTAGATGAGTTCTTTTTAAGCAAAAGTCATAAATCTAGAACCACAGTGCCACAACAGACCTATTCTAATCTAACTTTCTTACTGTACAAGTGAGGAAACTTGAGTCCTGAAAAGTTATGGAGATAATTATTGACAAATTTAGAGATAGAACCCCCTTCTCCTGAAAGAGTCCACTTTTCTTTCTACCATGTTATTCTGCAACCTAAGAAGGCATTGAGTAAATTGAACTGCAAAATCCCAAATAATGGCAAGTATGTTTACTACCTCTGTGACCACCTTGGACAAGTCATTTATCCCTCTGGACCTCAGTTTCCTCTTCTGTAAATAAAAGGGGTGGGTTAAACTATTTCTAGGATCTCTTCTAGCTCTAAATCCTATAACACTGTAATGCTTTCTTTGAACATCCAGGACACAATGGTGCATATTGGCTAATGATCACACATTTACTTCCTTTTTTCACTAAGCACAAACCCCAAGTCTCAGCACCTGAGCCAATGAGTAATTCAGCAAGCTGGGTAAAAATAAACTCAAATGATGTTTTAAAAATTAAACTGGTTGGGGGGGGCGGAGCCAAGATGCCAGCCAGAAAGCAGGGACCAGCGTGAGCTCCCTGCCGAGTCCTTCCAAAAACCTATAAAAAATGGCTCTGAACCAATTCTAGAACTGCAGAACCCACAAAACAGCAGAGGGAAGCAGGGCTCCAGTCCAGGACAGCCTGGATGGTCTCTGGGTGAGGTCTATCCCACATGGAGCTGGGAGCTGGGAGCAGAGAGGAGCAGAGCCCAGTGTCCCAAGGACCAACCAGACCAGGAGCCAGGCAGAGCGGGCCCTAGCGCCCTGAATCAGTGAGCTGCGGCAGTTACCAGACTTCTCAACCCACAAACACCAAAGACAACGGAGAAGGTTAGTGGGAAAAAGCTGCGGGAGTGGAAGGAGTTCGTAGTTCAGCTCCCAGCCCCGGGGGCAGCGGAGGTGGGGCAGCTACAGCTGCTGTTGCTTCCAGCCCCAGGCCCACCTGGTGGGAGGAATTAAGTGGCAGATCAGAGCAGGAGTGCACAGCCTGCTGAAGATTTAAGCCCAGTCCGGGTTGGGGGTTCTTGGGGAAGGAGCAGTGCTGATGTGGCAGAGCTGGCATATCCCCCCCAAATGTGGAACACAGAACTCTTTAGTCTACAAGCAGCCATATCCTGCTGGAAAACTCAAGGGTCAAGTTAGTTGGCTGGGAATATGGCCAGGCAGCGAAAACACACCCAGATTCAGTCTCAGACTTTGCATTCTTTCCTTGGTGACAAAAAAGACCAAAACATACAGACAGAAGAAATTAATAAAGTCAAAGAGCCTACAACAGAAACCTCCAAGAAAAACAGGAACTGGTCTCAGGCCATGGAAGAGCTCAAAAAGATTTGGAAAAGCAAGTTAGAAAAGTAGAAGAAAAATTGGGAAGAGAAATGAGAAGGATGCAAGAAAAACATGAAAAACAAGTCAATGACTTGCTAAAGGAGATCCAAATAAATACTGAAGAAAACAACACTTTAAAAAATAGACTAACTCAAATGTCAAAAGAGTTCCAAAAAGTCAATGAGGAGAAGAATGCCTTGAAAGGCAGAATTAGCCAAATGGAAAAGGAGGTCCAAAAGACCACTGAAGAAAATACTACTTTAAAAATTAGATTGGAGCAAGTGGAAGCTAGTGACTTTATGAGAAATCAAGATATTATGAAACAGAACCAAAGGAATGAAAAAATGGAAGACAATGTGAAATATCTCATTGGAAAAACCACTGACCTGGAAAATAGATCCAGGAGAGATAATTTAAAAATGATTGGACTACCTGAAAGCCATGATCAAAAAAAGAGCCTAGATACCACCTTTCAAGAAATTATCAAGGAGAATTGCCCTTATATTCTAGAGCCACAGGGCAAAATAGAAATTGAAAGAATCCATCGATCGCCCCCTCAAATGGATCCCAAAAAGAAATCTCCTAGGAATATTGTTGCCAAATTACAGAGCTCCCACATCAAGGAGAAAATACTGCAAGCAGCCAAAAAGAAACAATTTGAGTATTGTGGAAATCCAATCAGAATAACCCAAGACCTTGCAGCTTCTACATTAAGAGATCGAAGGGCTTGGAATACGATATTCCGGAGGTCAATGGAGCTAGGATTAAAACCTAGAATCACCTACCCAGCAAAACTGAGTATCATGCTCCAAGGCAAAATATGGATTTTCAATAAAATAGAGGACTTTCAAGCTTTCTAAGTGAAAACACCAGAACTGAATAGAAAATTTGACTTTCAAACATAAGAATCAAGAGAAGCATGAAAAGGTAATCAAGAAACAGAAATTGCAAGGGACTTACTAAAGTTGAACTGTTTCGTTTACATTCCTAAATGGAAAGATGATGTGTATGATTCATGAGACCTCAGTATTAGGGTAGATGAAGGGAATATGCACATATATATATATATATATGTTTATGTATATATATAATTGAATGTTTATGTATGTATATATCTATGTGTGTGTTTGTGTGTATATATATATATATACATATATATAAAAGAGAGAGAGAGCAGACACAGGGTGAGTTGAAGATGAAGGGAAGATATCTAAAAGAAATAAAATCAAATTAAGGGATGAGAGAGGAATATACTGAGAGAGGGAGATAGGGAGAGATAGAATGGGGTGGATTCTCTTGCATAAAGGTGGCAAGAGGAAGCACTTCTCTGGGAGGAGGGGAGAGGACAGGTGAGGGAGGAATGAGTGAACCTTGCTCTCATCAGATTTGGCCTGAGGAGGGAATACCATACATACCCAATTGGGTATCTTACCCCACAGGAAAGAAGAGGGAGGAGGATAAAAAAGGGGGGAGATGATGGAGGGGAGAGCAGATGGGGGTGGAGGTAATCAAGAACAAACACTTTGGAAAGGGGACAGGGTCAAGGGAGAAAATTCAATAAAGCGGGATGGGTCGGGAAGGAGCAAAATATAGTGAGTCTTTCACAACATGAGTATTGTGGAAGGGTTATACATAATGATACACATGTGGCCTATGTTGAATTGCTTGACTTCTCAGGGAGGGTGGATGGGAAGGGAAGAGGGGAGAGAATTTGGAACTCAAAGTTTCAAAAACAAATGTTCAAAAACAAAAAAAAAAGTTTTTGCATGCAACTAGAAAATAAGATACACAGGCAATGGGGTGTAGACATTTATCTTGCCCTACAAGAAAGGAAGGGAAAATGGGATGGGAGGAGAGTGGGGTGATAGAGGGGAGGGCTGACTGGGGAACAGGGCAACCAGAATATATGCCATCTTGGACTGGGGGGGAGGGTAGAAATGGGGAGAAAATTTGTAATTCAAACTCTTGTGAAAATCAATGCTGAAAACTAAATATGTTAAATACATAAATTTAAATTAAATTAAAAAAAATTAAACTGGTTGTTTAAATGCCATGTTGATAAAGAAATTCATTGAAATATTAATTTATACTAATTTTTGTGAAGTTACAGAGGTTCAGTCTCTGAAATATAATTTTGGCACTTTTGGCATGTTTCTGAAACTATTGTAATTGTCTCCTAATAGCTCTCACTGCCTCAAGTTTCTCCCACTGTTATCCAGCTTCCTCATAGCTGCAAAGGTAATTCTTCCAAGATGAAATTATTATCAGGTCACTCCCATAATCACTAAATACAAGTGATTTCTATTATGGGAAGGATCAAATATAAACTTCTGTGTTTGGCACTAAAAGCCTTTAAAAACCTGGTCCCATCTTAACTTTCTTATCTTGTTGCATATAACTGCCCTCCACCCACACTATGTTCCAGTCAAAATGGACTACTTACTGTTCTTCATCTGCAATTCAACATCATAAACCTCCTTGATTTTGCCCTGGCTGATCCTCCTTAGTTTCTTAGACTCCTTAGTTTCCTTCAAGTTCCAGCTCAAGCACCCTCTTGTACATGAAAACTTTCCTGATCCCTTCTTCACCTGTCCAGTTGAAAGGGCCTTCTCCCCAAATCACCTTATATTTAACCTATACATAATTTGATATGCCTCTATATGAACATATTCTTTCCCATAAGCTCCTTCAGTATTCTTGGTGCTGTACACAGTACCAGACAACTAACTGATATTTAATAAATATATGTACATAGATTATTTTAATGATTGATTAAGTATATCAACGGGCAGTAACTCAGTCTACCATGTGTGCCTGCCTTTTCTAAATGTGTTATTGGCTTCGGAGTGTATTGAGCCGCAGGAAGAAGGGGCTCAAATCCCTTTAGTCTTTGAACTAAATTATAGTTCAGGATTTCTAAACAAAGGAGAATATGACAGTGACAGACCAGAATAGATGTTTTAAAAATCCTCTTCTCCTTTCCCCTTAGTTTACAGTAGATTCAGCAGGCTATAGCACTTCAAGGCTTTCACATAAGTGATGTCAAGTAGCTTAGATTGAATTGAAGCTGCCAGATCCAGGAAAGATATTGAAGGTCTTGGGACCCCAAGGGCACTAGAAACTCCAGTAGTCTCAAATTAATTTAAAATATATTAACATCAAAAAGCAAGAAATATACTCAAGTGGTAGAGAGCATTGGAAGAAGAATTCTAGTTTCTTTTTCTGACTTTCCTTTGAACAGCTTTATGATCTTGTGCAAAGGACTCAGCTACATGTTCTATGCTTCCACCTACCTGATACCAAGATATTTTTTGTCAGTACTTCAGAATCAATTTAATTCTCTCAGAAGCTAAATGGTGAACTTAATTTGGGCTCAGGGAAGTTGGGGATGGGGGAAGTAGAAGAGTTGCCTCCTTATTGGAGTCTCATCCTGAAGAGCTCTCATTCAAAGAAAAAAATATGCTTAAATAACAAATTTCTGTAAATTTCCAAATTACATTTATGCCATAGTTTTATTTGAGAAGCCCTGTGGTATAATGAAAGGAAGACAGCAATGTATTACGATACAGAAGGCCAAGATTCTAGTTTTAAGTGACTCTAGTTCAACAAGAATTCCCTTTTCATATTGCTTCCTAATAAATACATCTTGGATATAACTAGTTCTTCACATTCTGTTTTAGAAGGCTTCTGGAGGGCAGAGGCAGTGTTTTTGTATCCTAGCACTTAAGTACATCATGTGACCCATAGTTAAGAGCTTAATAAATGCTTATTGATTGATCAAATGTCCTTGGGCAAATCATCTAATATACTAAGACTCAATTTCCTTATCTCTAAAATTAGGGGGTTTTGAACTAGATGACCTCTAAGTCTCTTCTAGCTATAAAATTCTGTGGAATCACCAAAATTATTTTATGGGCTATCAGCTACTTCATAATGATAAAACAAGCAGTTAATTCAAGTTTAAAAAGGCATAATTCTTCTTCTACCAAATTTAAAAAAAATTGTTAAATGACTATATTTAAAATTTTTCAGTGAAATATTTCTGTTTCATAAAAGCATAGTCATATAGCATATGGCAATTATATTAGTATAGATAATAGCTCCAGGAAAAGGATTGATTCATTATCAAGATTCTCCTGTTGGTGATTACCCCAAATCTCCCTGGATTTTGACCACCTCCCTCTTGGCCAATCTTCATGACTAGGTCTGGGATCCCTGCTGCTTAGGTTTCATTCCTAAACTGGGAGCCTCTGCTGCTTTTTGATGTTTGCTATATCCTTCTAAGAGTGTTCCCTCAGTATCCCTAGTCCTTACACCTTATCTTGATTTAAAGCCTACAACCAGTTACCCACATGGCTAGACAATATTTATAGTCCAGTGACAAATTATCCAGGTCAATTTAATTCAACCAACCTTCCCCAAGCATCTTTATTACTCTGCTAGGTGCTAAATCAGACATAGATTAAATACAAGACCTTGTCCTCTTGATGTTTACAATTTAATACAGGAGATAAAATAGAGACAGTAGGTGTTTAATAAGTGTTTGTTGAACTGAATTCTTTCTTGAAGCATTGTAAAACATTTTATGAGGAAATGAACTTAATTGTTTTAAAAATCCATTTCCATTTGGCTTACTTTACATTTTGAAGTTATCCCCACATAATGAATTTGAAAAAAAAATTAAACACTTTAAATTAAAACAACAGTTTTTAAAAATAAAGATTTAGGCTGAAGAAAAGTAATTCCTTCTACTTTTTTCAGTGCTTACACTGAGAACTAACTTTGACATATCACCAGTGTCACACGTAAAGACAAATTGGAATGGCAATTTGTAGTGTGACTATGTGAAGAGAGAAAGCAATCTCATCTCTCTGGTTTAGCATTTGAAACAAGGTATGCTCAAATTTAAATGCTGACTTGCCCTGTTTTAGGAACATGAACTTCTCAGTAGTGCAAAGGTATAGTGAGCCTGATTCCTCTAAAGATATAGAAGGATATAGACTTTTCTAGAGATATTATAACGTAGGGACAGAATAGAGTAAAATCATATTAATTTTTCCTAATAAATCTGGATTTATTCAGATACATTGCTTTGATATAAAAGTGAGGAACCCTAAATGAGTTCTTAGGGAGGCTTTTCAGAGTCCCAAAGTAGCCTGCAAGCAATGCTGTGATAATTCTGCCTCCTGTATTGTTTGAGAGAAGACAAAAGGATAAAATGGCCAGTGCTGCCACAGTTGACAGCATTATTCTTGCTTCTAATAATACTCAGGCCTTGCAAGGGGTTAAAATGCTGGATTGGGCAGTTGTGTCTAGGCAGCCCTTTGCCTCTGTAACCAGAAAGGCAAGTCCCTTTTATGACAATTAATTAATATTTATTCTATGTATATAGTTTTCTGTGTGTGACTCATCAATACATCTACAATTTCCAAAACTCATTTTTCCTTTATTGAAAGGTGTTTCATTATGACTTTCCAGTTCTTGCCAAGTTCTATATATAGACATGTAATATCCACGCGTAAGCTATCTCATGAGGACAAAGAAATGTTTGCTCCATTATAAGATGGAATAGTCTTGATACAATATATAATACCTATGCTAATGGCAATGTCTAAAGACATTCATACCAGCTTTTCACACTGTACTTTGTCAATGAAAAGTTCTACCTTTGGTTTAACATTATTATCTTATTTATGCTATTTTTATGTGAGCATGCCCACTGATATACACATGAAATTTTAAATCACATTGGCTAGAGACCTATTTGTCAGGAGCTTAGCACAGTCTAAGGAAACAAGAGAACAACTCTTGCACAATGGGATGCTGAAACACAGTGGGGTAAGTTTTTAAAATTCAATTTGGTTTAATATAGGCACTTTCCATAAGGCACAAAGTTTTAAATTAAACCATGATAATAGTGGAAAACATAGACTAAATAGGATCATAAAATTCTAAGAAAAAATACATGCCATAAGCATGATGTATTTCATGTATTTCATGACATTGGTACTTTGTATTCAAATGTATAGCATTTCCTAACTTCTAACAAATTACCCTATGTGGTCTTATTTTATTCCCATATCTGTCCTATAGGGTTAGGTAGGCATTATCCTCATTTTCAGGTGAAGAGTTTTATGGACAGAGAAGTAAAAAAAAAAACTATTCATTACCCCAGCATTATTTGGTGATATAATTCTCCTTGTAAGCCTCAGGTTTTGGTAGAAACATAAATGAAGAGATGAACTAATCATTTTGTGCATATATATTCTGGTGGGCTTTTGAATTGCAATTTATCATCTGACTGATACCACTTGCGTTGCCGTCACTCCTCCTCTAAGAAGAGACATATCTGCTTCAATCCAATTCAATAAATACTTGCTTGATGCCTGTTCTCACATGATAATCAAAGCACTATCCAAACCTTTGAAGATATAAAGATGAAAATTGGCATGGCCCTTAACCTCAAGGAACTTATAGTCTAATAAATGGGATGTAGCCTGAATGCAAATAAGTATGAGTATAAATCCTCTCTTGGTAAAAGAAAGCCACACAAAGTACTGAGAAGAGATCACACTGAGGAGAGGGATTCAGTAAAGGAGTTGTTTCATGTTGGAGGTGCCATTTGATTTGGACCTTGATGGACAGAAGAGATTTCAGCATATTTAAAAGGGGGTCAAGAAGTTAGTTCCAGGCATGCTAAATATGGTAAATACAAGCATTAGAAAGGGAAGTGAGATTAAAAATAAGGTGGGTGGTCTAGTTTGTTTGGAATAATAGCCTAGATTATGAAAAGCTTTCAATGTTAATCAGTTCACTTAGAAACCGTCAGTGGCTCCCTATCCCAAGTACTTAGCAAACAACATTTAGAACAGTAGTTATTCATGATTTCATATGCCATGAACCCCTTTGGATGTCTGATCAAGTCTATGGAACCCTTCTCAAAATAATGTTTTTAACTACTTGAAGGAAATACTAGATTTCACTAAGAAATAAATGAAAATAAAGGCACATTTTCCCATTCAAGTTCATAGACCCCAACTCCTCCCAGCTAACTCTTTGAACCCCATCTCCATCTTCTGAAATCCCCTCTATCAAGGCCTAAATCAAGTGGCACCTCCATTATAGGAGAACCCCTTTTGCTGCACTTCAACCTCAGCTACTCTTTGAGGCTTGTGTAGCACAGTCAAGATCCCCTGTTTTAGAGGAATAACACTGTCATAGAGGTGCATAATTCATAACTTTATCAATGGACTGTATTCTCACCTTCTGGCAGCTGTGGAACTGTATCCTAATTAGGAATTAGGTTCTAAAGCCAGTGCATAAGAGGATAGAGGCAAAACCTCCATTGTAAACCCCTTAAATCACCTGCTCAATATAGTAGTCTTTTTAAAAGTTGTAGCTGGAAAGGATTTAGTATCATTTTAAAAGAAGGCAATCTGTATCAGAAAAGAGGTGGATTTCAGATGGTTTATATGGAAACAAAGTAATGTAAGTTTTATCTTTCCAGCTAAAGTACTGATCAGGAAAGACAGGACTAGGACTTGTACTCACATAGAAGAAAAGAAAAACAGGTACAGAATAAGATCACAGGAAAATTGACAATATGGGGAGAAATGTACTTGAAAGGCATCACATATAAGTGTAATTCATGAGATGCTGATATACCATATATAACTACTTCTTTTTTCCTGATTTATAATGAAACAATAAAAGGAATCATGGAAATCAAGCAAATTTATGTTGATATATTTCTGTTCATCACCACTCTCTGAACCCCAAATAATTAAAATAATTCTAAATGTATTCAGCTGTATAATCATCTAGTTGACATCTTTCCATTTTTCCCCCAAGGATAGCATGAGAGGATTTTTCAAGGGTTTTGATGAAATTCAGGCAGATTATTTTTTTGAAAGTCTCCTTAACTATTTTTTAGTAATCATACCAAAAATAAAAAGATCGGGAAGGAAAAAAGGGGCAAATTAGTTTGGAACTATTTATTCTTGAAAAGCTATGTTGGGTCTTAATGATTACACCTTTACTTTTTAAATTCCCATGAATCCTCACTTTATGTTCCAGAATTTTACCTGGAACAAAACTCAAGCTCACTGAAGTTTGAAGATTTCATTATCTTCCCTTTATTAAAAACTATAATTCCAACTGATCACTTGTTGTCATGGATCCTTTCTCCATTTCTCCAGAATGTTTCAAAAACTACTGACATAAGTGGTTCAGTAGTTATATTTAAAAATTATATTGGCATCCAATTCATCACAGTCTTGTGACTTCAAATCTACCACAAATCACTGTGTTAATATTTTTTTTCAATTGACTGTGGTTTCAAATGTTTGCAAACCATCTCTGTTTCTTATTTCTAGTCAAAAGATCATTCTTCTGGGTAAAAAAAAAGACAGTAGCTAAATAGGATAAATATCTTTGTCTTGTCTCTGCTGTTCTTTATAATTTCTCAAAGAATTCTACTTTTCTAACCTAGATCATTCTTTTACCTTGGAACCTCAACAAAAGTTATTTTTTTAAATTTTTTTTTTCCCTTACCATTCATTACTATCCTCAGGCAATCTGAATTCTAGACACTATTCTTAAAGGACTATGCTTGTTTGGGGGTTTTTTGTTTGCATATTTTGTTAACTATTCTTACAACCATATCTTTAGAATTTAGCTTTGTTAATTACTTTCTACATATGAATATTAGTTTTTGAGAATGCCCATCCTTTCCTCACTCATTTGAATGATTTGTATTATTATATTTGCATTTTCATACTGTGAGGATTTCCTATTCCTCTTAGATTGACTTCACCTGTAGAATGTTACAAAGTGGTATTTTGCTATTCTTCCTTTGAAATCTGAAATCTTATCTCTCAAATCTAGTATGGAAATAAGATTAGATTCAACTTTCCTCTCTTCTATCACAAACAATAAGCTGGAGCGATCATTTATCCTATACTTCCTTTACATTGCAGCTTCAATCTCCAGATCCTCTTTGGTCTGAATAAAGTCCAAATCACATTTCTCCTGGTTTTGTCCTCTGCTTTTTGAAGAATCCTTTTGTCATTAAAGAAAGTCAAGGATTTATCAGAATCTCTGCTTTTAACAAAGATCTTCAACTGACAGCCTGTAAAACAATAAAACATTAACATCTAATAGTTTCTCCATCTTTCAGTTACTTAACAAGATGGGTAGAAGTCTTTTGAATCGGGAAATTAAAGTTTTAAACGAGAAATTTCAGTTAAGAAGTAAATTCCCTTATGTGTCTACCAAGCTAAGTATCGCAGACTCAAGGAGGTTCAATAATAGAAAGAACATCAGCAACTGAGTCACAAGAAAGACTAAGCAGATGAAGAATGTCTGTTGCCCAGATGATTTATACTTCACACACTTGGATCGGCATGCTAAAGAGCTCATTGATCAATATGCATATCTCAATACAAATTGACTTAGATTCGAATAGAGAGAGGAGAATTATCTAGATTAACCTCTGGAAACTAGTGTTGCTATCTAGCAGTGAAACATAGAATACAACAATGTACTCTGCCTCCAACCCACCACCTTCTGTATCTGTGCAGCCTGTCATGCCAATGTATAGAGTGGATATGTGCAAATCTAATCTGCCCATTTGCAATGAGAGTGGATAATCACATGCTCTTCATCTTGTAATATGATACATTTTACAGAGGAGTTTGGATCCTATGTTTTACATTTTTTGATTAATAGCTAGTATTATCCTAGTAATCAAAGCAATTAATATCACTGGATCTATGCCCATTTTATGGGTTTTACCATTAGAATAATTAAATAACAAATACATAATTTAATGATTAAATAATAAATAATTTAAGGTTAAATATTAGAAAATAAGCTCAGTTTCTCATTGATAGGCATCATGCTGCATATGCTATACTTTTACATTAGATGTTTTTTTCTCCACATCTTGAAAAAAATATATATATGTATGTAATTTCTTGATAATAACAGTTGCATCCATTTTTACAGACCATGTCTCAACTTGAAAAAAAATTAAAATGGATGAGGAATATACCTCTGAAACCTGGGCATTATAATAGGAATGGTAACTGACCTTTAACAAGCATGATTCCAGCAAGCTCAGCTGTAATTGTTTTTGGAAAAGAGAAAGAAATTGCTTCTCTGATTGCTTTGTAGTATTCATCCATCAATAAAAATGATTTTCTGTAGCATGATTATAGTCTGAAAATTGGATGTCATGTGAATTCAGGGCAAGAAAGGAAGACTAAAAGCATTCATGAAGGAGATTATACCTGGAAACTCAACTAAAGTGGAATAATAAAGAGAATTAAATTATTTTAGAAGACTTGCTTCCTGACTCCATGGGTGTGGAATAGCTGTTGAATCTAAATAATACATTGCATTTGGGGAATAGAACATGTAATGTCAAATCCAAAGAACTTCTTTCTTTCCTTTTACCTAAAGAGAAAATCAAGAAAAGTCCAAAACTAAAATCTGGTAAGAATCTGACTCTTGCTTATGTGATATCTCCATTTTATGGAGGAAAAACTTTAATAAGAAATGTGACATACATCAGATGAAAATGAAAAAAAAACTGATATGTTAAATGGATTTATAAGTTCAAAAATGAATCTGCCTCTCAAATGTAAGGGTAAGTATAAATCCATAAATCAAAAATGTAGTTGGAATATATTGCATTATGAGAAAGAGGATGAGGTCTATATTGAGAAGTGTAGGTAATATAAGAAAAAATTTAGATTAAATGTTTTGAGATGATGAACAATTTCATTTTTGTCTTTATAATCGTAGTACCTAGCACACAGCACCCCCTTAAATTCTTGTTTATTGATTGATCAAAGTTATAGAAGATCAAATAAATGAACACAGCAATTAAAAGTTTTTGTGGAATCCATTGATAAAGATATGCCAAAGCAAAGTCATTGGATTGGAACTCAAGGATTTCTTCTGAAGCTCTCTCAATTGTATATTAAAGTAATTTGCATACCTAGGAATTTAGTAACCTGTGGCAAATTTAGTTGGCGCAGTGGTAGTTTAGGGTGAACTGGGGTTGAGGTAGATTAGAAAAGGGACATCCTCTCTTTCCTGCTACCCCCACTCCAGATACCATGTATCTGGGGTACATACAATCCTGAACTAGTTCGGACTATGATGAAATTACCCCTTAGAGAGATCTTCTGGTATAAAAAAATAAGCATCCTTCAGCTCCATTTCTGTCTAGATGAGGAGGAAGTACCAACGGCAACTCTAAAATGCTTCCCATTAGTAATGGAAAATCACCATTAAGCCTTGTGTATTGGGACAAATAAACAAATATTAATCACATTTGCTTATGGATGCCAGTTTAGGTATTAGCACAAATTATTTTAAAAATTAAATAACAAAGGAAAAAATATGAAAAAAAAACAATTAAAAGCTTTGTAAAAGAGGCACGAAAGTACTGAAGAAAATAACACCTTCAAATCAGAACTGATCAAATGGAAAAAGAGGTACAAAATGTCACCAATGAAAATTTTAAAAAGCCTTAAGAAGCCAAATTGGCAAAATGGAGAAAGAGGTACAAAAGCTCACTAAAGAGAATAATTCTTGAAAATTAGAATTGAGCAATGAAAAGCTAATGACTCCATGAGGCATCAAGAAACAATTTTAAAAGTCAAGAGAATGAAAAAAACAGAAGAAAATATGAATACAGGCCCGGCACTCTATCTACTGCCCCATCTACATTGTAGATACTACTAAAGGAATAACTGACATATCAATACTTAGTATTTTCCTCATTGGTAAAAACACGACAGATTGATATAAAGACAGCCTTGTCCTTACATTATTGCTGTCACGTCATATCTTTGCAACTTTTGTACTAGCTCTCCTCAGTGCTTTGAATGGACTTTAACTGCACCTCTGACTGAGAATCTGCTTCCTCCTAAACTCTTCTCAAGCATTTTTGAGATCTTTTCTTTTTGGCTTCTGACCCAGTTAGTAGTTATTCCTTCTTAGTGCGCATACAGGTTCATGGAAATCATTGGAATTGAAGGATATCTTAAGAATGTGACTGATTATTTTTGTAGAGGTAAGTGTCTAAATCTCCATGATGTATGTGTATAACTTTGAAACTACAGGGAATCAAGGAAACTATGTATGCATCAAAAATAGGTAATGAAATTATTTTAGATCGCTCACATGAAAACATCCATTATATTTGATACGATCTGAAGACAAATGAAAATTAAATCCTTGTTTTCTAGAATTTGTTTTACAAAATAATTCCAGTCATATTCAATGAAGTACTACCTATGTGATATACTCTACTAGGAGCTTGGAACAGAAAATAAAGTTAAAAAAAAAAAAAAGAAATAGGCTCTGCCCTCAAGTCTTTTCATTCTAAGAACAATTTACTTTCTATTCTACCACAATACTTTTTCTCTAGAGAACATAGTTCCAGAGAGTTATATGATACTTTAGGAAAATTTATTTTATAAAAATGAAGGCAAATTTTTATTTTAATACCACTTTGAGTTGACCAATCCAGTAGAAAAGCTTAGCATTATTACAATTCAGCATTTTCATTCTAATTATTATGTGCAGCTTTATAAAATAAATTGTATCATAAAAGAATGAGTACTGAGATCAAATGTTACATAATAATAAATTCCATTCTGTTATGTAAAATTACCTTGTGAATTTTGCAAAAGGAAAATTTGGTCACTGTACATAGATGCTTTTTGAAGTGACATCATTCACCTTAGTAAGAGTTTTTTTAAAAAAAATATTTCTAAGGACAAGTTTTAGCCAAAGGTTTAATATTTTCATAGATGCATACAGAAACAAATCTAGACATAGACTATGGCACTGAGGGTTGATTGTATAAGTTAAAAGAACCATACACCCATAATTAATAGAATAATCACCTGTTGTAGAATTCTTATAAAATGACAATCATAATGATAGCTTTTAATCCTTTGAAGTATAATGGTTCATTAGACAAAAAAATATATATAATTTTTTAACTTCTGGTGCAACTTTAAAAAAGTAAAACCAACCTGGAAAAATTAATGAAGACACATTGGTGCATGGCAAGTTCACTGAATGTCAAGTTAAATTATTGCCAAGAGTAAAGATAGTATTTAATGATCTGTGATATAGCACAGTCAAACAGCTATTTTATTTGAGAGGCCTATTCAGAACAAAGATGGCTTTGAAGTCCAATTCTGTGTACTCCTGTGGCAATAATAAAGTGATTTGAAGGTGGTACATTTTTGATACTCTGAAAGTATGATAGAAAATTTGATTGAAAAGGAAAGTAGGATATTTCATTTGATTTTTTAATAAAAGAAGTGGTATTTTAAATATATTAAATGCTAGTGGAGTTGATTTGCACTTTCATTCTTTTAAGTATCTTTATGCTACTAAAATCAGAAAAGATACATAGCTATTTCATGAAGAGAAAAATGCGCTTCAAAGGGGGGGTGTGGAAAAAAGTGAACATGCATTTATTAAGCATCTACTATTTGCCAGGCATAGTGTTAAGTACTTTACAAATGATATCTCATTTGACTTTCACAACAACACTGGTGCTATTATGATGTCCACTTTACAGTCGAGGATTTGACCTCGTGCAATGAAAACACAATTACTACGTTGTGAGTGATTTTGCTCTTTCAAGCTTGTGAATAAAAGTGAAGAAGGAGAATGGTCAGTTTAAGCTAGAGGTCTGGCAAAGTGTGATTACTTTAAGGAAAAAGGGGCAAGAGATTCAAAAATAAAGGGAAGTGTATAGTTGAATGGGTTCACCAAGGAGTTAAAATTGTGAAAGTGCCATAGTATAACTGGTGGATGGGGTGATATCCTGGGAAATTAATGAGATGTGGAGGGCTAAAGATTCATATCTAATAGAATGACGTACTGTAGTATGAAAATTCACTTTTACTAATATGTGATAGACAAGTGTGACTACATTATATTTTAAAAGTCTAGGGGCTTATTATGTACCTTAAGTCCATGACCTCTCTGTTGTGGATAGCATCGTCAATAATTCTCTAGAATCATGAATAGTCTTTGTATTGATCATATTTCTTAAACATTTCAAACTTGTTTCTTTTTATGTTTCTGTTATTATTGTATAAATTGTTCTCCTTTTTCTGCTCATTTCATTAGTTTACAAATGTATCAAAGTTCGTAAATTTGTTCTTATGCTTCTGTTTATTTCTGTCTGTGTCAGTTCATATGTCTTTCCTCATTTCTTAAAGCATAATAGTATTTCATCACACTCATATATCACAATTTATTCAGTGATTCAGTTGATGGGCATCCCCTAAGTTTCCAGTTATTTGCCACTACCACAAGAGTTGTTACAAATATTTTGGAATATACAGGACATGGGTCCATCTCAGGGAACTAGTTCAATTAAGATCAGAAAAAAAATACAGAAACACAGAAGTAGTAGAGATGGTCATGGCTTCTGGTATTAATCTCTACACAGGCAAGTTCATCATGTAACTGGGATGGTGTGGGACCCATCATTCCCTACCCCTCAATGAAACCTCATACATTATGCTTCATGGAGAATCACAGCTGCAAGAAACCAGATATCTATTACTGATTTTAAAAGGAACACTGGAATTTCAGCTCCTCTAACTCCACAGCCAATAAAGGGGCTCCAAATAATTTTAAATTGCAACTGTTTAACATTGAGTCATACATAGCTCGAAACTGACCTCAAATCTTCTACACAAGTTTAAATCAGGAGGGATAGTTTCGATATGCTCCATGTGGTGAGGGGATGGAGTGATGGCCCTCTGCTACCCTAACAGAAACAAGAATATTCAAACTCAAATAGAAAACCATGTTGAGATATTATATTTGTGTAAGTTTGTTTCAGTCACACATTCATTCATTCATTGAATTATTTCCTTCTCATTTAGTAAAATGGTCATATTGGGGTAAAATGTAGGAAAAAAAGAAGAAAGTGCAGGAAAGTGCTGAAAAGAAGGGATATTCATAAGCAGGGAGAAGGTAAAAGAGATGAATATAAGGGAGAATTCAAATTTGTAGTTCCCTTCCCTCCTCTCCCATTCTTCCTCCCCTCCCCTCTTCCTCTTCTTCTCTCCCTTTCTTCCTTTCTTCCTTCCTTTCTTCTCTCTCCCCCATTGCTATCTTCCCTTCACCACCCCCCGCCCTTAATCCTTTATTTCTAAGTGGAATGGAATATTTTTCAAAAGAGAAAGAGCTTCAAGGAGAATCTTATCTAACAAGCTTCCTAGGTTTTCCAGTAATAAGAATTAGACAATTGAAAAAAATGATGACAATTTATTTTCCTGAAAGAAAACACACTTTTGAAGAATAGATTTTAAGTGTGACAAATATTCAAAGCAGAATGTAGGATGGCTTCGTAGCAAAGCTACACTCAAAACCTAGGGGCTATTAGAAAGCTTCAACCCAAATATCATGAGTTGCACAAGAGAAACATGAACCAGTTCACATTGAGCCCTTTCCACATCAGTCTTATGGTTCTCCCCTGATGTGAGGGATCCACGTATAGGGCTACTAGCTTGAGATATTTTGGTTACCACTTACATAAAGTCATTTTAAGGATGCATAATTTATAACCAAATTGCTTGACATAGTTAAGTTAGAAAGAAGTGGAACATCATTTAAAAAATAAGGTCATACTATTAAGTACCCTTAGCTTGTGCATGATAAAAAAAGGTTGAAATTATTTTTAACTAGTCCATTTGTTTTCTTGAATGGCTAAATTTACATATGCAGAATTAATCTGGATTTAAAAACATATAGGAAGGTATGAAAATCTACAATTAAAATTCAGCTTCTGGCTACTAGCTGGTGAATATATAAATTTCCAAATAAAATATGCATTTTAAGGAAATGATAATAATATAGTTTCCTTTTTTATAACTTTCAATGCTAGTCATAACTTGGTCTTAGCATAACTCAAAAATAGATACTTAACAAAAAGTCATCTTTTGGAGCATTTTAAAAGTAAAAATCACAAATATTTTAGTGATAGGAATCATTTATTTCTATCTCTCAAAATAGTTTTTCCCTGAAAGAGTACAAAAATACTATGGTCTGAGAAGTACAATACTGAAGTAATTTGTAGAGATTCTTGAAAGTGGTTACTTTAAAAACAACACTCCACAAAGGAGTCTTCAAATATCCTCTAGCTTGAAACATAAATATGTATCACTATTTAAAAAAATACTTCAAAAGAATATGAGCCTCTGGTTTTATTGCCTTTGGGAGCATTTACAATTTAAAACACAACTGGTTTAATTATATGCTGGCTCCCATACACACAAAATGAAATATCATCTTCCAATATATATAACCAAGTTCTCCCATCTTACATAAAGGATAAAAATAATGGAACAGTCCTTCGTTGTATTAAAAACAAAGACAAAAATGCGACCTTCAGCAAACTTATTTCAGATAAAAAATATTGTTAAATAGTTGGAGACTTAATTTCAGTGACTACAGGTTCTATTAAACCAGGAAAAATCCACAGTCTTATTCTCTAAGAGGAGAAAATTTTGTTTCACAATTGAAATACCAAGGAGGTACCATCAGCATTTCAAACCTGAATCAACAGATTATGGGACTCATTATGTTCCCCATAAACTTGCTTTTCCCAGAAATGTTCCCTACTTTTAGTGCACCACTATCCTTCCAGTTGTTCACATTTATAATTTTGGAATCATCCTTGACTCTTCCCTCTCCTTAATATCCATTGTCAGTCAGTGCTAAGTCTTGTGGATTCCACCTCCATAACTGCTGTTGCGTTAAGACTAGTTCTGGCCCATATCACTAGTTATCTAGATTCCTGCAGTAACCCGATGATTTGACTCTAGATTCTAGTTTATCCTTGCTACATTTAGGTTTTCTCACAGCTTCCAAAAGTATAGTACTACATCAGGAAATTGAGGCTCAAAGACATCACAGTTGTACAGCTATAAGCATATCATTGGGGCAGCTACGTGGCACAGTAGATAGAGTGCCAGGTCAATAGTCAGGAGCGCTCCTCATCCTGAGTTCAATTCTGGCCTCAGGCACTTACTAGCTGTGTGACTCCAGTCAAGTCTCAGTTACTTATCTGTCAAATGACCTGCAGAAGGAAATGGCAAACCATTCCAGTATCTGTACCAAGAAAACACGGAAAGGGGTCTCAAAGAGGTGAATATGACTGAAAAAAACAGCTAAACACCAGCAACATAAATGGTATAATACAGAATTCAAAGCCAACTCTCACACCATGTCTTTCTAGTGCAATATAACAGCCACCCAACAATATCCTATGACATTACATTGAGGCTTAACAGGCACTTAACCCAGAGAGTATGAGACCAGCACATAATAAATGTTTATTGATTGAACATTAGACCTTCTCAAAACATCAGTGTGTCTCATATCTTAAAAACTGTGACCTTACTCATAAGTAAGACAAAAAGTTGTAAGAGAAAACACATAGGATTTGGAGTCAGAATAACCATTTTCAGCTCTTCACTCTGCTATCTACTACCATGTGACCTTGGAAAATCATTGTAACTTTCTGGGCATCAGTTTCCTCATTTGAAAGATGAGAGAGCTGGACAAGATGTTTCTATGCTCTCTCTGAGCAGTAGTTAGAATTCTATATGCTTAAATAAAGCAGGGGATTTCGAGAAGTTGGCTGAGAGACCACAAAGAATCCTGAGGCCCTTCCCTTTGACTGTCAATGGAAATTCAAAAAAAAGTAGGATCATTCTATGTCCAGTATTCAATCATCACCTTACTAGAAATGTGAATCCTGAAAAAAACACAGGACAAAGCACACTCGATTTTAATCTTTCAGCTTCTCAATGAATTTATTAAAATTGTGATAAATTGTATTCCAATGTGATAAATGTTTTAAATGGTTTTAGTCTTTAGGTGGTTTGCCTGAAGAATATTAAAAAAAAAAAACCAAACCTCCAGTAAAGTTAACTTACGTTTAATTCCTCCTGGTTCCTCTATTTTCTTAGGACATGGAAAAAGAAGGAAAGGGAACAAGCATTTATATGGAACTTACTATGTGCCAAGCACCATGTTTAGTGCTTCACAAATAGTTCATTAATCCTCACAACAATCCGGGGTGGGGGGTGAGGCAAAGGTTCTATTATGATCCCCATTTTACAGTTGAAGACACTAAGGCAGTCAGAGGTTAAGTGATTTGCCCAGGGTTCCAGAGCTAGGAAGCCTCTGAGGTCAGATTTGAATTCAAGTGTTCCTGATTCTAGGCTCTGCACTCTATCCACTGTGTCATCTAAATGCCTCTACAAGGTATTTAAACTCTAAGCCCTCCATTCCTCTAATAACCTCCTAACTCCAGTTTGTCTATGATGTCACTATTACTTCCATTAATGCATATCACAATGAATCCATGCCTTTCTACCTTTCATAAAGTCTCATGGCCTCCCCTTGTTCAATAGAGAAATCCATCTACATGCTGAAGGTTTTATTTTTGTATTTCACAAGACACTGTATGTGCTTACCAGTAAAACTTGTAGGCTAACAATCATTTTGCCCTTACTACATGACTAGGCTACCTTTTTTCCTGTTCATGCATTTCTTAACAGCATTCTTTATAATACTGCCTCTTTGTGATGCCTTATAGCATGTTCATACCTACAGTATATATTTATCTATTGCTCTTTGAGTGATTTTCAAGTGTAATTCCTTTTACAGTACTGCGTTCCATGACTAACATACATATAATATTACTGGACCAATAATGGTGCTAAAAAGATAGTCCTTTGTTTTAGGGTGAAGCCTGGAGTCATTAAAAAAAAGACACAATTGAGCTTACTCTCCTCTGCCTGTTCAGTTTTGGGCCTAGTTCATTCTCAATTTGCTACACCTGACCTAGATATGTGTCCTAAAGGTGACCTTAGGGAAAACCATGAAAATAAGATGTCATCCTAGGCTCCTTATTCTTATTCCCTTATCAAAACTGTTGCCAAGTCCCATTAATTCTACCTTCACAACATCTCTCATATGTGCCCTCTTCTCTCCTCTGACATTTTCAGCACCCTAATTCAGGCCTTGACCACCTCATTCCTGAGCTGTTACAAATAATCTCCCTGTCTCTGTTCTTTCCCCATTCTAGTACTCTATTTAGTTATCCAAAACAATTTTCCTAGGATGCAGATCTGACCATGTCATTCCCCCATTGAATAAATTCAAATACCTCCATATTACCTCTTTAATAAGATAAAAAAAATTTAATCTTTTTTCTTTCATACCCTTCCTATCTATCCAGTCTTCTGATGCCTTACTCCAACAAAGCTGTATTCCTTGGCTGAACCTCATGCAAAACACTCCCATCCCCTGAACATGCATTTCAATCACTGTCCTTTATTTCTAAAATCTCCTCCTTCCTCATTTCTGCATCCTGACTTTTCTCATTTCCTTCCAGTCTTAGATAAAATCCCACCTTAGGCAAGAATCTGCTTCTCAATTCTAGTTTCTCCCCACCAAGATTATTTCCAATTAATCCTGTATATATTTTACTTGTACAAAGATTTTTTTTGTATGCTGTCTACCCCCACAAGACAGTGAGCTCCTTGAGGACAAGGGCTATTTTTGTCTTCCTTTATACCCCAGTGCTTAGTACATTGTTTGACACATGGGCAACTAGGTGCCACAGTGTATTAATAGAGTGCGGGGCTGGAGTCAGGAAGACATCTTCCTGAGTTCAAATTTGGCCTCAGCACTTACTGGCTTACTAGCTATGTGACCCTGGGCAAGTCACTTAACCTCATTTGCCTCAGTTTCTCATCTGTAAAATGAGCTGAAGAAGGAAATGGCAAAACACTCCAGTATCTTGGCCAAGAAAACACCAAATGGGGTCACAAAGAATTAGACAAGTCTGAGAAATGACTGAATAACAACAATATGCATTTAATAAATGCTTGTTGAGTTGACAAACTAACCCATTGCAAAAATGAACTCCAGAAGTCAATTACCGATGTTTGTACAAATCCATTACAATAGGTAATATTGTGACAATTTCTACACAATCAATCAAAAAGCATTTATTAGGCACAGTTTTTTTCCTCCCACTGTGCTAAGTACTTGGCATATTAAGAAAGAAAGAGTCCTTGTTGTTAAGAAGCCTGAATTCTAATGGGGAGAGATTCTATAAATGATGTGAGTATATGCAGAAAGATATACATATTCAATACAAAATTAATTTGACAGGAAGGGAACCACCAGCTGTAGGGATCAGGAAGATCTTCATGTATAATATGATGCTTCAGCTAAACTTTGAAACAACACTCCATAACTAGTCAAATGTGAGGCACTCAAGAAAAGATGAAAATCCACAAATGTTTCCCAAGTCTGATGACTCTCTGAAACCTGAATCTCAGGAGATATTGATTCTTAAGGAAGCTTGACAGGGAGAACCTGTATGTCTACAATGCATTCAGTTAAGGAGCAGTTCCCATCCACCAGCATCAAAGTCTAATGTGTGTCTACATCTAGAATCTTGTTCCTCTGAAACAGGAACCTACAGACAATCTAGGTAATGAGGTCAAAGATGACACATCTCAGTGTACAGAAGGGTAACTGGGCAATCCAGAAGAAGATGAATTCCTTGAAGAAATTCCTATTTTGTTTTTGTCTTTGCATTCCTACCCAGCACAATGTCTGATGCATTAGGTACACGAGAAATGTTTTTTTCTTTTCCATCAAATTGAAGCAATACTGAAATATAGCCTTTTTCTATTAGAAGAGAGCAAGACTTTCTTCTCTTTCCATTGCATTTTGTTGTCAATTTATGTTGACTTTTTGTCAATACTTGCAGCTACCTTTGCATAACAGAATAACTTCACTCCACCTCACCTTTTTAAAGACTTACATAACCTTTAACCAAATCATATTTTATTTTGGTCCTTTCTGAACCCATTGTTGGAGAAATGTCCTAAAGTAGAGGGATACAAATGTAAACAATAAATCATCAGCTAATAAACACATGAATAATTATTAACAACTTGAAATACACTCAAATCCCTGACTCAAAAGAATATGCTGGAACATCTCTACTTCCCTCCTTTGCCAGAAAAAGAAATAATGTTAGTTACTTAGGTATCATGTCCCTTAGAATTGATTTGTTAACATCAACACCTTGATTTGCACCTGCAAGCAATTTGGAAGCTAGCATGGAGTAGGGAGCACAGTTGTAGTGCACTACATGAGTCCAAAATGATTTTAACAGGTGGGTTACTTCTCACAAAAATATATCTCTAAATAGGAAAAAACAAAACAATCTCCTCTGGTTCTTTTAACTTATTTCTCACATAGCAAACCAATAACACTTCAATAACAGCCCACCAGATAACAATATTAAGTTGGTTACAGAATTTTCTAAAAGGCTTTTATCAGAATTTAAACTCTTATAATTATGAAGTTGACCTGAGAATAAAGACCTTAAGTTGGCTGAAACAGCCTCATGAATAACAAAGGTTATTTATAAGAGAGGTGAAGTGAAACAAATCATAGATCTAAAATTGAACAAGACCTCCTATGCCATGGATTTTAACCTCCTAATTTACAATTGGGGAAATGAAGGCTCGTGGAGGTTAATAGATTTGCTTAAGATGATACAGATAATAAGCATCAGAGGAAGGTTTTCAACCTAGGTACTCTGATTTCAGAGTCAACTCTCTTTTCATTCTACCATGCCAGGAACTAGAAGAAGAAAGGCTAACCTTGACCACAACTTGTAATTAGAGGGAAAGACTACAAGTCTACACTATATGAAAATAAAGTTTCAGTACTTATGATCTGCTTGTCGTGATATTTTATGATTGAAAGGAAAAGGGGATTTCCAGTTAATCATGAAAGGAATGGTCAATACCAGCCAAGATTTCAGCCACCATTGTTGTTGTTCAGTCATATCTGACTCTTCCTGACTCCATCTGGGGTTTTCTTAACAAAGCTACTGGAGTGGTTTGACATTTTCTTCTCTAGTTCACTTTACAGATGAGAATCGGAGACAAACAGGGTTAAGTCTCTTGCCCAGGGTCACACAGCTAGTGATTATTTGAAGCTAGATTTGAACTCAGGAAAATAAGTGTTTTTGACTCCAAGCCAAGCACTCTATCCACTGCACCACCTAGTTACAGTTAAAAGAAAAATGGACAAGGGTTAAGAGATAGAATCCTCTCTCCATGCTACCACGGATTAGTTCCATGGTGTGGGCACACACATCTGACCTCTTTAAGCTACAGAAACCTCATTTGTAAAATGAGAGAACTGAGTTTTTCATGGTAGGTCTCCACCAGTTCTTAATTCTTTGCTTATATGTCTTTTAAGATTATCCATTTTTTAGATGTTAAGTACATAACATGGCAGTAGTACTCAGCCATATTTCTACTAGGCTAGAAAAATAAAACAAAGAAAATCAATTTTTGGAAATATTTTAGCATAAAATACGAGATTACATTGGGATGAGGTGGGGGCATGCTGGTCATTTTCTCTACTTCCATATAATTTAATTATGAATCTTCATCATTTAAGTTAACTTGACAAAACATTGTGTAATATATAGCTTGAAATATTGACAATATGTTTTCCTCAAGTTAAATGAAATTTTTAAATGCTCCACATATCAATAGATTTCATCTATTTCTCTAACACAGTTGAGAGTTTGCTATTTTTCCTTCTTAAATGGTTCAGATTTTTCTCACATACTTTGCATTTCTCAACTATTTTTCCATCTATTGCACATTGATAAAAACTGCTTGATTGATTCAATCATTACTCTTGTGTGCCTCCAGCTCTTTCCAATTCTATCGAGTACTCCTCCTCCTCATTCTTGGAAACCTGAGTATCTTTAGCTCTCACTCTTCTTACATACTTGACATTTCAATCTATAAATACCTAACATTGTGAAATGCTCTCTGCCTTTATATTGAGGAGGGAATTGAATGATTTTTAGGTCTTTCAAGAATATCAGCCAACTCTGAGTGTGTTCTATTTCTTTCTCTTTACTTAGTTCTTATACTTTCCAAACCAGATGCTAAAAAAGATAAATGTAGATGGACAATTTTCAGAAAGGGAAAGTCTTGATATGTTGTCAATATTTTTCATACATGATGTGAGATCTAATCATGCCTTATTATTAGTAAGAGTCCCCAATTATGAAGACCTATAACATTACCTTATGTGTAGTAAATATTTAATAAGTATGGATTGAATGAATCAATGAATAATAATAATTCACATTAATATTGTGATCCACAAGTAACAAAGTACATTTGTATCAATTTCCTAATAAGAGAATTAAAAGTGAAGAATATGTATTGTAAGGTAACAGTATATACAAGTGAATAACTGACATTTACTTTTTTTCGAATGAAAGTATGAACAACAAAAATATTCAAAGATAGATTTCTCCTAGTAAGATTTACAATAGAAACTGTATTACTTACTGAGAAGGGTCTATTAGAACAGAAAGGGCTGCTTTATTTTTTCATATTATTTAGCATTTAAAGTTCTTCTTAAGTTAGTTCTGTCCAATGTTTCCAATATTCTTACCCTTTACTGCTCTTCACATGAAATGCAATCCAATTACAATGGCCTACCTGAAGTTCCTTGTACATTGCACTCCATTTCCATCTCTATGCTTTTGCACTGGCATCCTGCCATGCTTGCAATGCTCTTGTTCTTCACCTCTGCTGAATGGCTTCCTGGGCTTTCTCTAAGACTCAGCTCAAATCCCACCTTCTGCAGGAGGCCTTTCCTGGTCTCCCCCAGGAGATCTTTCCTATTAGCAAAAACAAAGCACAGTTAGTTTTTTGCATTCTCCCTGAAATATGCATCTAGTTACAAAATGAAAAAGTTACAAAATGAAGTTAAAAATTAAAAAGAAGATATCTGAATACAAAAAGAGATGCCACATCTTTTCCATCATATTTTTATTTCATCTTTTTACTGTGTAAGTTTAACCTTGTACTGCATTGCTTTGATTTCATTCATAGTGTTTGAGTTTAAATATCCATGTTAATATTTATCTCAAACAGCTGAACCATTCCTTCTAAAAGTAGATAAATGCTGCCATTTAATATGAACAAAAATAAAAGTTATGATTATTTACCCAATAACATTCATTTCAAACTTTATAGTTAATTAGCAAGTGAGAAATGCTCTACACATAACAGTCATTGAGATTATGAAAATTACTTGGATATTCAAAATATTAGGTACAGAGTGGGCATATCAGAATATTTATTAGATTTTTATTAAAGAAAACAATTATTGAACAACATTTTGTAGATTATTAATTTATTGCAGGGTATCATTTCCTTTTTACTTTGTTATATAGAATATTTTGTAGCAATGGTATTTGGAACATAGGATTTAGTCTGCGTTACTCTGGCAGTAGGTGAAAGGAGGGAAGGAAACAGAATCATAAAAAATGGGGAGGATTTTTTTAAAAAAAGAGAAAACAGAAAGATCAGGAAAAGTCAGAATAGTTGACAAAATTCTAGTAATAAGATAGAGCTATTCTACATCTGTGTAAAAAGTATAGTTTTGTCCTTATTATAAGAGTGAAATTTCAAGAAATTTTTTTTTAAAAATAGGTTTCTCTCTTAATGCTCAAAGAACATACATAGGCTCTTGCTTTTAAGATAGGTTCACATGAGAAGACTTAGGAATTAATAATCTATCTTATTTAGTATGTAAATGTATCTGTCAAAATCAAACAGTAAACATGAGCATTGAAGACGGAAATGTAAATTTAGTTCCTTGATCCTCAAGTAGCATTTAAGATAACACAACACAAAAATGATGCAATTTCACATTAGGTCATAATGCCAAACCTAGACTGAGAAAGTTGTTTGCCTAGCAACCAAAGAAACACTGTATGTGAAAGTCTTGCAACATCTCCTCCTCCTTCCCCACCTCTCAAAGTTACTTTCAATTTAACATTCTACTTAAGGTTTAACATAGATAATTAAACACCCATGGCAGTATTTTTAAAAAATTGCTCATACCTGAATCAGAATTTTTTTAAATAAATTGCAGGTTTTGCAGTAGACAAAAAATTAAATGAGGGAGGGTGAGAAAGACATTTGTTTCAGAAAAAAAATTAATACATCACAGACTATGAGGATCAACAACTGATATGGGAGAGAACTGAGTCTCTCTAAGTGAATTTCCCAACGAACATCTGTTTTAGATCCAGAAGACATTTCAAAATTTATCTAATTCCAACTTCCTCACTTACAGATAAGAAAACAGAGTCCCAGATAAATGAAATATTTTGCTCAAAGCCACAGAAACCATCAACGGAACAGACACAGTACTAGCCTCTTTGTTCCCATTGCTCTCTCAATACCCATAATAAATGTATAAACCATCAAGATATTTGGAAATAACTGGAGATGGTATAGAGTATGGGGCTAAATAATCACAAGATTGAGAGCTAAAAGGACTTAGGAGATCATTTATTCCAACCTTTGATTTTGTTAGTGCCGAAAATGAGACATGGAGAATTGAAGTAGCTTTCTTAAAGTCACATAGGAAATAACAGATCCAAGAGTAGATATGAGATCTGATTCTAGATTATTTAACAGTCTTAATAAATCCAGTGACCTTCATCTCTACTCTACTTCAGTCATCTCTGAGCTTGAACATGGTTTACCTTATACCTTATCAATTCTTGGAATGACTAAGATGTCAAAAATAGGTTTTTCTTTCTGATAAAAACCTCTCATCAAATCTTTTTTTTTTAACTTTTTCTACCTCCTGAATCTTCTTTTCCCCCCAATGGCAGCAATCCCTTACTCTACTACTAAAGCTTGTCTTGGTCTCTTTTGACTTGTTATACAATGATTTTAACTGTCTTCTCAGTGCTACTTTAAAATCTTTCACCTCTGTTATCTTTCATCATACCTGCCTGGCCAATGACCCCACTGAGCATTGATGCAGTTTGGAGAAAGCCACCTAAGAATGTGAATCGGTTCCAAAACTTGGTTGACTGAGGTCACCTCATTTTGGTAAGATCTACTTTGATATATAATCTACTTCGAGACCTATCTACACCCAGTAGAATTTCCCATAGTTTATTCTTTCAAAAGATTTCTATCTTCCAGCCTTGACTGGTTTCCACACACATATAAGTACTCTTCGTACTACCTTCCCCACTAATTCCCTAATATCAAGTCCATCCAACAAGAACTCTGTCAACTCCTGTCTTTTTATATGATATTTTTTATTATATTCACACAGTATTCCTATGGATGTCTGGAAGAAAAAAAAAGTACAACTCTTCCATTCCAATGCTAATGATTCCACCTTTGACTTCCTTCTGGACTTTGCTCCTATGTTATCTCTTATCTGGCATTGACAAACTTTTGAAAACAAAAATTGGTGGTTCACACCCACTGTCTCTTCAACAACTTCCATTCCAACTTTAATTTTCATGATTTTATATTCTCATAAAACTGCTCTCTCAAAATGTCCTTCTAGTTAATGAATCTGATGTTCTCCCAGTACTCCTAGTCCTCATTCTCCTTCATCTCTGAGCACCTCCTCATAGTGCTTGAATATCTCTTTTCCTTTGGCCCCTATCCTGGTTCTCCACCCTATTTGATTAACTGCTTTTCTGCTTTGATTGTTCTTCTGCTTTCTCCATCCTCAAACACCTTTCAAGATAATTTTGTACTCTTCTATTTCTATTCCTTTCTTTAGGAACTTCACCACTCTCCTATTTCAGTTCTCTTCTGTGTAGGTTGTTTCCAAATTTTTATCTATTGCCCTAATATTTAGGGCTTCAGACCACAATTCTGACCTTCCCCCCTGGGCATCTCTATCTGTCTGTCCCAACAACTCCTCAAACTAATTATTTCTAATAACCCAAGTCATATGTCTTGTATCCTTCCTTTCTTCAAGCAGCTACCACCCTCGGTGAGACCTCTATCACTGTCTGCCTTTATTTTTGCAATAACTTCCCAAATTGTTCTCCCTGCATCATCTCTCCCTTCTCCAATCTGTCTTTCACATGCTGCCAAACTGATATTCATCACACACACACACACACACACACACACACACACACACACACACTTAGCCATGTCCCATCTATAGAAGTTCTAGTGGCTCCCTAAAATTACCTATACAATAAAATATAAACTCCTGTGGCTGACATTTAAAGACTTCACTGTCTTTTGTCTATTGTCTTGGTTTATAACACTACCTTCATGTCCTCAAAGGCAGCTCAGTGGTCCAGTGGATAGAGTTTTTTACTTAGAGTCAGAAGATATGAGTTCCAATCCAGACTCAGGCACTTGCTATCTGTGTGTCCCTGGGCATATCATTTAAGCTGTGTCTGGGTCAGTTTTTTCATCTGCAAAATGCAGATAATAATAGTACTTACCTCCCATGGTTACTATGAGGATAAAAATACAAACTTTAAAGTATTATATAAATGATGGTGATTAGCAGTAGTAGCATGTATTCATTATGTATGTACACAAGCAAATAGACAATATCATTCCATCTCCCACCTCCATACATTTGCACAGGTTTCCCCTATGCTTAGTATGATGTCGTTTCTCATCTGCCACTCTTGGAGTTCCTGGATACATTGAAAGATCAGCCCTGTTGTTACCTCATCAAAAAGTCCTTTCTTTATTCCTCTCATTGTTCACCCCCCACATCAATTATTTTGTATTTACTTTTCTGTGAATATGTTATTATCTCACCCTCCCTCACTATGCCCTTCCCCTGCCGCTGCCACACACACATATACAAACCCTGCAGCGGGATATGAGCTATTTGAGGGCAAAGGCTACCTTCAGTGCTGGGATTCAGCTGGTTCGCACCGGTTCAGTAGAACCTCTACCTAATTTTAGGTTGAGCTCGGGTGAACTGGTTCTTAGCAGGGGTGAGGCCTGCAAACCAGTTATTGGCAGGGGCAGTCAGCAACAGCGGTGGCACCTCAGCTTGGTTCAGTGGAGAACCAGTTGTTAATTTATTTGAATCCCACCACTGGTTACTTTACTTCTACCTTTGTATCCCCAGTGCCTAGCACAGTGTCTGGCAACATAGTAGGCAACTGCAGGGAGGAGGGGAAGATTGCTGACATATTTATAAGTATGTGTGAGAAACAGGGAAATAATTTTATTTGTCTGGCATATAGTACACACTTAATAAATATTTATTGATTGACAAATTTGTTTTATATAACACCATTTAATAAATACTTTCATTGATTATTGATTGTTGTTCATCCTTCATTTTTTGAAAAGTACCAATGACATCATGGGGTGATGTCTTACCTTACACATGGATTAGATTTAATTAAGGCAAAGTTGCACAAAGTCTTCTACCTTACTCTCCCTTCCAGAGTCATCGAAATCCAATGGCAAGACAAAAGTCAGAATGACTGGTGATGGCCCAGGATAGAGTGGATGACCTTGGTGTCTTCATGTTTCACAATAGCTCTGAGCACTCCACAGTGCCCACTTCTGTCACCTTCATGGCAGTTAGTACAAATTGTTCTCACCTATTCATTCTACAGGGGGAAGTCTTCACATTCTTGGGGTAGATATTCCCCTAACTCACCAATGGGTTTGAGGCCTGTTGGTTGCCTTCAGCCTGGTTTAGCCCATCTTCCAAGACCATTTTGCCAGGGTACGGCTACTGCACATACTACATCTTCTTGAAGACAAAAGTAAGAGTTGGGTGCCAGGTAGATACTTTTGTTTACTGATTCAGAGAGTCAGGAGGACCTGGGTTTAAATCCCCACTCTGGCACGTGCCAGCTCTGTGATCCTGGACAAGTGCTGGGGGCAACTCTCTCAGACTACAAGTAGCAAAGAATGTGTTACCTGGCAATTTTAGAAAGAGTTTCTTTATCATAAACAGCTTAAAGTTTAATTGCTATAAATATTTACTCTCAAAAAAGTTTACTCTGTATGTATTTATCTGTATACAAACTGTTTTCCCCTAACAGATTATAAAGACCTTGAAGGCAAGCACTTTTTAATTTGTGTTTTGATGTTCCCAGGACCTAGCATAGTTTCTGGCATATAGAACTTTAATAAATGTACTTTGAAGGGATGAATGAATGAATATGCTTTCACATACATTATCTCATTGAGCCTCATAACAAAATTGTGACATAGTTAAGGCAGGTACTAGCATCACAATTTTACAGAGCAGAAACTGAGGTTCCAAAGAAAGTCCTTATAATAAGCTTATGACAGTTTTGAAACTCCAACCAAAATCTACTGAATCCAAATTCTGGGCTTTTTTCATTTCACTTGATCGCCTCTCAACAAGATTGTCTTAAATCTTTGCGCTCTCTCTCAGGGTTAGGTTATGAGATACCTAGGATCAGTTGTTATTTGTGGAGTTTTTTAAAAAATAACTTCATGGATGAACTAGCTTTGTTCATGGTCATATAGCTAGCAAATATCAGATACAAGATTTGACTCTTGGCCCACCTGACTGCAGATCCAACACTCTATCACACCAGAGTATGGCATTTTTGCCATATAAAGACAACTGTCTTAGGTAGTGTGACATAATGGAGAGAAGGGTGAGCTTGTTGTCAGGAAGTCCGGGAGCACTGAACTCTGGGGAAATCACTTAATCTTTGATCTTGCTCAGATCCCTAGGCCTTATCTACTTAAGTCTTAGATAATTTGTGATCTTATTGGTGGAGGGAGTTAACCTACAGTGGCAAAAATATCAGATCCTTCATATACTCACATAAGGAAAAATGTACGTGAATTTATCAAGTTACCTAGGGCTTAAGCATATTTTAAACAATGAAAGCTAAAGAGAATTATTAATGAAATTGGTTAGAAATATGTCTTTCCATGGGTTCCACTGAAATTAATGAGTTATTACTATTTGTACAATAATGCAACCCTGAAAGAAATGGATGGAGTTCTCAAATCTTCTCCATTTGTGGAGCCATCAGGAATCCATATGAACGAATCTTTGTGTGGCATCTGCTTTTGTCATGTGAACTTAGCTACAATCTCAGTGAGGGGTAGCCATGTCTGGACATTTTCTAGTAGTCTAACAGACTACTACACTTTCATCTTAAAGACTGGTCTTACCTATTGGAGTCTGTAAGCCTTGATTATCCATTTATAAATAATTATGACCAGTGTTTTAGTAAGTTTTCTGATTCTATCTTTTCAGTGCTCAATGACCTGTAGAAATCTGTTGATTTGTGGCATCATTTATCATAGAATTGTTTAAACATAGGTGAAATGAAATTCAGGTATAAGTCAGAAATTTAAGAGAAATAGAAATGAATGCGGTTTATTTTCATGGTACTAATTGTATGTCTCCTTCAGAAATTTTGCAAAGACTTACATAGTCTTTAATGTGGCACTTTATTACTGCCTTTAAAAATAAATATAATTGGAGGAACCAGACTTGAAAGTTGTGTTCCCAAGTGCAGTTCAACACTGTAGCTCCTGATATTGTAGAGTAACATTAGGTAATGAATCATTTTCATAAAATTATTTAAGCTTTAGCTAAAAAAGTAAAATCTTGGGACAACAAATAATTAAAGAGTAAAAACAAATGCAAATTAAATGAAAGATTTTACTTTCTACATTAAAAGTAAATTAAGACATTCACAAGCCATTATCTAAGCCACCCTCCCACTCAGCTCAATGCAGCTGCATCTGAGTCAGCCTATTCACAACTCCTTTTAATTAGCAGGCTTTGTGAGGATCCCAGAGGTTGCAAATTAAAAAGAGCATAGAACACTTGAATCTATCCTACTCCGAGAGGAAATATCCTAGGCGTGACTACAAGTAATGATAAGAAATTATAAATTGTGAGCAAAAGGAGGAAAAACACCAGTAATAATTGGGGCAGCCAAAAAATACTGAGGCCTATTGCTAAGAAGCTGGATACAGAAGTGGCATTTTACCCCTATTTCATCACCTCCCAAAGTATAAATATGGTCATTAACTATAACACAAAGAATCTTCAGATGAAGGCTTTAACTCTTTACTTCTGGGACAGGATTTATTTGGTCATATAGGATTGACAGTAATATCTCTAAATGATATTCTCCAATGTCTTTCAAATTCATTGGGGCTCTAATAGGTACTGTTCTATCTGAGTCTGTGTATAGTGTTATACATTTCATGCTCTCAGAATCACAGTTTCTTCCAATTACGAGGCCACCTAGTTCAACCCATTATTGACCAAAATGCATCTACAAGACTTTTGGAAGGTGTTCATCTAACCATGAATGGAAGATAGCAAATGAGGATCATAGGAGTGGATTCCAATGTGGGTCATCTAAATGTATGTGTGTATGCATGCACGCACACACATGCATATACATGTACACGTGTATACACCCGAGGAGACACATATACATTATATGCATACACACAATTATTTATGTCACACACTTAGAAGAGGAGGACTTAAATTGTTCTACATGGATCTAGACAGACTATTCTAGAAAAATGGAAAAATTTTAAAAGTCAGCTTTAGGCTCAAAGAAAAGACATTACCAATTAGAGCTGGCCAAAGGCTTGTACCAATGGGGAGAGTACTAGAACTGGAGTTAGGAAAACCTGATTTTAAATCCAGCTTTAATCACTTACTCCTATATGACTCTGAGCAAGTCACTTATCCTCTGACTGGGTAAATTTCATCACCTATAAATTGGGTTTAATAACAGCACCTACCTCCCAGGAATGTTGTGAGGACAAAATGAGATATTTGAAAAGCATTTTGAAAATATTCAAGTGCAGTATTAATGCTAGCTACAATTAGTATTAAGGTAGCTAGGTGGTACAGTGGATAGAATACTGGCCTTGGAATCATGAAGACTCATCTTCATGATTTTAAATCCAGCTAAAGACACTTAGTAGTTATGTGACCACAGGCAGGTCACTTAACCCTGTCTGCTTCAGTTCCTCATCTGTAAAATGGACTGGATAAGCCAATGGAAAACTACTCCAGTATCCTTGCCAAGAAAACCCCAACTGGGGGTCATAAAGAGTCACACATAACTGAAACAACTCAAGAACAACAATCTGTTATCAGGAATCTTGAACAATTTTGGTCCTTTGATGGACAAGAGGCTCTAGAATTTTTTTTTGCTTTTAAGGAATTTTTTTTAAATTTATTGGTTTAATTTTTAGAGACTGGCCCTGGTGACAGTTTTAGAATAGTCATCTAAGATTGTTGTTTTCAACAAACATTTGCTAAGCATCTATTATATGCAAGACAGTGGTCTATGATTTCTGATGAAATAAACTCTCAGTCATTTTTTTCAGCAATTACCATCTTTTTTATTTTTGAAGAGGTTTTATTTGTCTGTTTTCTTCTTTTTTTAGATTTTTAATTTTTATTTTACAACACTCAGTTCCACATGTTTTTGAGTTCCAAATTTTCTTCTCCTCTGGTCCCTCCCCTTTCCCCCTCCCCGCACCCACGACGGCATATAGTCTGATATGAGTTCTATGTATACCTTCACATTAAACTTATTTACACAATAGTCAAATTGTAAAGAAGAATTATGACCAATGGAATGAATTATGAAAAAGAAGAAACAAAACCATAAAAGAATAGAAAAAAAGAGAGCAAATAGTTTGCCTCAGTCTGCATTCAGACTCCATAGTTCTTTCTCTGGATGTAGACAGCTCTCTCCATCATGAGTCCTTTTGAACTATTTTTGCACATTGTATTGCTGAGAAGAGCCAAGTCTATCAGTTAGTCATCACAGAAGCAATATGTCTGTGGTTGCGTACAATGTTCTCCTGGTTCTGCTCCTCTCACTCACTCACTCACCATATCATGTAGGTCTTTCCAGGTTATTATGAAGTCTTTATCTTCCCCACTTCTTACAGCACAATAGTATTCCATTACATTCATATACCACAACTTGTTCAGCCATTTCCCAATTAGTGGGCATCCCCTTGATTTCCAATTCTTTGCTAACACAAAAAGAGCTGCTATGAATATTTTTGTACATATGGGTTCCTTTCCCACTTGTGTGATCTCTTTAGGATATAGCCCTAGGAGTGGTATTGCTGGGTCAAATCGCATGCACATTTTTATAGCCCTTAGGGCATAGTTCCAAATTGCTCTCCAGAATGGCTGGATCAGTTCACAACTCCACCAACAATGTAGCAATGTTCCAATTTTACCACATCCTCTCCAGCATTTATCATTTTCCTGTTTTGTCATATTAGCCAATCTGACAGCAGAGATGTGGTACCTAAGAGTTGTTTTGATTTGCATTTCTCTAATCAATAGTGATTTAGAGCATTTTTTCATATACCTATAGATATCTTTAATTTCTTCCTCTGAAAACTGCCTGTTCATATCCTTTAAACATTTCTCAATTGGGAAATGACTTGTATTCTTATAAATTTGGCTCAGTTCCCTGTATATTTTGGATATGAGGCCTTTATCAGAGACACTGGTTGTAAAGATTTTTCTCCCAATTTTCTGCTCCCTCCTAATCTTCATTGCATTGGCTTTGTTTATACAAAAACTTTTCAATTGAACATAACCAAAATTATCCATTTTGCATTTTGTAATGCTCTCTATCTCTTTTTGGGTCATGAATTCTTCCCTTTACCATAAATCTGATAGGTAAACTATTCCACGCTCTCCCAAATTGCTTATAGCACCAGCCTTTATTCCTAAATCATGAACGCATTTTGACTTTATTTTGGTATATGGAATAAGATATTGTTCTATGCCCAGTTTCTGCCATACCATTTTCCAGTTTTCCCAGCAGTTTTTGTAAATAGTGAATTCTTAGCCCAGAAGCTGGATTCTTTGGGTTTAACAAAGAGTAGATTGCTATAGTCATTGACTACTGCGTCCTGTGTATCTAACCTATTCCACTGATCCACCACTGTTTCTTAGCCAGTACCAAGTAGTTTTGATGACTGCTGCTTTATAGTACAGTTTGATATCTGGTATTTCTAGGCCACCTTCCCTAGCATTTCTTTTTATTACTTCCCTTGATATTCTGGACCTTTTGTTCTTCCAGATGAATTTCGTTATTGTTTTATCCAACTCTATAAAATAATTTTTGGTAGTTCAATTGGTATGGCACTGAATAAATAAATTAATTTAGGTAAAATTGTCATTTTTATTATATTAGCTTGGCCTAACCGCAAGCAACTGCTGTTTTTCCATTTATTTAGATCTGACTTTATTTGTGTGAAAAGTGTTCCCTTATTGTGCTCATATAGGCCCTGGGTTGTCATGGCAGGTAGACTCCCAAATATTTCAGTGTCTACAGTGACTTTAAATGGAATTTCTCTATCTTTTGCTGTTGGGCTTTATTAGTAATATATAGGAATGCTGAGGATTTATGTGGGTTTATTTCATATCCTGCAACTTTGCTAAAGTTGTTTATTATTTCAATAGTTTTTGGCTTGATTCGCTAGGATTCTCTAAGTAAATCATATCATCTGCAAAAAGTGATAATTTAGTCTCTTCTTTGCCTATTCTAATTCATTCAATTTCTTTTTCTTCTCTTATTGCTAAAGCTAACATTTCAAGCATCTAGCTTAACCCCATCACATATAATGTTTGTTGATGGTTTTAGGTAGATGCCATTTATCATTTTAAGGAATGCTCCATTTATTCCTATGCTTTCTAGTGTTTTTAATAGGAATGAGTGTTGTATTTTGTCAAAAGCTTTTTCTGCATCTATTGAGGTAATCATATGGTTTCTGCTAGTTTCGTTGTTGATATGAAATTTAAAAAAAAAAAAAACTATTCATAGCTTTTTCAGGTCACTTATATTTCTCAAAATCCTCTTAACCCTCTCAGACCCAGAGAGACATCCCTTACTTAATGGTTTTAAAAAAGAGAGAAGAAAACTCAACAAAATTGACCAACACACCAACGAAGTATTACACTCTTTGCAATGCCTCGTATCTATCATCATGTGCCTTTGCAAGGAATGAACAATTCTTATTTGGGCCCAAATATATTCATTTAAATTTTCCAGTATTGTTTCTATTATTTTGCTGTTCCCATCTATTTATATTGTTTTAGTCATCTTCATGGCTGTCATTCTGATTCTGCTTACTAAATGTTGCATCAGTTCCTATGTCTCCCAACACTTTTCTTTGTTATCATAACCATCATTTATTACAACATTAGACAGCAATGCTATGTTCTATTATATCCATATACTAGCATTTGTTTAGCCATTCCCCAAACTTGGGTGTATACATTATTGAAAAGTTGTTGATACTAAAAATAAAAAAGTACATAAATGTATTTAGTTTATTTTGAGCCTTTTTATCATTAAGTTCCTTGAGATGAAAACTGAGGTGTGTAATTCTTGGGTCAAAGGGTATGGGCATTTCAGTTTAAAATTCATTTGTGAGGCAGAGCCAAGATAGCGGATGGAAAGCAGGAACTTGCTTAAGTTCTCCCCTAGGTCCCTCCAAACACCTATAAAAATGGCTCTGAACAAATTCCAGAGCTGCAGAACCCATGAAATAGCAAAAGAAAGCAGGGTTCTAGCCCAGGACAGCCTGGATGGTTGCTGGAAAGGGTCTATTACAAAGAGCTGGGAGCAGAGCAGGTATAACACCCTGAGTCAGTGAGCTGAGGCAGTTACCAGACCTCTCAACCCATGAACTCCAAAGATAACAGAGAAGGTTAGTGGGAAAAGCTGCTGGGACAGAGTGAAAGGAGTTCCCGGTGGGCCACCATCCTGGAGGTGGTGGAGGTGGTGCAGCTCTGAGGCTGTTTCCAGAGCTACAGCTGCAATAGCTTCTGGCCCCAGGCCCACCTCGTAGGAGGAATTACGTGGCAGATTAGAGCAGGAGTGGAAAGCCTGCTTTGCCCTGCCTGGATCTGGACCACAACCCTGGTCGGTGGTTCTTGAGGGAGAAGGAGTGCTGGTGTTGCAGAGCTTGCTGTGTAGAAGTAGCTCCAAAAATAGTAGTGCAGCCCCTCAAACTTGGGACAAAGTGCTCTCTACTCTACAAGCAGTCATACACTGACAAAAAGCTCAAGGGTCAAATAGTTGGCTGGGAACATGAGCATGCAGCAAAAATGGTCTCAGATTCAGACTCAGACTTTGGAATCTTTTTTTGGGTGACAAAGAACACCAAAACATACAGCAAGAAGAAGTCAACAAAGTCAAAGAGCCTACATTAAAAGCCTCCAAGAAAAATATGAATTGGTCTCAGACCATGGAAGAGCTCAGAAAGGATTTGGAAAAGCAAGCAAGAGAAGTAGAGGAAAAATTGGGAAGAGAAATGAGCATGATGCAAGAAAACGATGAAAAGCAAGTCAATGACTTGCTAAAGGAGACCCACAAAATACTGAAGAAAATAACACCTTAAAAACTAGATTAACTCAAATGGCAAAAGACCTCCAAAAAGTCAATGAGGAGAAGAATGCCTTGAAAGGCAGAATTTGCCAAACAGAAAAGGAGGTTCAAAAGACCACTGAAGAAAATACTACTTTAAAAATTAGATTGGAGCTAGTGGAAGCTAGTGACTTGATGAGAAATCAAGATATTATAAAACAGAACAAAAGGAATGAAAAAGTGGAAGACAATGTGAAAGATCTCATTGGAAAAACCACTGACCTGGAAAAAAGATCCAGGAGAGATAATTTAAAAATTATTGGACTACCCGAAAGCCATGATGAGAAAAAGAGCCTAGATATCATCTTCCAAGAAATTATCAAGGAGAACTGCCCTGATGTTCTAGAGCCTGAGGGTAAAAGAGAAATGGAAAGAATCCACTGATTGCCTACTGAAAAAGATCCCAAAAAGAAAACTCCTAGGAATATTGTCACCAAATTCCAGAGCTCCCAGATCAAGGAGAAAATACTGCAAGCAGCCAGAAAGAAACAAGTTGAGTATTGTGGAAACACAATTAGGATAACACAAGATCTAGCAGCTTCTGTATTAAGGGATCAAAGAGCTTGGAATATGATATTCCAGAGGTCAGTGGAGCTAGGATTAAAACAAAGAATCACCTACCCAGCAAAGCTGAGTTTCATGCTCCAAGGCAAAATATGGATTTTCAATAAAATAGAGGACTTTCAAGCTTTCTCAGTGAAAAGACCAGAGCTGAATAGAAAATTTGACTTTCAAACACAAGAATCAAGAGAAGCATGAAAAGGTAAACAAGAAAGAGAAATCATAAGGGACTTACTAAAGTTGAACTGTTTCGTTTACATTCCTACATGGAAAGATGATGTGTATAATTCATGAGACCTCCATATTGGGGTAGCTGAAGTGAATATACATACATACATACATATATATGTATGTATGTGTGTGTGTGTATATATATATACATGTGTGTGTATATATATATATATATATATATATAGACAGAGGGCACAGGGTGAGTTGAATATGAAGGGATGATATCTAAAAAAAATAAAATAAAATTAAGGGATGAGAGAGGAATATATTGAGAGAGGGAGACAGGGAGAGATAGAATGGGGTAAATTATCTCGTATAAAAGTGGCAAGAAAAAGCAGTTCATTGGAAGGGAAGAGGGGGCAGGTGAGGAGGAATGAGTGAATCTTGCTCTCATCAGGTTTGACTTGAGGAGGGAATAACATACACACTCAATTGGGTATCTTACCCCACAGGAAAGAAGGAGGAAGGGGATAAAAACGTGGACAATAGAAGGGAGGGCAGATAGGGGGAGGAGGTAAACAAAAGCAAACACTTTCTAAAAGGGACAGGGTAAAGGGAGAAAATTAAATAAAGGGGGACTGGATAGGAGGGAACAAAATATAATTAGTCTTTCACAACATGAGTATTATGGAAGGGTTTTACATAATGATACATGTTGAATTGCTTGCCTTCTTAGGGAGGGTGGGTGGGGAGGGAAGAGGGGAGAGAATTTGGAACTCAAAGTTTTAAAAGAAGATGTTCAAAAAGAACCTTGGTTTTGTGTCCAACTGGGAAATAAGATATACAGGCAATGGAGCGTATTAATCTATTTTGCCCTACAAGAAAGTAAGGGAAAAGGGTATGGGGGGCATTGGGTTGACAGAAGGGATGGCTGACTGGGGATCAGGGCAATCAGAATATACGCCATCTTGGAGTGGGGGAGGGAGGGTAGAAATGGGGAGAAAATCTGTAATTCGAAATCTTGTGGAAATCAATGCTGAAAATTAAAAATATTAAATAAAAAAGTTAACACAAAAAAATTAACATTCACCAAAGGCATGACACACACAGTTAAGCAGCATCGGAACAGAAAGGAGTGCTTTAGCTGAGGCTTGAAAGAACAAAAAAATTCTATGAGGTGAAGATGAGGAAGGAGTCTATTCGAGACTTAGAAGGATAGCCAATAGTAAGTCACCGACATGGTAAATAGAGTGGGAGGAGAAGAGAGGCCAGTTTAGCTGAAGTCAGAATATGAGAAGGCTATAAGGTTCAACAAAGCTGGAAGATTAGTTGTGAAGGGATTCAAAAACTAAACAGAGGAGTTTACATTTTATCCTAGAGGCAATAGGAGATCACTGGGTATGAACAAATATTTCTCAATAGAAGAATTCCAAACTATGAACTATATAAAAATGGTACAAATTAAAACAATGAGGATTCACCTGACACCCAGAAGAGAAGACAAAAATGATAGAAGATGAGAATGAATAGTCCTCTGGCTAAAGGCTGAGGAAAGACAAACATTCTAAAGTATTATTGGCGAAATACAGTATCATCTTGTATTTTCTAAACTTTTCAACCTCTTCTCTCTATTTGCATAACCAGTTTAGGTCTAGTTTAGGTCCTTACTACCTCCTGCCTGGAATCTTATAACTTTCTGTTTGGTTTCTGCTTCAAGCCTTTTCCCACTCTAATTCTCAACAGTCATTAAAATGATTTTCCTGTAGCACAAGTTTGATCAGACCTCTTACTCTTCTAGCTTATTTTCTACAGGAAATATTTTTCTTTTTGACATTTAAATCTCATCACAACCTGGTTCTACCCTACCTTTAGAGTCTTCTTACACATTACTCCATTTTTATGGTTTTTATCAAATCCTATTAAAATGCATTTGTATTTTTATTGCTAGTGCATTAAATTTGGAAAATAAACAACAGAATTGTACTTTAAAAAGCAACACTATGATGACATATTTCTTGATTTGAGTCTCTCCATTTATTTTAAACCATTTTTACATATTTTAATAAAAATCATTTGTAGATATAAATAAGCTAGTTCCTAATTAATGGTAGTTATTCCATTTAATTATATGTTCTAAGATTTATTGTTTATATTTTATAATAATGGGGGGCTATATTAGATGCTAGTTATTATTACTGCTGGACAGCTATGTGGTACAATAAATAGAGTACAAGGCCTGGAGTCAGGAAGACCTGAGTTCAAATCCATCCTGAGACACTTACTAGCTGTGTGATCTTGGGCAAGTCACAGTTTCCTTATTTGTAAAATGATCTGGGATAGGAAATGGCAAAGTACTTTTTGACACAGAAACCCCCAATAGGGTCATGGAGAGTCTGACATGACTGAAGTGGCTGAACAACACCAAAAATGATTGACTTGGCAATAATGTGCCTAAAGCAGGGTTTCCCAACTGCCATTGAGCTGTGGAAGATTTACCACAGGACATGAAACTTTTACAATCAAAGTTCTTTACTTCTTAAAAATCTTCCTTTTTTTTTTCTCTTCTTCCTTCTTGCATCCTGGTTTTTCCATCCTCAGTGCCCTCCTACTCCCATATGCTCATGCCCCACTCCACTCTGAGGCCAGAAAATGTAGATAGACTTGTTCCTTATAGAGAATTTAGATACATCAATGGTCCGTAAAATGGATCACATTGGAAAGCAATACCCGCAAATGTTTGATTGTCATATTTTGGGGGCCTTCTCACTACAGGTCTATGCAGTCAGCATAAAACTGCATTGTAATTTCACAAGGCAGCATAGACCTTAGGCCTCAGATACTAGTTGCTGATACCTCAGAGACACTCACTCACTGTGGAAGTGTTTGCTTTTTCAAAAAAAAAATTGTCTTCATCAGAACATATTAATATCTACAGTAGAAAAAAACAGAAAATATGATACCTACTTGAAGTAAGAATTTTATAGAAAAGAATGTTCTAGGCCTTATATGATATGCCTTTTCAAAAAAATCTTGTTATTAATTGATAAAGGTTACTAGGGTCATTAGCCTAAACTTATCCTACCTTTTGTATCTGAAGATTCCAGAGTTGCTGCTTAGAGATTTGAATCAAATGAATTAGATATCATACCCTTCCAATCTTCCTGTTAACTTCTTAAAATTATTTCTCTAGAAAAGTAGTGGGGCATTTTAACAGCATAATGAATTGATAATCAGGAGATGTGATCACTCGTCTAGGTTCTGGTACATTTCAGTTGTGTTATGATCTTCAAAACGACCTCACGGGATTGTGTATATGAGTGTCAATTTATATGAAATAATACAAAACACTTTGTAAAGTGAGGTGGAGGTGGAGGTCTGTACATCTGAGGGCAAGTCTCTTTATTAAGCTCTTCATTGGTGTGATAGAGGCCTCTATCCTCTTTCCTGTCCTGTTCAACATGTTTATTTATAACTTAGCTGAAGATATGGATTTATTTTTGTCACTTTTATTATACATAACAAAATTCTGAGAAAGATGAATAGAACATTGGATTACAGAATCAAGATACAAATGTATTTTGATAAATTAGAAAGTTAGGAATAAATACTAAACTGCTTAGACGATATCTCAAGGGGTGTTATATGCTTGGTTGCAATTTTTTAGATGGTTATTGGTACATTGGTAGTAAACTAGATGTAGATGACTGGCAAATTGAAATGATTTATAACCATGCAGAAGTTGAGTGAAAACATGGTAAAGGCAAGTAAAGATGAATCAACATTTGTTCTTTTCATTCTACCACCTGTAGCTTTCTCAGTTATAAATCAAATATGAGGAAAGAAAAAAATGCATGGAAAGACAATAAATAGATGCCAGTCATAGACCTTCTATAGGCCAGTGATGTAACACATACAGCCCTAAAATAATAAGTAAGCTGGAAGACAGGAAATTTGGTTACTAGTCCCACTTTTGCCACCAGCTCTCACTGTGATCTTAAGGCAGTCTATCTGGGCCCTCATTTAGTCCTTTAAAAATTAAGCTATTTCAAATGTCTATGGTTCTGTATGAACCAAGAGACAAGAATAGAATAAGGGAACTATCTAGGCATTTTAAATGGTGACACCTATATTTTTGTTACTTGGCCCACCAATAGGTTGAGTCCCTTTATAGTAATGTCCCTGCAAGTCAGTTTCATTTCATTCAACAAGCATTCCCTTTGCCGTATCTATGCCAGGTGCTGAGCTAAGGCAATAATTTGAGATACAAAGGAAAAAAGAAAATATAAGAAAATATCTCTGAATGAATTTTTATTCTACTGCATGGGCAATGTATACAGATAATAAAATAGAAAATATGTACCTGATAAATACAATTCTTGCTACTTATGGCATAAGGAAAGATCTTTATAGGAAGTGTCACTTGATCCACATCCTAAAAGGAGTTAGAGATTCTGGGAGGTGGGGGTAAGGATGGAGAGCATTCCCAGAATGTGGTATAGCTTTTAATAAGGTTCAGAGGCATGAGATGGAATAATATGTATGTACAAAGTGATATTGACTAGTTTGCCTAGAAGGTGGCATACATAAGGAAGGGAGTAAGGTCAAACTAGTATCCATCTAGACATCTTCTAAATAGAATTTTAATTCTTAAAATAGGCTGTGGAATACAGAGTTGAAATCCTTTTTTGTTAAGATGGATTTTTATTGACAGAAGCTGTTTCTTAAGATGAAAACAAGCCTCTTTTATTATTGAGTTAAACTATATCCCCAGTCTAACTAAGAAATAATTAGGTTTCATTTTTTAAAACTAAATCGCCCAAGTATTTTAAAGGTCTTAGCTTTTCCTCAGTTACTGATTCTGTGTCTTCCTTTTGTAAAGCCATATTTTAAATAAAATCATTTGGTTGATATTTATTTTTAAAAAGGCAAATTAAGCATTTAATTAAATCAGTGAAAAGAAAAAGGAAGAAAAATCCTCCATTTAGAAAGTAAATTCTTAAAAGAAAAACAGTCGTGGCTTGGAATATGAGGATTAGGCAGTAAGACACAACTGTCTAAAGATATACAAGGAACTCTGAATTCTTCCCCCCTAAAATTGTTGGTCAGTTAATTACAGTCTATTGATAATCATTTTCCACACAAGCTATTGGTGAGAAAATGGAACTATGCACATCTGCCATCAAAATCTTAGACTATAGTTTTTCACTGTACATAAATAGCCCTAGTGTATGCATGATTTGTGAATCCAAATATATTAGATTGATAAACTTGAGGAAAAGCAAGGAATCTTTCAAAAAACCTCCAACAATTCTCAATTTTACAATGTACAAAGAACAGAGCCAAATTTAATAATATCTTTGTCATATACAAAGTCATTTCACAATTCCTACTGGTCTACGTGACCTAGAGCAAAAATCCCTGCAAATTCAAGATGTGGCTGTTTACATGAACATGACCTAGGTCACAAAAGATGAGTGAACTTCATTCTATTTTAGAAAGGCAACCTGGCAGTTTTCTTTTCTTTAACATTTACTAACATTTCTCTAGCAAAATCACTTTCTAGACACATAAAGGCCTAGGATTTGCAATATATTGGATTAGATGGCATTTTTTAATCTTAAATTCTGCTCTGCAATATTGCATTTGGCCTTTTTGGGAGATGGAATTTTTTATTGAAGTCATCTGTTCTCAAGGAGATAATCTGCTTGTTTGGCTCAGATTCTCTATAAAATTCAGTTTGCTATTTTAGCCTGTTAAGCTATACGATGATCAGCATAATAATTTATGATTCTGAGGGCTATTCATTGGGTATGATGAGGTTTTGTCACCTAGTCTACATATAATTTACAATAGAAGCCAAGACCTGACCCCAAGTTATAAATGAAGCAAACAATGTAGAAATCTAGGAAAGTGCAAGACAGATGGCATTTGTTTATTTGGTTTATAGTCATACATACTTCAAGCTTCAAATTAGTTCTCAATCTTGAAGAGTTTGATTAATAATAAATACATTCAAATTTCTGTACCTACAAAAAGTAGAATAGGTGTAGTCTTCGTGAAATAAAGGAAAAGTCCCTGTCATTTTACTTCAGTCCTTGATTATCAAATATAGCTTAAATAATTAACTAGAAAAAAGTTTCTGTTTTTAATTTTCTCTCAATATAACACTGGTAGTACATGTGCTGGTCAATGTTTTTTCAAAATGTCTTTCTATTGCTGAAAAGTGAGGGAGCTTCAGAATGCTAACTCTCATTAAAAGACACTGACTCAACCTGGTTGGCCCATTTTTTAGACCTTGTTCCTTCAGAGACACGCATAGACCAGATGCCTCTAAAAGGAAATAATGATTTTCCAGGTGTATTAAGCATAGAACCTGCTTGCTAGTATTAGCACCCTGGGACATGAACAATATATACAACCGAAAATTCCAGAGATTCAATGGACTATCAACTGACTATGTGGGCCAGATTCTGGAAAAGTGAGCTTACACTATTATACAGAGAGAGCTAGTCTTCTAAAGAAAATCACTTTTGGAGAAGAGATAGGAAAAAAAAAATCCATATAAATTACTACTATGAAGTAACAACGGGCAAAGTGAGGCAATGGCTTATTCATCTGCTACCTTCACGCATGAAAAAGACTAGGGCTTAACTGATTCATTGCCATAGTCAGCAATTCACCGGCCTGTTAGTAACAGTATTAGAACCGGGGAGTGCGGATGAAAGGTAACGGGTGCGCTTTTGTTGTTTCTGTTCTTTCTTTTTTTGGTATTTGTTATTAGCTTTATTATTAACTTAACGGAAGCATTTAGTGAAATAATATAATAAGAAAAGTAAGAACAGAATTTTCCTATAACTTTATAATATAAAATGCAGTACATGTTAACATATTAATAATGCATAGTTAATTATTATAGTTATATAGTTATATTATAGATAATAATTATAGTTAATTATGAATTATTTCTATATTATTATATATACAAGTACACTGTTTACAGAGACATTGTTGCTTTTATCAGCATAAGTATTTTGATGGTGGTATTATTGGTATTATTACAAAAAAGGAGAAAAACAGTGGAAGGCAGAAATTAAAAGGTGTTGAGTACTGACATATCATGAAGCCATTTTTTCTGAGCCCAGATATTTATAATCATAAAGGCTATGAAAATATTACTGTGGGTAACAAATAATGATTGCCAGTACCTTACCTATATAGAAAAGCAAAATCAGAGTAAATTTTAACTAAATTTCATTTTATTTTGAATACCATGAGTGAAAAATCAGATTTAGAAGTCATTACTTGGGAAATAACAAAGCTATCCTGAGAGAAAAACATTTATTATACAGAGGTCATTTTGTCTGGTTCCCATGGGAAATTAAGTTAACAGACCCATTTACTGTTATACTAGGTGTGTTAGACTGTTCATCTGAAGCTATTTGGCCCAAAATGATTCCTTAAAGTTAGGAATACATTTTCTTACGAGCATGTATTATGATTTTCAAATTATGAAATAGGGTTGGGGTCCTAAAATGGAAGAAGAGAAACTTGATTCTTCCTAGGCAATCTATTTTCAAGTACTCAAATAATAATTAAAAAAAAAACACTTTCGTTTCAAGATCAGCACTCGCAGAGTCAACATAAGTTCATTGCATCATCTACGATCTGTCATGGCGCGTTTAACCTAAAGATGATGAATTGTTTGAGCATGACAGATAGTACTCTGATGTTTCATAATGTGCCATGATAATCACACCGAGATTAAGAGCAAGTTCCCTATGTGAAACAGACACCAATATCTGATGTTTAGAGAACACAGGTATCCCCTATTGTATGACAGCTCACTAAGATAAAGCCTTGACATTACTAGACTGATAAATCAGGTAACAGCTTTACCTAACCATGTCACCTTGAAGTTTGCACATAAGCTGTTTTAAAGCCTTTGCATAAGTTCAATTCCACAAGCATTTACCAAGTACCTGTTACATACCAGGCATTTTACTAGGTTTGAGGGATAAAGAAGACCAAACTGTAATGTTTGTCCTCAAGGAACTTACATTCTATTGGGACAAAAAGGTAGATACATAAGTAATTACAAAATATATTATAAAAAAAATACAATGAACAGAACAGAGAGCCATTACAACTGAAGCTTCCTTGAGGAGGTAGTCATTGAACTCAGTGATACTGCTCATAATATTGGATCATCCTTCTTCATAAGATATTATAAACAAATATTTTTTCTAACCTGATGCTGCCTTTAGCTGCAATTTCTCTGCTTGGTAAGTCACATTTACTGACTAAGGTATTTTTAGACTTTTTGCTCTCTCTGTTATATCAGATGACTTACACTGACTGAACTTCTCAATAAAATGCTCAGTATCTATAGTTTCTTCTATTCATATTTAATTTTCATCACCAATAAGTTACTAAAAGAGCTGTTTGTTGTTGTTTGAATTGTACACCATCTCAATTATGTACTTTTTATTCTCTATATTGTACTACTTTTATGCTTTGATATAAAGACAATTCTGACTTTACACATAGAGAAATTCAGAAATGATTCTCAGATCAATAGTGGCTGATAGCCTGTGTATTAAAATATAATAAATATTATTTTCCTTAGGATACTCAAGTATTCACAATGGGAAGGTGTGAGATTTCTGTGTTACTTGTAAATGTTTTTGGCTTCTTAAATTCTTTATATCTGACTCTTACTTTCTAATGTTTTTGTCATCCTCATCTATTTCTTCCTTTTTCATTGATATCACCAGAATAACTATATTTGTTGATGTAACATAGATGGTCTAATTAAGTCCTTCATATAATTTCTTTATTTCTGTAACTTGTTGTATGCCAGGTGTTAATGCATGCACTTGTAATTATTTTTGTGGTGGTATTGTAGGAAAATGTTCATCAATCTTGCAATATAAGACATCAAAAAATCCTGTGAAATACTATATCTTATTGCTTTGGACCTCTGAATAATAGTAAGTTTACTAATACCTTCATTTGCTTTCCAAGGACAACGTGTGAGTCATATTTTCATGAGCCAAACCTTTATCTTCCAGTTTCTTTTGTAGCAAGAACACCAATCTTGATAAAATTCAGTTCTTCCAGTAGTATATTCATTAGTTCTGATCATTGGAGAAGTGCCTTACATTTAATATGCCAATAGAAACATGAATGTTTACAGATTATTTTAAAATTTTATTCTTAGCATCTTGTGTTTTCTCTTCCATTACTCCAGAAGTACATAAGAACCACATAATAAAAAAGTAAGTAAATAATAAAAACAGGAAAATAAATTTGTGACTTATTCTTTAAGACAGAATCCTAGGGCAAATGCTTTCTATTTTTTATAAACTCCCACTCTTAAAAAAATATTCTGAACCTAAACACCAAATAAAATTGGCATTTCTATATGCATATACCTTAACTTGCCTTCAATGTATCTCCTTCTCCTGTTTCAACCTCTCTATTTTTTTTTATTTACAAAGCTTTATTCCAGCAAGGGAGGGGAGCAGGCCCATTGGCAGAGGTAGGGAAAAGGGAACGTGGGTAACAGGGCAGATTGAGGGTGAGGGGAACCTTGTCCCACCCCCACCCAGAACAAGTACACATCCCCACACACATAGGCTGGGTTGCATTCCTGGCATCGAAGCGAAACAAAACTAATCAGTACCAAATCCTTTTGATGACTACTACTTGTTAATATATTTTAACATCTGATACTGCTAGACCTTCTTCTCTCATCATTGTTTTCATCATTTCTCTTGATGTTATTGACCTTTTGTTTCTCCAGATACACTTTTTTATTTTTTCTAGGTCTAGAAAATAATCCTTTGGTAGATATTTGGAAGTAAAAAACTGGATTAACTTAAGTGATGTTATCATTTTTATTATAGTGTCTCAACTCGCCCATGAGCAATTAATATTTTTCCAATTATGCAGGTCTGTTTTATTGCTATAATTAGTCAGCAGTAAACAATTATTAAGTACCTACTATAGATGCTACTATATGCCAGGCATTGTGTTAAGCTCTTGGGATACAAAAAAAGAAGCAAAAATAGTTCCTGCCATCAAGGAGCTCAAAATCTTATATGGGAAACAACAAACAAATACATATCTACCAACAAGCTATATACAGGATTAATAAGAATTAAAAGGAGTAAAGAATTATAATTAAGAGGAGCTGGGCAGGATTTCTTACAGAAGATAAAATTTTAGTTGGCACTTAAAGGAGTCCAGGGAATCCAATATTAAGAGCTGAAGAGGGAGAGCATTTCAGGCATTGAAAACAGGAAAAAAAATGCCCCAAGGCCAGAGATGAAAGCAAAGAGGTCAATGTCATTACATGGAAGAATCTGTGACAAGGAGATGTAAAAAGATATTAAGGGGAAAAAAAACAGATTGGAAAAGTCAGAGGGGGCTAAGTTTTGAAAGGCTTTGAATGCTATACAGAGGATTTTGTATCTGATTCTGGAGGCAAAAGGGAGCCACTGGAGTTGATTGAGTAGAATGATGACATGGTCAAAGTCGCACTTCAGGAAAAGCACTTTGGTGGCTGAATGGAGGATGAATTGGACTGGAGTGAGATTTAAAGCAGATAGACCCATCAACAAGCTATTTCAAGAGTCTAGAAGTGAGGTGATAAGGACTCACACTGAAAGTATGGCAATGTCAGAGTGGAAAAGAAAATGTATTTCAGAGATGTTGCAAAGGTGAAATCGACAGTCCTTAACCATAGATTGGATCTAGAGTGGAGTCAGGGAAGATATAGTGAGGAGTTAAGGATGACACCTAGATTGTAAGCCTGAAGGACTAAAAGGATGCTTTTATCCTCTATGGTAATAAGGAGGTTAGGGGTAGAGGGAGAGTTCAGAAGGAAATACAAGTTCACCTTTGGACACATTGAGTTTAAGATGTTGGTTGAACGTCCAGATTGAGATGTCTGAAAGAATATGAATGTTTTGTAGTTGCATTCATAAAGTTTCCATGCAGTACTCAGTAGATAGACTTATAAGAATTTTATACATTATGGAGCTCTCCAGTTCAATTTTGTTCTATTTATAACTACTCTGTTTAGCAGAGGGTGGCATTTAAATAGTAATGTAAAGTAGATTTTGGAAAAGCCTTCTCAACATCTAATGATTTAATCTTGTTGGTTTTTTATTCTTTTTTATTATTAATATTGCTTATTGCATTATTAACTTTCCTTATATTGAAATATCCCTACATTCAAAGTGTAAATTTGTCCTTGTCATAAAGTAAAATATTTTCATTTGTTATAACTTATTTGTTAATATTTTAGTTAATATGTTTCCATCAATGTTGATTAGGAATGTTAGTCTATATGGTTTTTTTCTCTACTGCATCTCCTTTTGGTTTAGATTTGGTTTAAATAATATCCACATAATAAAAATAAGCTTGAAAAGATACCTTTTTCTCATTTTGCAAAATTTATGTAACATTGGAATTAATTTTTCTTTGAATTTTGATGGAACTCCCTTATAAATATATTTCATTTTAGATACCAGTTTTGTGGGCATATGCTTTGGAAAGATAATAATTTTGAGGTCTCTTTTATCATTTTTTATGTGAACAGTTTGTTTTATTCAATCAGTTTTAATTAACCTAGCTACTTATAGCATTCCTTTAAACAAACTGTCTCATGGTTTTATTTATTAATTTTTTGCATTTTTATTTTTATCAATAATATTTTGACTTTTCAGAAATATTTTGTTCTTTGACACACTAATTATTTAGGATTGAATTATTTAGTCAAATTAGTTTTAATTATTTTCTTAAATATCTTTTATTGAGTATTGTTTTATTATACTATACTCAGTAATGATATGTTTAGTATTTTGGGCTCTTCGAATTTGTAAGTGAGGTTATTTTATGCCCAATTATATAATCAGTTTTGGTGAAAGTGTCATACATGTCTGACAAATATGTAATCTCTTTCTATTCTCTTTCAGTAATGACCATAGTTCTTTCATCTATTTTTTAAAGTCTTTTTCATGTCCTTAATTTATTTCTTGTTTATCTCTTTCTTAGATTTGTCCAGGTCAGAAAAATGTATATCAAGATTCTCAACTACTGTAACTTTACTATCTAGTTCTCTCTGAAATACAATTAACTTTTCCTTGAAATGTTTAGATAACACATTTGGAAATATATATACTAAGTTGATAACTAATTCTAAAGCTGTTAAACATAAAATTTCAATATTTATCCATTTTATTGTATCTTTTAATAGTAATCTTGTCTGTTACCATGATTGCTACACTTGTTTTTCTTAACTTCACCTGAGACAAAATGGATGCTACTCTATCTCCTTATTTTAAAGTCTACGTGAATATTTAGCATTTAAATTTGTTTCTTATAAACAGCATGCTGTTGTATTTTCTTTCTAATCCATTCTTCTTTCCTCTTCCATTTTATGAGTGTGTTTATCCCATTCGCATTTATGAAAACAATGTTAATTGTGCCTTTTCTTCTACCCTATCCTCTTACTTCCTTTCTTTGTGTTTGTCCCTTCTTTACAAATAAAAAGGAGAATAGTTTAAAAGAAGTTTGCTTAGCACTTATATATAAAGGATGCGATATATATCTAATCTTTTGACCCTCTTCTCTTTTCCTTGCCCTCGACCATAGGTTTTTAAATCTTCTTTTCTTTAAATTCTTTTTCTTCCAGTTTTCCCTTTCAAAATTGAAGGTTGTTTTGCTTATGGCCTGTCATTATTCTTCAGGCAATTTTTAGTTGTGTCCAAATCTCCATTACCCAACTGGGATTTTCTTGGAAAAATAATGGGATGAATATAGTTAAGTCTTTCACAACATGAGTATTGTGGAAGGGTTTTACATAATGATACACTTATGGCCTATGTTGAATTGCTTGCCTTCTTAGGGAGGGTGGGTGGGCAGGGAAGAGGGGAAAGAATTTGGAACTCAAAGTTTTAAAAGCAGGTGATCAAAAAAAAGTTTTTGCAAGCAACTAGGAAATAAGATATACAGGCAATGGGGCATAGAAATCTATCTTGCTGTAACCAAATTGTCTTTGTTTTCTTTGAGTGACTCAATTTATCTCAGTGAGCTTTACTAGGTGCTAAGCCCCAGGCCCAAACCCCATTAGGTGTTAATGTAATCCATGTGGATGTGAACATCCCAGGGTCCTAAGGGGAGGGGCCAACTCAAGAACCAATCACCAGAGCCTGAGCTCTGGTGATTCAGATGATGTCTGATGATGTCTAAAGCCCTATAAGAAGGGAGGACAGAGGTATTGGTGCGGGGCTCTGGAGATGGTGCTGATGAGGAGACTCCGGGCAGCTGTAGCTAAGGAGCCCTCCAGCTTGTAAACCCGGATGTTGAAACTTTGTTGAACTGTGGTAACTATCTGTTGGGACTTGAATCAGACAAAGTCTACTGATGTCTGTAATTTGCATTTTGTTTTGAAGTTCAGGGTGCTGGTTTTTTTCCCCTGAACTAACTGAATGATATTTGAATTTAATTCAAATGATTAGCACAAGTAAGCTTGTCAACCCCTTTACCTTGCTTTCCTTAATTAAGCAGATCGAAAGAACCTGTGCTGTTGGCAGCTTTCTGGGTGTTGGCTGTGGATGAATCTTATACCCCCACAGAAGCTGCCAGCCGGGTTGTTGACACACTTGCCCTACAAGAAAGTAAGGGAAAGGGGAATGGGGGGAAGTGGGGTGACAGAAGGGAGGGCTGATTGGGGAACAGAGCAATCAGAATATATCCCATCTTGGAGTGGGGGGGAGGGTAGAAATGGGGAGAAAATTTGTAATTCAAAGTCTTGTGAAGATCAATCCTGAAAACTAAAAATATTAAATAAATAAATAGAAAATAGTGGAACGGTTTGCCATTTCTTTCGTCACTATAGTTTACAAATGAGGAAACTGAGGCAAGTGGAGATGAGCAACTTTCCCAAGACCACATAGCTAACAAGTGTCTGAGGCTGGATTTGAACTCAAGAAGATGAGTCTTTCTAACTCCAGTCCTGGCACTCTATTCATTGTGCCACCTAGTTTGTTTATGGCTAGTTTCTCTTAACCTTCTTCTCCTTTCCTGCATCCTTTTGACAATCTATTTTCCTGCTGAGTTCAAAAAGCATGGGTTAAATAGATTAAAAACCTATTTAAAACCACAATCTTGTTGTGTATTTATGTGTGTGTTTGAATGTGCTTCTATTTCTCACTGATGCCAATCTGTAACAAATATAATTTATTTTTAAAATATATATTCCTTATCTGTCTTCCCATCTCTCTAATTCAAATACTCTTCTGTCTCTTCATTATGCACTCTATATCAAAGATCTGAAATCAGAACATTTAAGTGTTACAACAATTTGGCTAGCAGTTGCTGTGGGGGTGAAAGACCAACGCAAGACCAACAATAAGAATGCTGCCAGCACAGGTTCTTTTGATCTGCTTTACTAAGGAAAGCAATGTTAAGGGGTTAACAATCTTACTTTAATCCAACATATACATATAAACTCACGGTTCAGGAGGAAAAGCCAGCAACCTGAACTTCAGAGCAAATACAAACAAGTTACAAACATACATGATATAAATACAACAGATCACAATTCATAGTTACCAAGAAACCATCAACATCTGGGTTCATGACCCAGGTAGCTCTTAACAACAACTGGCCCAGAGTCATGTGCCACTCCTCCAGTGGCTCAGAGCCCCAAGCAAACAACTCTGTTCTCTCTTTTTATATACTCTTTAGACGCATACTATTGGCTCTGGTCTTAGCAACTCCCCTTAGGGCCCTGGGGGCTTCACGCCCATATTGGCTTAGCACCTAGTAATTAGGGGTTTGGGCCTGGGGTTTAGCACCTAGTAAGGTTTAGTCAAAGGCATTTGATTACTTTAGCATTTCTACCTACCTTAATTAATATTACAGTTAGTCTCTTGAAAAATAATTTTTTTTCATTTTATTTTTAGGATATCTTTTTGTCTGTGTTTAGGATGGTTTTTCTTCCATTTTTTATTATGTGTAACTAACCACATTGTGCTAAAGTGCTGTTATATCATTAATAAAATGACAAAACTTTGTTATTACAACAATAAAAGGTATAACGTCAGAAGACAGTTTAAGATCTTCGAAGTGTAGGTTAGCGATTGAAACTTTTTACAGAGATTAGACACTTTCTGTTTTATAGTGTAAAGAGTGTTGAATTTTGAGTAAGAAGACACAGGTCTGAGTCCCAACTCTATCCCTTAACGGATGTATGTGACTGTGAAAACTCACTCAAATTCTCTAAACATTTTGCTCTCTTCAAAATAAACATTGCAAGAAAACTTCCCACGTAAGTGACTGAGGAAACATGTTGAAGGAATGTTTTGAAACCAAGAATACTCTTTAACCCAACTCACTTTAAAAGGTAAATAAAGGCATTGGAAAAATTGTGGGTAACTGCTTTTTAAAAGCTGTATTCTCTAGAACTTACGTGGAAAGAATGAGTCACTGAAATAAAAAAAGTTTACCTTTGATGGCCTACTAGTTGGCTAGTCTAAACCATTAACTTAGGTTCACAATCTTGATGTCCTTTTCTACTCCCAACTCTCATTTATCCCAGATATTCAGTCAGTTGCCAAATCTTTTCACCTGTACCTCTACATTTCTCACATCTAACAACAACACATGCATATCCTTTGATCCAGCAATACTACTACTAGGTCTGTCCCCAAAAGAAATCAAAGAAAAAGGAAAAGAGACCTATATGTATAAAAATATTTATAGCAGCTTTTTTGTGGTGGCAAAGAACTGGAAATGAAGGGATATCCATTAATTGGGAAATGGCTGAACATTTTGCTGTATATAATTGTGAAAAAGTACTTTTGTGCTATGACAAGGAGACTGGTTTCAGAAAAACATAAGATGATCTATATGAACCGATTCAAAGTGAAGTGAGCAGAATCAGTAGATCCTTACATACAGTAAGAATAATATTGTAATAATGATCAAGTGTGAAAGACTTACCTACTCTAATCAATTCAATTTCAAAGGACTGGTGATAAAAAATGCTACCTACTTCTAGAGAAAGAACTAATGGTTTCAAAGTGCAAATTGAAGTACAGTGTTCTCACTTTATTTTTCTTGCTTTTTTGCACAATATGGCTAACATGGAAACATGTTCTTCATGATTTCACATGTATGATTTCTTGAGTCATTTCAGTCATGTCTGTTTCTTTGTGACCCCATTTGGAGTTTTCTTGACAAAGATGCTGAAATGGTTTGCAATTTCCTTCTCCAGCTTATTTTACAGATGAGAAACTAAGGCAAACAGGATTAAGAGACTTGCCCAGGGTCACACAGCTAGTAAGCATCTTAGGCCAAATTTGAATTCAGGAATATGAGTCTTTCTGACTCCAGTGCCAGCAGTACATCCACAATGCCTACTGCCACTTTATATTATATATGTAAATTGATATCACATTGCTTGCCTTTTCAGTCTATGGAAGAAGTACATGAGGGAGAAAGAGAATCTGGAACTCAATATTTTTTAAATGTTAAAAACAAATAAATAATAAATAAAACAATAAAAAGTAGCATTTGTATAGCACCTTCTAAATACTACATTAAACACTTTACATTATCTCATTTTTTTAAAATTTATTTATTTAACATATTTTGTTTTCAGCATTGATTTTCACAACTGTTTGAATTACAAATTTTCTCCCCATTTCTACCCTCCCCCCCACTCCAAGATGGCATATATTCTGGTTGCCTTGTTCCCCAGTCAGCCCTCCCCTCTATCACCCCCCTCCCCTCTCATCCCCTTTTCCCTTCCTTTCTTGTAGGGCAAGATAAATTTCTACGCACCATTGCCTGTGTATCTTATTTTTTAGTTGCATGCAAAAACTTTTTTTTTGTTTTTGAACATCTGTTTTTAAAACTTTGAGTTCCAAATTCTCTCCCCTCTTCCCTTCCCACCCACCCTCCCTAAGAAGTCAAGTACTTCAACCTAGGCCACGCATGTATCATTATGTATAACCCTTCCACAATACTCATGTTGTGAAAGGCTAACTACATTTTGCTCCTTCCCAACCCATCCCGCTTTATTGAATTTTCTCCCTTGACCCTGTCCCCTTTCCAAAGTGTTTGTTTTGATTACCTCCACCCCCATCTGCCCTCCCCTCCATCATCCGCCCCCCCGTTTATTTTTTTTATCTTCCTCCCTCTTCTTTCCTGTGGGGTAAGATACCCAACTGAGTATGTATGGTATTCCCTCCTCAGGCCGAATCTGATGAGAGCAAGGTTCACTCATTACCCCCTCACCTGCCCTCTCCCCTCCTCCCACAGAACTGCTTCCTCTTGCCACCTTTATGCGAGATAATCCACCCCATTCTATCTCTCCCTATCTCCCTCTCTCAGTATGTTGCTCTCTCATCCCTTAATTTCATTTTATTTCTTTTACATATCTTCCCTTCATCTTCAACTCACCCTGTGTCTGTTCTCTCTCTTTTACATATATAAAAGCACACATATATATATATATACCTACATACACATGCATACATATACACATAGATACATACGTACATACACATTCACCTACATATATACATAAATATATATGCATATTCCCTTCAACTACCCTAATACTGAGGTCTCATGAATCATACACATCATCTTTCCATGTAGGAATGTAAACAAAACAGTTCAACTTTAGTAAGTCCCTTGCAATTTCCGTTTCTTGATTACCTTTTCATGCTTCTCTTGATTCTTGTGTTTGAAAGTCAAATTTTCTATTCAGTTCTGGTCTTTTCACTGAGAAAGCTTGAAAGTCCTCTATTTTATTGAAAGTCCATATTTTGCCTTGGAACATGATACTCAGGTTTGCTGAGTAGGTGATTCTAGGTTTTAATCCTAGCTCCATTGACCTCCGGAATATCGCATTCCAAGCCCTTCAATCTCTTAATGTAGAAGCTGCCAGATCTTGGGTTATTCTGATTGGGTTTCCACAATACTCAAATTGTTTCTTTCTGGCTGCTTGCAGTATTTTCTCCTTGATCTGGGAGCTCTGAAATTTGGCAACAATATTCCTAGGAGATTTCTTTTTGGGATCTATTTGAGGTGGTAATCGATGGATTATTTCAATTTCTATTTTGCCCTGTGGCTCTAGAATATCAGGGCAGTTCTCCTTGATAATTTCTTGAAAGATGGTATCTAGGCTCTTTTTTGATCATGGCTTTCAGGTAATCCAATAATTTTTAAATTATCTCTCCTGGATCTATTTTCCAGGTCAGTGGTTTTTCCAAGGAGATATTTCACATTGTCTTCCATTTTTTCATTCCTTTGGTTCTGTTTTATAATATCCTGATTTCTCATAAAGTCACTAGCTTCCACTTGCTCCAATCTAATTTTTAAAGTAGTATTTTCCTCAGTGGTCTTTTGGGCCTCCTTTTCCATTTGGCTAATTCTGCCTTTGAAGGCATTCTTCTCCTCATTGGCTTTTTGGAGCTCTTTTGCCATTTGAGTTAGTCTGTTTTTTAAGGTGTTGTTTTCTTCAGTGTATTTTTCAGTATTTTTTTGGGTCTCCTTTAGCAAGTCATTGACTTGTTTTTCATGGTTTTCTCGCATCCTTCTCATTTCTTTTTCCAATTTTTCCTCTACTTCTCTAACTTGCTTTTCCAACTCCTTTTTGAGCTCTTCCATGGCCTGGGACCAGTTCCTGTTTTTCTTGGAGGTTTCTGTTGTAGGCTCTTTGACTTTATTAATTTCTTCTGTCTCTATGTTTTGGTCTTCTTTGTCAGCAAAGAAAGAATGCAAAGTCTGAGACTGAATCTCGGTGCGTTTTCGCTGCCTGGCCATATTCCCAGCCAACTAACTTGACCCTTGAGTTTTTCAATGGGGTATGACTGCTTGTAGATTACAGAGTTCTATGTTCCACATTTGGGGGGGAGGTGCCAGCTCTGCCACACCAGCACTGCTCCTTCCCCAACCCCCAACCCGAACTGGGCTTAGATCTTTGGCAAGCTGTGCACCCCTGCTCTGATCCGCCACTTAATTCCTCCCACCAGGTGGGCCTGGAGGGGAAAGTAACAACAGCTGTAGCTGCTCCACCTCCGCTGCCCCCGGGGCTGGAAGCCAAACCTCGAACTCCTTCCACTCCCGCAGCTTTTCCCACTAACCTTCTCCGCAGTCTTTGGCGTTTGTGGGTTGAGAAGTCTCGTAACTGCCGCAGCTCACATACTCAGGGCGCTAGGGCCCCCTCCGCCCGGCTTCTGGTCTGGATGGTCCACGCCGCTCAGGCTGGGCTCTGCTCCACTCCGTTCCCAGCTCCCAGCTCCCAGTTCCGTGTGGGATAGACCTCACCCAAAGACCATCCAGGCTGTCCTGGGCTGGAGCCCTGCTTCCCTCTGCTGTTTGGTGGGTTCAGCCGTTCTATAATTGGTTCAGAGCCATTTTTTATAAGTTTTTGGAGGGTCTCCGTACGGAGCTCACATTATTCCCTGCTTACCAGCCGCCATCTTGGCTCTGCCCCCCACATTATCTCATTTAATCTTTGCAACAAGCTTAAAAAAGTAGGTATTGCTACTGTCCCCATGTTACGGTTGAGGACATTGAGGGCCATACAGCTAGTAAATGCCTGAGTTTGAACTCTGGTCTTTTGACTCCAGGCTCACCCACTCACTCCACTCCACTGCTCCACCTAGCTTCCTCTTTCAATCAATATCTTTACTTCACTACATTTATCCCCTTCTCCCTGGTCATACAGCTACCACTCTAATTCAGGGTCTCATCATCTCTTTCCTATAATGGCGCAATCTAAACACATCTTCCTGCCTCAACTTGCTTTGATCCAATCTCTCCTACATACAGATATCAAAATAATTTCCCTAAAGAATAGCTCTGATCACCACTTATTCACTCAGTAAACGCCAATGATTCCTTATTACCTCTAGGATAATATATGCTCTGCTTTATTTCACATTTAAAGCTCATCAGAACATGACTTCACCTACAACAATAGGGCTAGAATGACCAACCAGTAGCCAGTTCTTGAAGCTGGAAGAATATGTAGATATTTCCTGCATGGTTCGAGTCTAAGAGACACAAATAAAATTGGGCGGGGGTGGGGGGCAGAGAATGAGCCAGTTCCCAGTCATGCATGACTGAGGGACTTGTAATATGTGATGATGAACAATCTTCTAGTTGTCTGAGGAGCAAGATCTGATAGCTCAGGGACCACTTAGCAACACTTGAGTGTATAACCAAAAGAGGCAGGTTAGCTCTTCATTCTTTGCCATTGAATTGCAAAGTGCTCAAAAAATTTGCTGAGGGTCTTGGCACTGGTCATAGCCTCCACTGGGCTGCTAGACCTAGTATGAAGTTCAGCATCTCTGCTGAGCTGCACAGATATGTTTCAGGGCCAGGCTGCTCTTCTAGTGCTATTACTGTTCCTCTGGCTACTGCTTCTATTACTATTCAGTTTCAGCATTGATTGGTACCTGTGGTGGCACCTCAGAATATCCCAAGGTGACAAGGTCATCTGGTCACTTTTATTTCAGAACTTATATTTACCTAAGATTAGGAAGAAATAAATGCAGAGACAAAGGTCATCTTAGGATCTCTACTGTCCCAGCTTGGAGGGAAATAAGACCATTGCTGCTACTTCCCTAACCAATTCAAAGTATTCCTACCTCATTCTAAACCAAAAAGGAGAAGAGAGATGTTATAGGGATGAACCACACCTTTTGTATACACACTCATTTCTGGCTCAGCAATCTCTGATTCATCAAATCATCTGGATTCGCAGCCAATTAAAAGATCTTCAATCATCACACAGTTGTTATTTGTCCTTCATTTTCAAAGAGGACCAATGACATCACAAGGTGATGTATTGATTTGTATGTGAATTGGATGTAAGTGAGGCAGATTTGCACAAAGTCCAGTGGCAAGACAAAAGTCAAGATGACTGGTGATGGCCTGGGATGGTGTCTTTGCTGTCTGACCAAGCTATGTGTAGTACCTGCTTCAGTCACCTTCGTGGCCATTGGTACAAATTGTTCACATCTGCCCATTCCACTAGGGTAAGTCTTTACATACTTGGGATACACATCCCCCAAACTCACATAACAGGTCTGAAGCCTGTTGATTACCCTCAATCTGGTTTAGCCTGTGCCTAGACGGTTTGCCAAGGATGTAGCCACTGCATGTGCTACAGCCTCTTGGAGCCATAGGTGAAAGTTGAGTGCCAGGTGGACACTAAAGTGGATGAACAGCCCTGAAAAACACTCAACAAATGATCACCAGAGGTGCTAGTCCTCTTTGAACACCTATACACCCCAACACACAATACCAATTTCTCAGTGATATGACCCCTAGAAACAGATTCTTTTGAAGTTTCTACATTATCACTTGGACTGGAACCAGGCAAAGTTTAGTGACTGGATTTCTTAGATCAATACACCTCTATAAAAATATCTTTCAGGACTTAATGTGAATCATTCCACTTAATGCACTTTTATAATCTAATAATGTTAGACGCACCATCATAATGTTCCCTGTAAATCTATCAGCCTCCATACTTCTGAATAGGTTATATCTCCCATGCCCAGAATGCCTTTCCACCTCACTTTTTTCATCTTAGAATTCCTGTATTCTTTAAAAATTTACCTTCTATATGAAGCCATTCTTTACCTATTAGCTGCTAGTTTCTCACTCATCAAATTATTGCACTGGTTTTTGTGTGTGTGTGTGTGTATGTGTATGTGTGTTTTTTGTGAGTGTGAGTGCGCGTGCACGTGCTCGAGTGTATGTTGCTCCCCCCACCCCTTAAGACTATGAGTTCCTTGGGTGCAGGGATGGCTTTTCCCTTTTGTCTTTGTCCCTGGTGCCTGGAAAAAGGTCTGACAAATAACAGGCAGTCGATCAATGTTCATTCAGATTTACTTACACTTTCAAGAAATGACTTTAAAATGTATATATACCAATGCACACTAGACATACGGCCATGTTTGGTCAATTAGTTGCTCAGTGACCCCAAACAACTCCATAAAAGTTTAAGTTAGAGATGATCAATGGATCTTCATTGAAGGAAGAATTTTCCATACTAGAAATTTCTTATATTTCTTATACTTATTAAGTCATGAGTCTAAAATACATATGTGTATATAATATAAACATATATGTGAGTAAATAATATATATATATGTGTGTGCTTATACAGTGTATATACATGCGCATATGAGAGATATAATAAACACATGTGTACATTATATATACATGCATATATATATATATATATATATATGTAAAAAACATATTTGTTCTGGACCCATGGGAAATATGCACACATATATATAATATACATAAATGCATAGATACATACACACATACATATGCACACACAAAATCATTTGGATATAATGAATTGGGATAATGACATGAAATGACTTGCCCAAGTTCACACAATTATCCTGGCAATTCATAGTAATTAAAAGATCTATCTCACTCATCACTTTCTTTGTGAATAAGACAAAAAATTCCTAGCAATATAATCATTTAAAATTGTGAATTCGAATGTACAATATTGACTATGTCTTATTTGGAGCCTCATCTTAATTTGATGAAAAATAACCAATTATTCTGATTCTTATATTTTATTAAATTACAAACTGAATATAATAAGTATAAATTTCTAAGGAATTTAAAATGTAATAATAATATTTCACAAACTGGCCTTATGATTCTGCATTCATTTGAGAAAAAAGGATGAAAAGTAAATTATAATCCAAGTTTATTTGTTACCAATTCAGTAAAAAGCAATTTGAAAAAAATGTTTTAGTAGTTAAAAAACACGACTAAAGATGAAACCTTTCAAACATTTACATTTCTAATTATCTAACACACCACTTTTACTGAGGACTATATAGCACTTGATTGTTTTATAATAACTTGTGGGCTATATTTACAGAATTCAGTTTTTAAGTTCTTTGATTTGCATAAATTTCCATAATTTGTAAAATTTATAGTACATCCATTTTTTTCTTTTTCTTCTTTGCTAATTGCACATAATGTCAATGTTGAGTTAGTCATTTCTGAGTCATATCTCCTCTTTATTAGTATATAACTATGATTTATATTTCATCACAAAATTCTTTAGAAAAAAATTCAATTATAACCAAATAACCAATTATTTTGTAAAGGAGAAAATGGGCAGAGGATCCAGTTGAAGACTAGGAAAATAATGATTTCTCAGAAGAAATTATTGTCTCTCATTTCTGATAGACTCTACTTACATAATGGTCACTGATATAACTGCTGAGTGATTGCCAAGTCCTACTATCCAAGCTGTAATAGTCTGTACGTTGCATAATGACTACAGCTGTATCTAATAAAATATGTCATTGTTGCCTTGTGGTCTCTTGAAAATTAAACTAGATTTTCCCTTTACTTGCTGCTCCCCATGACCAGATAAATGTATCCCTAGAGACATTTACTTTTAAAAGTGACAATACAAAATCTCAATTGAGAAATGTGATCTTTGTGTTTAGTGAAGGGAAAGGGATAGGGGTGGAGAGGGAATTAAATTATTACTCCTTCACTCTCTTTTGAAACTATATTATGCAGCATTTATCTCCTGAATCAACATTAGTGTGCCTAACATAAGACAGGAACTTAATAAATACATATTTGAATGAGCAAATGAAAATTTTGTAACAATCCATCAGATATAACTAGATACACATGGGAAATCAGCAATACCCATAAGACTAATGAATATTTCAAACACATGCCTACACCCATGTTATTTTGGAAAATTAAATGATCAGATTGGATAAACAACTCTCAAAGGAGATCCCTGAAGGGACAGGGACCATCAGTGAAAGAAATGCTATAATTAAAAGGCTACAGGAACAAACAACCACAAAATAAACTCCTTTAGAATAGCCTCTAGTTTAGAAATGTGGACTTTTATAAGGGGATTATTACCTAAGATGGGAGAGTGTATCCTGTCTTTCAGTTAATTGTTTCTCTCTTTTGTTATTTAAAAAAGTTCCATTTAATTGATGACTCATGTTTAGTTGAGTGTTTTACATAAGACTAAACTTACATTTAGTATTATATAAAGGCATTTCTCATGCACCACTTGTCATCATACTGCATTCTTGGATTCTGTCAGAAGGGAGAACAGGGGAAAATTTATACCCCTCCCTATTACTATCCCCCTCCTCCATGCACACATTCATCATCATGTCAGGAGAATTAAATACAGGTGGACAATTTTAGAAGTACAGTCATTTTTCAGATACAAAAAGAACCCCCCAAAAATGGAGTGGTACTTTATGGAAGGGTTATGTTAAAACATAAAAAAGATATGCATTTGTAGAGGGAGCATCCCAGTAATCCATAAATATAAAACAGCCTCCTAATTCTTCTCACTCTCTCTAGTGTCTCTCCACCCTAGTCCATCCTATATACTCCTGCCAAAGAGATTTGAGTTAAATACATTTCTGACCATGTCCCTCCTCAACTCAATTAACTCTAGTGGTTACCTATTGCCTTTAGAATAAAATAGAAAGGCTTCCCTTGAGCTTTTATAGCCTGCTATAACTTGTCCCCAATTGATCTTTCTAGTCTCATTGGCCATTATCCTCTGTTCCTCATTTTCTGATACAATTAAACTCCCCTAAAATCTGTTCCTCATATAGAATCCCTTCCCTGCTGCACACACACACACACACACACACACACACACACACACACACCACCAGCAACAACAATAGCAACAACAACCTAGAATGCACTGCCTTCTCATCTAGTTCAGAGACTCCTTTACTTCCTTCAAGAATTGATTCAAGTGCCATCAACAGGAAGCCTTTCCTGATCCCTCCAACTGCATGCCCTCTCACCCAAACCAATTTGAATTCACCTTTGTTGTTTTTGTTTGTTTTTATTTTCTGCAAGTTAATTCTGTGTGTACTTTTTTTTTTCCTTTCCCACTCAAAAGCAAGTTCCTTATGAGAAGGGAAATAAGTGATTCTTACAGTTTTTGTGCTGATATCCCCAGGGCCAAGCACAGTACCTGAACATGGCAAACACTTAACAGTGTTTATTGATTGGTTGAATGACTGGAAAACAAAATAAAAACTTAACCACGTGTTAGCTCTATGACCTTAGGCAAATAATTTCCCTCATCTTGCCAAATTTCCTATAAACTGAAAAAATAAGGTAGAATGCCAAAGATGAATATATATTGACCTTGATGAACTAGCAAGTCAACAAATGCTTTCCAACCCTAACATTTTCTAATTTAGTGTCAAAGGTTAGACAGCTAGATTACATTTTGGACAACTAGATGGCTAAATGCTGAGTTCATTGCTAGCTATTTTCCAGAAATGAGACTGGCAAAGGTATTCACAAAAACACACACATGCACAAACATGCGTGCGCACACACACACACACACACACACACACACACACAGAGGATGAGTACAGCCAGCTTTGTTTTTTTTTTAAAGCCAATATCAGATGACCTAATAAAAGAACCGGTAGTGTTTGCATTCACAATTAACCCGATTGCACTTCCCCGATTGTTCTATAATTATTTAGTGCCCAGTTAGGTTGGTTTTTGTTTGTTTGGTGACAATTTAGCTTAGAAGAGATAATAGAAACTGTTAACATTTGCTCTGGATGACTTTAAACATGGTCCTTTGAACCAAAACTAAGCTATCTCCAGGGCTTAGATTTATCCCTCTAGGGTAGATTCTATATTCAAAATTGTCTCATTACTTATAATACTGTTTAATAATGCCTAATGTGTTCATATATAGCACATAAACAGGAACTGAGTTACATAGGAGGATGATGATAATGATGATGAAGACAGTCATCATAATGATAACAGCTCCCATCTGGATAGCACTTCAAGGTTACAAAGGCATTTTATATATAGCATCTTCTTCGAATTGAATGCAAATCTGGTTAAATAAATAACAATATATGATTATGGTCAATTTCCCAGATACTAACTCCATAGGCTATAATTAGAATGGTTTCTGTGTCAGGTTTCTTTAGCTTGAATTCTTCCCCTGATGGTTTGGAAGAGACAATGTATATTAGCCTGTGTCATGCAGTTTACAGTCTATATGAATTTCATGCACTGGGAAAGCAAGTAAACACTAATTATCTGAATAGTATTTTTTTTTGAATTTTATCATTTGTGAATACCCAGGGGTGACAGCAATATGAAAAGTTCATAAATTGATAAATATATAGTATGGTGTAGTGTTCCAATTAATTTAGAGAAAGTCTGACTAGCTATGCTTATGCATGACAATCTACATGCACCAATTCATTAGGATACAATTAATTATTTATCATAGCAATTATAAATTTTAGAAAAGAACTTTGCTATAAGATTTGCTGTTGTAGGTCCCTTAAATATATCATCTGAACTAGAAATTAGATTGAATAGTTTATAATAAATAGAGTTCTACATGCGTAGGTTTTCTGCATCTAAAATGCATCAGCATACTTTCTTCCCATATCCATGATCTCCATTCCTATTAATATTGCAACCGCAAGTAACATATTTCTAACAGTGTTTGTGTAAATGATCAGCAAGGACCAAGAATAATGTGGGTTCAGGGAGAGATTGTGATTACACACACAAATTGGATTGGAGGAAAGATTGGAATTTAGTCAATCAATTCTTAACTGAATTTCAAGTCCTCCCTCCCCAATAATTTCTAGTATGACTGATTTTAACTGTGTTTTTTTTTCAAACTAGTTTCTCTGTGTAGAAACAGCCTACAGCTAAGTTCTTCTAGGGGAAAAAATAGGCAGAAGAAATGAGAGAGAGAGAAAATGACAACAGGGGGTGAGAAGCAGGGGTTTACTGGTAAATATTTAACAACCAGATCTACAAAAAATGCCTGACATATTTTAATATTTAATCTGGATTATTAACATTTTGTCCAACACTTTCTTAAGTATAGACAATCAATAAAACAGTAAATGAAGCCTTTATTTGTAGCATTTGACAATTTCTATGGTATAAATGCTTACACTTAGAAATTTAACAATCCTCTCTCACAAGCCAATAGGAATTGGCTCTAGCACACCCCTGTGTATTTCTTAGGCATCAGAGCAAATTTAAGTAATGGAAAATATCCAGATTTCAAACTTTCCTTTAAAGGGAATGCCTATCCTAGGCATAATCTTCAAAAGATAGATGACTTTTCCCCTAGAATTCTTTGCCTGTGTAAAGAATAGGGAATTATGTTTTCAATGGATATTTGTTAACATAAATTGTGTGTGTGTGGGGGGGGTTATCATATATTGTTAGAAGTTTGGAGAAGAAACAGTAGTTCTTTTGCACCTTGCAATAGTTTCCAGTTGTCCCATCACTGCTCCCTTCTTTGCCCTTAGATAAGGTGGTCACACTATGAAGGTGAAATCTGGATTATTTGGCAGTAGGTTTATGTTACTTGGAAGAGTTTGTTTTGCCTGAGTCCATTTTTCCTAGCGAAGGTTGCATTTTGGACTGCATCTACAGTAGATGTCATTGATCTAAAACAAGATTTATCTCAAGCCAGAATTAGGGGGGAAAAAAGCTCTTTAAGGTACATCATAAAACTGTTGGGGGGAGAGGGAATATGGGTTGTGAAGACAGTATACTATTGCTCAAATGTTAAGTATCAACTGGACAAGGTTTATTTTTACTTTCTTGTTTATAAGGGGTGTAGTTTTCTGTAACAACTAAAGGGATCAAAATTGACTGGTGTTCCCTCCTACTATCCTTTATCTGGAAACTCCAAGACCCAATAACTTCCACCTATATATGGGTACATATCAGTACTGTTCTCTCTCAATCTGTCTCTGTCTCTCTGTGTACACAAACACACACACACAAACACGTATGTGTGTATACCTATACACACACACATACACACACATTATATATATATATATACACACACACACACACATATATAAGCATATATATGTATCCATAGATATATATATATATGTCTGTCAATGGTGGAACACAGTGCTCTCTTTAGGCTGAATAAATCCCACTGGAGAGTAGTTCTGACATTCACCTTTTTTGGTGGTGGTAGTGGTGGTGAACATTGCATACAGTTTTATTTCAAATGTAAAATAACAAAGTAAAATAAAAAAGAAACAGTTGTGTGAACAAAGTGCTTCCTTTTTTGCTTTTTTTTTTTCTGAACAGATTAATTACCTGCTCTCATTTTGTTTTTCCTTACAACATAACCCCAGGATAGTGTAGGGAATTGCAGGAAGGGCACAAGTGAGCAGGCTGACAAGCCTTGGAGGAGCAGCTCCAAAGAAGCTTTATTTCAAACCTCCAAAGTTTAATTAAAAATAAAAATCACAAGGGTCTAGTAATGAAGGGTCCCCTCGCCTCACCTATAGACATTCACTATGAAGTACCTGTTTCCTGACAGGTGAATTGAAAAAAGAATATGAGATAAAGCCCAAAGAGGCTCTTCTCCCTTTGTGGCCAATCTATGATAGAAAGAAAGTTGTTAAAAATTCATTGTAATCAGTGAGTATTTCCATGCAGGCATAAAAAATATTAGCATAAAATAGAAACATCTCCTGCTACAATCCCTTGTTATACAGGACATTCTTTAATTTTCAGTGATCTTGATAGAGAAACCTATCTAGGTTTCTCTATCAAGACACATTTGGTATGCCTATCTATTCATCAGTAGATTCATGCACATGACTTTGAGTTGTCCATTTCTACATAATAATTAAAAGACATTAGAATATTGTCAAACTAGTAACCAGAAATGCTATAATGTAGGCAGCATCTATAACTAATAAGGAGATGAAAAGCCTTAAGAGTTAAGAAGAGTAGGATTCAACTCTGATCTTTGACATGTACATCCTGGACAAGTCACATAAGGTCTAAATACCTCAGATAACTCTCTAAGTCTGTAAGTTGCAGATCATTTGCACACCTGCAAAGAGAGATCAGGTTTCTCACCTGGAATCTTCCCAGGCTATTGAAAATAGTGATCTGAACAAAGAATTTTTTTAAATACAAGTTTCTTTGGATTGTTTTGAAACACTTTAATAAATGATAAAAGCTTTTCAATAAATTTCAATCCTTTCCTCTCTATGACATCTGGCTCAACCAAAATTAAAGAGTAGACCAGTTCATTAGCTGATCTTGCAATGGGTAGAAGGTCATCTCTAAAGGCGATCCCCACTTTGGGTCATATGGATCCCAATCTCTCCCTCTCAGGTAGACATGAGGAAGGGTGCTAAAATTTGATTATTCTATGGGTCAATGTGGGGATAAACCCACCTTCATATACATGCCCATTTGAGCTTGCTGGGGAATTGGATAAAACTGATATACAGTATCAGACCACAGAAAATAATGGCAAGGTGAGATTAGAGTTCAGTGTAGGAGTGAAGGGTGAGAAATCGGAAAAGCACAAGCCTTCCATGTTTTCCTGGTGTGCTGTGACTCTTTTCAAACTCCATCCTGAGGAGTGAACCTACCAACTGTGTGCATCAAAGCATCTCAAAGATGAGAGGCAGGAACTCGGGCTATGAAATCCTAAAATAGTACTGACACCTAAAATGAGTAGCTAGAGCCAATTTGGAGGCATTGTGAAAATGGATCAACCTTTTTAAAGGTATTTAGTAAGAGAACCTGACAAAGTGGCAAGATTCAGGAATAGATGACTGGTGAAATTAATTGACACAGCATGTACTCAATCTGCTGGATTTACTACAGAAAGAGAAGAGATATTCAAACACTGAACTTGGGTTTGTAAGGGGAATGAGGTAATTTTCCCAGCTAGTGACAATACTAGTAATCGTGTGGGCTAAAATAAAGAAAATGGCATTTTATACTTTGAGGGATTTCCCTCAAAGTGTGGGATGATGGTGAGGATATTTAAGAAGTTCATGAAGTCTTGTGGGAAAAAAAGAATGTTAGATTTAGAATTGAGGACCCAAATTCAAAATACAGTTTCGCCCCTTACTCCCAATGTGACCATGGCCATGTGACTCTACCACATAGAGCCTTGATTTCCTCAGATGTAAAATAAGGGAGTAGCTAAGGTCCCTTTCAAACTCTAAATTTGTGATCCCATGAACCTAGGGATTCTAGCTGACTCCTGGGGGTAAACTTGAACAATGGTTTACTCTTTATTTTCCCTAGGTCTTAGATATCTGTTTCATATATTTGCTGGGTGGTTATTTTATTTTTTGTTTAGAAAAAGAAATGGGGAGAGATGTTAAAACTACCCCAATTCCATAGCATAATTATCAATCTCTGCAAAATATAGGATGGGGATTATTAGTCAATTGTGGCTTAATGGGATAAGTGTACTCTAAAGATTTTATTTCTCTTGAGCCATCAGTTATAGGCCATTAATGGGATCAGGATATAGGATAGAACACTTTTCAGGTTGTGGTAAAATTTGACATTTGGCAAAATTCTGAGAACTCATTTCTTCACCTAATAAAAAATAGTAGACTTCATTATTTTAATGCATTTTTCCCCTCTGAGAATGAAATATAATGAGCCTGATTAAGAAGACCCATTGAAAAGTGACACTTTTCAGGTGATTCTAAAATACACATATTTTTCTTGGGAAGTATGACTCTCATTAGTGACAGTGAAGCTTCTTGATGGAAAACCTCAATTTCTCTCTCTTTCCTTCCTTAATTTCTTACATATGTACTTTATATTTAGTGCTATATATTTTTGGCAAAATGGAGAGATGCTTTAACATTATAAATAAGTTGTGGGGATATATATTATATACATATATGTATATAATTTATGTAGTATATAATATAAAATGTATACATACATGTAATAATATATAATTTTTGTATATGTATGTGTATATATGTGTGTGTACACAGATACACACACATATATACATATACATACATACACACACATATACATATATATTATATATATATAGTTATATATGTATTTTGTTTCCTCAACTAGGCTGCAAACTTCTTGAGAGAACAGCATATGACAAATAGCCTAATGCAATATCACAGCTCATATTACTATTGTTACTTCCTCTCCCTAAACTTATTTCATTGCTATGCACATCAATACTTATTGTTCAATAAACACTTATAATTTATTCAAATATATAGGTCCTAACCTTAAGCAATTTAGAATGGAATAAGGGAGATAATGTCAATCTGTCTATCATCTATCTATATTTGTGTGTGTGTGTGTGTGTGTGTGTGTGTGTGTGTACTGGAACAATCTGTCCAGGTATAGACTGCTAGATAACCATTCCACTGAAAAAGATCTGGGAGATTTGAAGAGTAACAAACGCAGTAGAGGTCCACAGTGAGATTGAGCAGTTAAAAATGTTAATACAGAATATTTAGTAATATGTAGGTAGTAGCCCTTCAATACCTCCACACACACAAATACAACCTCCTATTCACATGTGAAATATAATTTTAATTCCTAGCATTTCAAGAAGGCTATTAAGAAACTGGAGAGTGACTACAGTGTTGAATGATGGGCGCTGGGATCATTTCATATGATGATCAGTTGCAACAACTTGGATCTACATTCTGATTTGGAGAAGACATAGGCAGTAGTTAGTTTACTTCAAATATCTGAAAGCTTGTCAGGTGGAAAAGTTGGTCTGCTTGGCTCAGAAGACAAACTTAAGAAAAGTGGTTAGAAATTGAGGAGAGACGAATTTTGTTCTATGTAAGGGAAAATTTCCTTAACAATTAGAATTTCTCAAAGATGGAACAGACTTTTACAAGATGTAAGGAGTCCCCATTCCCTAGAGGTCTTCTAGCAAAAATTAATCACTTATGGAGTGATGTTGTATATGTAATGGCTGTACAGGTACACATTTGACAGGTTAGCCTTCTATCTGACTTCCAATTTTGAAATTCTGTGATTCTATAGAGCAATTGAGTAATAAGACAATAGAACTCAAAGGACTTAGAAAGCATCTTAGAAATTATCTTGCCCAAACTCTCCATTTTGTGGAGAAGTAAATGGAGTCCAGCGATGAAAGTAGCTCAAGGAAAGACACACTGCTTCCTCCTAAGCAAATAATTGCAAAGTAGAAGTTGCATAATGTTGAGCCTGAAGATCTGGAGAATGATTTGAGTTCAGACTGAATCAAATTTAAATCTGACAGAAGGAAAAGACATTTACGAATAAAGTATTTGTTTTTGTTGTACTGATAGACATGATGGTGTGCTTCCTGGTGCTCGATGTTTTGTAATTCTACCCTTGATCATTAGAAATGGTGACTTGGATCTGACCAATTAAGTCAGGATGGTATTGGAGGTACAATGACACCTCTTTTGCTCTCCAGTTTCTAAACCTCATACTTCTTATATTTGCTATATGTGTTAACATTTATTAGATCATAAATTACCTTTTATTAGTGACATTTTAGTTCTTCTGACCAATTCTATTGGAAAGATACCTTAGATTTGGGGGGATACTATGGTGCTTTGATGACATTTAGGTGATCCTTTAGGGTTCTCTTAACCAGCAAGATGTCCCATTATTCAAGCTTTGCAAACCCTTTCAATTATTCCGTTCGTGAAGAAAGGAATTATATACCAGATATACAGGGTGTCCCTAAAGTCTGGACACATAGAAAATCTCATTAACATCTCATTAACCATTTCACCAAAGACTCTGTGTTGCTCAGTGACTTCTTTTTCTGGGGTATGCTAAAGAAGAAGGTGTACTCAATGAAAATCACAGATGCAACACACTTGATTGAACGCATAGTGAATGTGTTAAAATTGACAGCAACATGGAGTTATTGCATTGAGTTCATGTGAATCTTGCAAAGCTCATCAACCTTTGCATCACAAATGATGAAAATTATACTGAAGATTTTATTTGTTAATATTCCAATTAAATAAGATGTTGTTGAAAATGTCATTCATTTCATTTCTTGAAAATGTGCATTTTTGCCTATGTGTCCAGACTTTAGGAACACCCTGTAGAGTAATTAGAACTGAATCTTTAGGAGAAAAAAAAAACACCCTGGGTAGAATTCAGCACTTTATACCACCTCTGACCACATGCCCAGCACTTTACATAAAGTCACAGGTTTGTAAATTTGGGGGCCTAAAGTAGGGGCAATGCCCCTCCTCCCTTGAAATGATTCCTCTTCCAAAAACAAAATAAAATAGCATTGACACAGATTTCCCAGTCACATGAAGGGAAATGAGGAGGGATGAAGTAAAAATGATCAGTTTAAACGTGTGACAGGATAAGAAGCTGCTGCGGTTCTGATGGAAAGGTAACTGAAAACACATCTGGAACAAATCCCACAACCTAGAGATTGATCAGGAAAGAACCCTGTGCCTGCAGTCATTCTGCCTCAACATTACTAATCTTCCTCTGTACCTCCTATGGAGAAAAGATAGATTTTTCCCAGTCACTTGAGGGAAAGGAGATGGGAGGAGAAAGAAATTAGGCAGGCCTGCCAAGTTATCTGACATCAACCTGAGGACAAGGTGATTGGACAACAAATTGGGACCAATACTTCACAAGAAGTTAACTCAGGGCAAGGACTCAAATGTGGGAATCCCATATTTCCCAAGCTAAGGCAGCCCAGGAATCTAATTTCTTCAAATTACCTGCAGTGCAGGAAGAGAGGGAGGTACAGATATATATGACAGATATGTATGCATATATATGTATACATGCATATGTATGTATGTAAGTATATAGATACAAGGATAGAAATAGAGGTTCAGCTTCATTTTTGTTTGAAACACATACATATGTCCATATATTTACATATACATATATACATATACACACACACATATATGTGCACACATACCAACGACAAGAATAAGGCTGAGAAAAAATACACACATATGCATGCACGTTCATTATGTGTGTGAATGTGTGTGTGCGTGTGTGTGAGTGTATATATATATGTATGATTTATATCTATATTCCCAGCATTGACACAAAAATAGAATAGTTAATGCAGAATTACAAAATACAATTAGCAGACTGGAAAAATGTATTCCATCAAGTAGAATCTCTCTAATTAACTGAGAGAATAACATTTGAAACACAAAATAATGAAGTTGATGAAAATGTGACAGAGCATTAAAAAGACAACAATATTTACCACATTCTATAAAAAAAGAAAACAAATAGAATGACCTTGCAAGCTGAATTGGAAGAGATTAATTAGTGATCCTAGATCTGCCAAAAGAACATAATAAATTTTTAAAAGCCTGAATATCATAATGTAGAAAATAATATGAGAAAAGTATACAGAACATCTGATTATGCCACAACAAAACATACATCAAGAAAATATACAGATTTACAACCAGGAAAAGAAAAATTCTTGTTTTGAACTCCAGGACAAGCATTGTTAAATTTAACAATTTTAATGATAAACTACAGTTTTCCCTGTGGCTGGGAGAAGGTCCTACAAATGTGAAGGAAATAGAATTTGAATAACAAAGGGTTATTCTGCAGTTAGAAGAAAGCGGAAAAGGGAAATAATATCTTCCAAAAAGCAGTGGAGTACAAGAAGGAATGCAAAATTTCATATCCTTTAAAGCTGACCATAATCTTCAACAAAAACAGGCATTTGGCTCTCTCCTACAAAAAAGTTTTTTTAAAAAACAGAGGTGAGTAGATGATTTGACTTGCAAAAACACTGAACAGAATTACTAGAAAAGTCAAAGATTAAATTCAAAGATTAAATAGAATGCCATGCAGAATCTAGGGGAAAAATCATAAAATCTTACTGAAAATGAAGCTACTGGATGAGATTTAACAATATTGGAGAATTTGTACATATATTACTGATGAGATCAAGGTGTCTTTTCATGATAAGTGTAATCTTTGAATACTCCTGCCCATAGCATTCATGTATAATTATAGCTTAACCAAGTTATCCTCTAAATCTACAGACCTAAGAGAGAGAAAGAGAGACAGAGAAAAAGAGGGAGAGAGAGGGGGGGGGGGTGGCGAGGACAGAGAGAGAGAGAGAGAGAAAGAAAGGAAGAAAGAAAGGAAGGAACTCTAGCCCAAGAATAAAGGCATCAGACTATATGGGATTTTTAACCCTAATACGTAATTTAAAATGCTAAAAAATGTTTTGTATGTCCATTCACACTTTTACACAAAGGTCAAATTTTCACAGTTCCCCGGTCAGTTTTATTTTCTATGTGCATATAAATGATTATTAACAATCAAGTTACTTCTAGAAATAAAATTCTCATTTTCAGAAAGAATTTGCAGTTAACTTTGACTCCAAACCCAAAGCCACTCCAATGTATAATTTGTATAATCAAGTATAATTTCAAACCGGATTTGAGTCCAAAACACCCAGGTGGAAATTGAGTTAAGGATTATATATTCAATTTCATCTCACCTCCACTCTAAAGGTAAGCTTACATTCTGAATTAATTTGTGCTGGAAGTTTTCTGGAAAAAAAATCATTTTCATTTTGAAGAGCTTGTTATTTTAGTTCAATTCATTTGCATTCAAAATTGGACTTTTCCAGTGAGCAAATGCCATTAGACTAACAGCACTGTAATGAAAAGTGGTCATGGTTTTCCAGGATTCTCTACTTTCTCTCTCAGGACTATTAAGAGGACAACTATTCAAATTTTCAAGCAACACAATCTGGTAAATTGAGGGATCTTTTGTCATTTGACTATACACTATTTTGGTACATTTTACAGTAGTAAAATAGATTTTCCTTTAAAAACTATAGGTGAATGTTTATTATATTTACTGCACATACAACTAAGATATTCATTGATTAATTCATTAATTAAAGTTTTGATCTCTTTAACTGCTAATTGGTATTGCTAGCCACTGATCAGATCCTATTTTTAAAAAATCAGGTTTTGGGTTCTTTAAGCTGATGATTATGCCCTCCTTCCACCCTGCTAATAGGAGTCATGGGGAAGCATTAGGTTGAAAGAGCTCACTTGTTTCAGGCTTACTAGGTGGCAGCTATAACTCATTAGTTAAAAGGGACGTGTTTAACATGAATTTACTCAATCAGAATGAGTTTTCTGCCCACACTTACAAGAAGCTGTCTCCTCCTTGATTTTGCTCTGTTTCACTGACACCTGGCTAGTCACCTATTGTTGGTATAATGAAGTTGACTTTTCACACCACAGGCCATCCCGCCTTCATTCAGTATGAAGAGGTGCACTCATTTTACATAGAATCAGTGATCTAAATAAACAGTAAATAGTAGACTGTCTACTATGTGCCAGTGCCTTTTATAGGTTCTCCTAAACCCAGGCCACGTCCATACAAGTATACAGACATATTAGAGACCCAAGATTCCATAAAAGTTACTGTTCTGTTATTTATTGTTATATCTCCTTCCAACCAGAATGCTGCTCCTCCTGCCAGAATGCAAAATAATTTAGGTAGTGTAACAGAGTCCCAAGTCTGACTCAGGGGACAAAACATGGGTTAGTCATTATATGGAGGATTCAGAAACTACATATTTGCATCTTGGTTTCCTCTTGTCATGTGGAAACATGGACACAGATACAAAACAAAAGCTACTATGGCCAGTGATTTTTTTTTTTAATTCAATGTTCTGTCACTGGTACAAACTACCTTATCTTACCTTACCCACCTCTTACCATATCTTTAGGCATAAGGGCAGGCAAAATGGGACTTTTTACTGTTTTTTTCTTTTTGGAGTGCTTCTCAGCACTAAGGCAATTGAATGCCTTTGATTGAGTCTTGCCTTTGTTTGTAGGAAGGCCCACACCCTTTTGCTAATAATTACCGTATTTCCCCATATATAAAATGCACCTTAATTTGGGGGCCCAAAATTTGAAAAAAAAAAAGTATTACATGAAGTTATTGAACTCAAGTTTTATTCATCTGCTCATAGCTTTCAGGCATCTTTTGGACAAGTCTGGCGCATATACACATGCTTAGTCCATTCTGTTTCATGAACCTGAAGCACCAATTGTGTCCTCCTTTGAAATCAGTAACTTCTTTTTCATCAGCAATTCTTCTTGCCTTATGCTGAACCATCTTTGTGGACACAGGAATTCCAATTGCCCTTTGCTCTTCAATCCATATCTTCAATTCCCTCTCTAAATCAGGTCATTTTGCTGACTTGCCTTTCATGGCCTTCTTCTGCCGTGGAGTTTTCAGTAGGGTTTCTTCTTCCCCTAGCCAGTCTCAGATTGTTTTCTCAGCTGGAGGAGGACCAAACTTACCTTCAGCAACACGATTTCCATTCACTTCTGCAAACTGGATCACTTTCAACTTGAATTCAACACTGTATGAAAATCTTTTCTGAGCCACTTCTGGGGAGAACGTGGCAAAAAGTAACCTAATATACCAGTAACAAATGAGAAACAATGAGCACAAAGACAACAAACGCGAAAAAATGGGAAATGTAAGTAAAAAAATCTACAACCACTGTATAAGACATACCCAGTTTTCAGACCCCAAATTTTTTGAAAAAGGGTACATCTTATACGTGGGGAAATACAGTAGGTCATGAGAGGTGTGAAGCCCTTGGGCCCTGAAAAAGGGTACATATACTCTGAGGGTAGCCATTAAGCTAGAACTCTCAGAACTGTGGGAGGAGATGTTTTGCTTTGGGGGCTCATTCACTGGAAGAACGTCAAGTGATTTGGCCAGATGAGACTCTGGGTAGCTGTTGGAGCTTTGAAAAACCGAGGTGTAGGTGCTTCTCTTTCTGGTAACTATGTATGTAATATCTTGGACACACAGCTAGAAGCCTGTCTGTTGATTTGTGTTATTTTGCCCTATTTATATAATTTCTGCTTGTAATTTCTGTTTCTGTTTCCTCTGAAGTTCAGGGTGCTTCCTTTTCCTCCTGAACTAAGTGACTGATATATGTATGTTTGATTAAACTGAGATTGTAAACCCCTTAAAGTTGATTTGCTTAAAAAAGCAAATCAAAGAACCTGTGCTAGCAGCCCTCCTATGTGCTGGTATTATTCGCCTTATATAGCCACAGTAGCTGCAAGCAACATTGCACTAGGGGGAAAACAAAAATGAAAACAAAACAGTAGGACATTGGCAAGGGCAAGCCAGGGGTCAAGTACATTCTCTTCACTCTTCTATCCTTCTATGCAATTTTACCCTTAGACCCAAGCAAGTAGGGCTCCATGCTTTGGAGGAATCCACTCATTGAAAGCACAAAAATACAAAGACAAAAATGAAGTATGCAAAATAAAATAATTTCATATACCTGCACAATTAAGAGAATATTATCTTATTTGCACTGGATATATAATATGGGATATGGGTACATCTGAATTCACCTAAATTAAGCCAGCCAATTGTCCTGAATCATGGTAGTGCTGTAGAACTGTGTAGGAAAAGCTCATGGTTTGGAGCTGAGGCACCTGGTCTCCACATCTGTGTTTCTGACAAGCTCAGTTCAGCAGCTGCTGGACTCCACTACCAGTTTCATCAGGATGAGTGACTGGAGCTTGTCTAAGCAGTTTAATTCCCTTCTTTCCACCTTCCAATAAATGCCACTACATATATTTGTGGTACGTTGGAGAACTTCAGGCAGCATAGGAATGAGGTGAGACTTCTGTTTTTAAACTATCTTCCTAGAATATCTGAAGAATAGCATTGGAATAGCAGAGGATGGGGAAGTATTCATGCTTTAAACAAGTAGTGCAAAAAATTCAGGGACCCCATACATTGCACACATGGGAATTATAACACAAGTGAACTATAATAGTAATTGCAATTTAGACAATCATTTTGACTGTAAAGTTAAATGTCTCAAATCACAGTACAGCTTATGAAAAGGTGACTACTATAAGGTAATAATTCTAAATTCTCATTGATAAACCAGTATGCTTCATATGGTTCCATATAGTTTATAATGTACTTTTAATCAGATTGTTTATATAGATAGGGACCCAGGGGGTTGAGGGAGTGATTATTCAAGGGTTCCAAACTCCATACCAGGGTGGCCCTGCCTTTGTGTCACTGATACGGTCGATGGCACTATGTCCTTGATCAACAGATCCATGCTTCCTCTCCACCACTTCACTCATCCTCTCCATGTCCTGGATAAAGGGACATAGTTTAATTTATTACTTTTAGATGCTAGTGATTTGTCCTTCTTTATTACTTTCTTTATGGCTTCTAGCATTTTCTTTCAGGTGGGGGAGCATAAAGCATGGAGAAGGGAGAAAGATGATTTTGTACATTGCCATGGTTTTTCTTTTTCTTTTATACAGCTAAATTTATGGTTTATCAGGTTCTGAATTGAACTATAACCGTCCAGGTTATTAGGCTAGCTGAACTAAGCAGGAGGGCGGGGGTATGCTCTTATTTGCAGAAAGTCATTTCTCCAGTCCATTCTCACTACCTGATTATTTCCAGCCTGAGACCTTAAAACAGTCTGTTATTTCCATTATGGTACACCCCAATAAGCAACTAGGGAGTAATAAAGCATCATCTCATTCAATCAGAGGCACACTAAATATCTTGCTGGAAGACTGCCAACATAATATAGAACTGAAGTTTTATTTTATTAATCTGTTTTTAGGCAGGATCAGATAAAAAGGGCCTAAATGGACAACATTTTATAATATGCCATCCTAGAGTAGTAGGTCACAGAGATAACCTTTTATAAGCACACAATGTGTATACAGCATGGATCAGGGTAAAGAGCATTGAATCTGGCATCAGAACAACGAGGTTCAATTCTCAACTCTGTCACTTTCTTTCCATATGACTTTGTACATACATGTACTGTGGGCTAATTTCCTTATCTATAAAACAAAGGGATTGTGGCCGATGACCTTTACAATTCCTTCTAGCCAAAAATATTTGATACTGTTGTCCTAAGTAAGAGCAGAAATCCAATGTTTATATCAAGTCTGCTGTAACTTCCTGGATCTAGGAGTGCCAACCAGAATAAAGCTCTACCCAATGTTTCCTGACTTCTTTCCCATTACTCTGCCAACGCAGTATACATTCCAGTCAAACTGGACTACTTGGCAAGGTCCATATTTACAAAATTTCATTTCCGGTATCCATGTTGTGTAGGATGAAAGACCCTCACCAATTAAAAAGTTAATTTATAATAAGGAGCCACTGCAGAGTGGGAACAGAAATAAATTTTATTCGATTCTTGAGAATAGGTTGTCCTCTGCCAGAACAGATCTAGCAAGGGAGGCGCTTTACAAGGTGCAAAGCACCAATAATAATACCTAACACAAGAGAATTCCTGCCCACCTCTGACCCTTCTCACCATTGGCGGAGAGGTGGGCTTACAATCTGAGCATGGAAGCTAGACAAAGAACTGGGAAATCAAGGCGCAGAAACTCCAATTCCCATTCCCTTAGTTAATGATTACAACTGAGATGACATCTATAAATCTAAAGAAGGAGAATAGGATAAGGGGAGAGGGAGATCCTCTGCATTCTTCTACAGTACTTTTACAGTAAAGGAAAGCAGGTCACAGTGACCCTATTCTTACTGAGCAAATCTTTAAACCAGAACCAGAAGAAAGAAGAAAAAGTTTCAGGGTAAACTTTCCAGATGCTGAGCCATCAGACTCTCAGAGCCTCAGAATTTTTCCACTTCCCTATTTCCCTATTTCTTGATTTTTAAACATTTCTTAGTATAGATATAGATATATATCTATACATATCTTCCCTGTGAAGTCTTCACATTTTATTTACCTCATACGATGTCTTTGTGTAGGCTATTGGAATATTTTCCTTCCTCACTTGTGACACTTGGAATCTCTGGTTATTTTCAAAGTTCTGCTAAACCTACTCTTCTTGGACTAGACCTAGGATGTCTTAATTACTAGTGCTTCCCTCAATTATATCACCTATATTTTGTATTTGTTTATCTGTATATGTATTGTTTTCCCACCTTCCAACAGAACGTACCTATTTTTAGAATAAGGATTGATTGTTTTGAATTTGTCATTGAATCTACCACCTAAGTGGATATGAAGTAATGCTTATGCTCCTAGTACATACGTGCTGAATTGAACTGAATTGAATCAAGACTTGGGAATCTAAAGAGAGATAGCCAAGATATTTGACCCAGAATTCTTCCCTGAGTGATTTGGAAAACAATTCTTGTTTCCTGAACTACCACAAGGGATAGTCTCAGGTTCACAAAAAGTCATGGGAAAAGGGGAGCTCTCTGTGGCCTGGAAGTAGTGTTACAGCAAAAGAAAACCAAACAATAACCACCATGGGATTAATGGACTAATAGTCAATCTTTTCCTGAGATGAAATGCCATGACTTAAAGCCTTACTGTTGGTCCAAGGTTTCCCAAAAGAGATCCCAGAGTCATTTCCTCCTGTTTGATCAAGGTTTCTGAGGTCTAGCTTCAGGGATAGTTACTCTGTCCAATGCACTTCACACTGTACTAGCCTTGCCTCTGGGTCACAGGCCTTTAATTTATATACCTTGCCAATTTTACTGACATTTATTGTGTTTTTATTTTTTCACAGCAAGGCCCCAAATAAGTTCTGTAAGGAATTATTTGCCTGTGACCATGTTGCGGCATTACAATGCACTGCTTGAGCCTGACGTGCCATGAGGGACTAGCAGGCTGAGAGATGAGATCAGTGCCCTTGGTTCAGTGTATTCAGGGAAAGAGAAAGTGATCCAGGAAGGCCTTGCTCAGCACGTCAAATGGGTCCACATCTGAGTGGATGCTGGGACATCACAGTTCAATCTCGGAGTCTGAAGTCAGGTGGTTTGCCAGAGGCTCCACTTGCTGGGACCCATTTTCAAGAGGAAATTCAAGGAGAAACATCTCTGTGTAAATGAGCTGGAAAAAATGCTGGCTGAATCTCCTCACTGTTTGACTTTTCAAAGAACTGGAAGCTGCGACCTCGCACAGAACAAACATCCCTTGTCTATCTCACAAAAGTAGAGGATGGCAAGCAGCCAGAGGCAGCCTTGCTGTGAAAATAAATGAAAGGAAAAAAAATATAACATTGTAACTTCAGAGTAAAAGGAATAGGAAGGAAGAGAGCGGTCAAAGAGGGGGGAAAGAAGGGAAGAAAACAGAGAAAATGGGAACAAGGAAGCAAGTAGCATCTACTTTGCTGAAACCCTTTGAATTTAATTTGGTGCCACTGATTTTACACAGGAACATCTTTATCACAAGTGATATATTAAGTGCTTACATGTCTGTGCTGCATGTTGTCCAAGATGAATTAAGATGAATAAAGATGAATAAAGTATGGAGTGGCAACAGAACAGGAAGTGGAAATATGAGCCCTAAGGTCTTTTGCCAGTTTCAGTGTTTGGGTAAATCACATTAACTCTATGGACCTCAATTTTCTCATCTATAAAATGAGGGGTTTTGAAACTGCTTCTCAAGTCAGTCAATAAACATTTATTAGGTGCCTACTATGTGCTAGGCACTGTACAAAATATTGCAAAAGGCAGTCCTTAGTTCAGGGGAAAAAGATCAGCCCCCTGAACTTCAGGGCAAATACAAACAAATTACAAACATCAACAGACAGACCTTGTCTGATTCAAATCACAATTCATAGCTACCAGAGAAGCACCAATATCTGGGTTACAAAGCTGGAGGAGCTCATATCTAATGGAAAGACAATAAGAAAACAAATATGTGCAAACTAGGTAAATAGGAAATAATTAAGAGAGGGAAGGCAATAGAGTTAAGAGGGGCTGGGAAAGGCTTCCTATCAAAGATGGAATTTTAATTGATTCTTAAAGAAAGCCAGGAAAACCAGTAGGTAGAGATAAGGGAGGGAATTCTGGGTGTGAAAGCCAGAGAAAATTCCTGTAGCCAAGTGATGAAGTGTTTTGTTAACAAAACAACAAGGAAGTCAATGTAACCAGATCAAAGTGTCTGTGGCAAGGATTAGAGTGAAAAAAAAAATAGAGAAGGGAGAGGGAACCATTATGAAGGGCTTTGAATGTCAAAAAGAGGATTTTCCATTTAATCCTGGAGGTGATGCTGTTAATTAAGAAGGGAATGATATGGTCAAATATGCACTGTAGGAAAATCATTTTAATGACTGAATGGAGGATGGATTAGAGTGGAGAAAGACTTGAGGCAAGCAGACCCATCAGCAAATTATTACAATAGTCCAGGTATGAGGTAATGAAAGTTGGTACTGATGAGGGCACAGTCTCTGGGAACCCCCTTGAATCTGGAATACAGTCTCTGGGAGCCTCCTTGAATTCTCCTTGAATCTTCCAACTTGATCTGGCCTTCCCAAGAGACTATAGCCTTACATTATCATTAGGCCCAAATCTCTACCTAAGCCTTGCTCTCTATTGTTACTATCAATACCCATGCCTTCAGTTACTTCCCAACCCTGATATTATCAATATCCATGCCTTCCGCTACTTCCCACCCTTAATCCCATTCTCTTGGTTCCTGGAGTCTGACCTCATCTCATCCTCCTTAGACTCCTCAGGACCCTCCCTAAAGCTCTCCTCTAGTCATCCCAGACCACCCCTCAATCCCTCCACAATCTTTGTGTATATAATCTCCATTTTGCCTCCATGAAGGGCTCAGATTCAATCTAGCTCAGTAGATTGAATCTGGCCTGCTTGTGAAAACAGGCATCACAAAGGGTGGGATTTCTTAAGACAACCCATTATGGTGAATCCCTAATAAACTTTGTCTTTTCCCTTGGCTGAGAAGGCTTGAGTTGAATTCTTTCGGCAGGACCCCGGCGTGTTGGTATTCTGGGGTCATAAGCACCCCTAGAAACCTATGGTTCTTTACCATCATCATTTTTCCTTTAACCTCTTCAGTACCAAATTGGAGGCAGGGTCAGAGAAGGAAAAGGTAGGTATTTGAAAGATATCAAAAAGGTGACATTGACAGTCCTTGGCAACAAATTGGTTGTGGCAGATGAGACATAGTAAGGAGCTGAGGATAACATCTGAGTTGAGAGCCTTTGGAATGGGAGGATGGTGTCGTCCTCTGCAGTAACAGGAAATTAAGAGAAGGGGAGGGTGTAGCAACAATCTGCTAGCATCTGCTGTAGGGGTGTAAGACCCACCAACAACCAGCACACAGAAAGCTGCCAACACAGGTTCTTTGATCTGCTTTTCTAAGGAAAGCAACTTTAAGGGGTTTACAATCTCAGTTTAATCAAACATACACATATCAGTCACTTAGTTCAGGGGTAAAAGATTAGTCCCCTGAACTTCAGGGCAAATACAAACAAATTACAAACATCAACAGACAGATTCTGATTCAAATCACAATTCATAGTTACCAGAGAAGCACCAATATCTGGGTTACAAAGCTGGAGGGCAATTACAGCTTGCCCAGAGTCTCAACACTCCTCCATGAGTGTGCCCCAAAAGTACAGCACCAAGCTCCCTTCAATTGTATCCTGTTCGGAGCCCTGAGGGTTCTGACCTCACCCAGGCTGGGTGTGTGAAAGTTCCCCATTTCCAGTATCACATCATATACAAGTCAATGGCTCCTGATCCTCTTAATGATGAGAAATAGCTGGGAAATATTCCAAGACAAAGATAGCAAAAAGGTTTCCCACCCATTCAAACAAAAGGGAGACTTGATAGTCTTAGCATCCCAAAAGGGAAGAACTGGGAAAGTCTGATTGCCTTAACAGAGGGTTAAAGGGGTGCAAAAACGAATTTTATTTCGGATAGGTTCAGTTTAAGATGTCTACTGGACATCCAATTCAAGATGTCTGCAAGGCAGCAGTAGAGAAGTTGGGGAAGGATAGGTAGATTTGAGAATCATCAGCGTAGAGTTGGTAATTAAAAACATGGGAGCTGATAAGATCAGCAAGAAAAGTAGTATAGAGGGAGAAAAGAAGAGGCCCCAGTATAGAACCTTATGGAACACATATGGCTAGAGGGCATGATCTGGACAAGCATCCAGCAAAAGAGACTGAGGAGCAGTCACATCAGTAGAGGGATAACCAGGAAGTAGTATCCTGAAAATCTACAGAGAAGAGAGTATTGAGAAGAGGGTGTCACAGTCTGCAAGGTCAGTATGAGAGCTTCTAGAGAGGTTGAGGAAAATGAGGATTATAGCTCTAAAGTTTTTTTTTCAATTTTCCAAATATGTTATATCTATATCTATATGTGCATATATGGATTATTGACCTTTTCAGTTTTCATCTGGATAGCTGGCTTTGAGAAAGAGAGTGGATAGAGTTCAGGGCCTGGAATCAGAAAGACTTGAATTCCAATCTAGCTTCAGACACTTCCTAGCTATGTGACAACGGGCTTCTCCTCTTATCCTTTATATCCTTATCTTATGCACTGGTCCTCTGTCCACCTCAGTTTCCTCAACTATAAAATGGCAACAGTAACAGCACCTCCAACTGAAGATTGCTGTGAGGGTCAAAAACATGATTTTTGTAAAGCACGTAGCACAGTACCTGGCATAGAGTAAGTGTTATATAAATGCTCATTTCCTTCCCCTTCCTTTCCCTCTAATAAGTCACAGAGCCACAATTTGAAGATAGCTCTTCAAATTCCATTTCACGTAAGCTGTGTACCATGCCCTGTCTTCTCTATCTAGTTGCATCAGATCAAAGGGTCTGTTAGAGTCAGCTTATACTGACTCAAACAAGCAAACTGTTAAATTTCCAGCGTAAGCATTTACACCTTGGAAACTGGCAAACGATACAAATCAAGGCTTGATTTATTGTTTAGCTGATTTTCTAGGCTTAAGAAAGTGATGGGAAAATGTTAACATAGATTAAACATTAAAATACATATTTTTGCCCCCTTGGAAAGCTGGTTGTTAAACATTTACCAGCAGACCTTGTGGAGAAAAACAGAAAGTATTTTAGATATCCTATAATACTGAGAAACTATTTCTCACTTAGCTATGTTCTTTATATGGTAACTTGCCTTAAAGTTCACATCATTCTTTTGCATCTAAATTCCACAGATGTAGGAAAGCAAGGGGTCAAGTCCAGGGAAGTCAGGTGTGGGGTCCATGCTATAAGAATAAGCCAATAGTATTAAAAAGCAGAAAAATTTGGTAAATCTCATTCTAACACAAATGCTTTTTATATTCTGAGATTTATATTCTGAGAGAAAGATGGTGGGTCTGGAAAAACACTGAGAACAGAAACTTAATCATAGATAAAAGGATCTGTGGGCAGCAGACAAATCCATTCTTTGTTAGAGCCAGTGACAGATATTCTAGGATTACTTCAGAGTCCCCAAATTCCCAAGTATTTCCAAAAGGATGCTTCATGTCACATTCAGTCGTCCACTACAATTATCTTGTTGAAATCTCCTCTGCTATTCACTACACTCTTTGTTTCACTGGACATCCTGAGACAACACCCTAAGCAACTTAATCCACTCAATTTTGGAACTCCCATTTTAAACTGAGCCGTCCTGATTTATGACTCATTGAGTATAAACTTGTATTACCTACTATATTTAGCTGGCCAAAGACCAAACCATACTTCACATCCCATCTATGCTTCTTCTCCAGGCATTTTCTTGCTATTATCCCTGCCACTATCACCCTCCTCCTGTCCTCCACCCCGGGCTCTCCATTTGTTTTAAGAACTACTACTGATTCTGTAAAGGATATGCTAATTGACTCCACTATAGCTCCACTCTTCATTTCTAGGAATTTCCAGACCAAAACACCCTTCCTTGCTTACCCCTCTTCTATTAGAATTGTATTCCCCAAATAGAACTCAAGCTTCTTGAGTATAGGAGCTATCTAGCTTTTGTATAGTGCTTGGCATATGCTAAGCATGTCATAAATGATACCATTAATTCATTCATATTAGTGCATTTTCATCAGTTCAGCCCATTGACCAGCAGAACACAATAATACATTGTTGTCTGTCAGCAACTCTGAACAAAGACTAAGAAAAGGAATAATCTAAGAACAAAGCTTATTTTGTTACTAAAATGATGTAATAATGCAATAGCCTCCCATGTCAAGTTGAGTCCATAGTTGAGAAGTGTTTGACTGCATCAAAGGAGACAACAGACAATTATAAACTAGATCAAATGAGATAATACCTGTAAGGCACTTAACACAGTGCCTGGCACATAGAAGGTGCTACATACTTATTCCCTTCCCTTTTCCCCTCTATAGGCTAAATGATCATCTATCAGGAATAATGTAGAGGCAATTCCTGTACTAGATGGGAAGTTGGATTCAATAATTTCTAAGATCTTCCTCAAAGCATTTCAGGGTTCTTCAACTCTTAAGAGGGAAGAAGCACAGATGTGAAGAATTAGGAGACTGAGGAATAGACTACTTTAGTGGAGAAAGGCAGGTGCCAGGAAGACAGCCCACATTATAATGTGACTGGGGGTAATGGCCTATGGACAAGAGTGAAGGGATTGACTGGCCAGAAGATTTCTGAGGTTGGGAAGTGACTACCTCCACAATGTTAACCTCTGGTCACTGCTTAGTCTTTAAGAATCTTCTCATCTCTCTTCCACACTCTGGGGAAAGAGTTTGGGGGATAAAATGCCTTTGTCCATAGAAAAATATTACTGATGTGCACACTTCCCCAGTTGGCCCTCCTCAGGGTCAGCAGCCAGTGTGTGCTGCCTTCCTGTTTTATATCTCTAAGGAAAATGCAAAAGTCTTAGAGGAGAGAAAAAGGAATTCCTTCCCTCTCCCTCTCCCCAGGATCTGTCCCTTCTCCAAAATGGTAGGGACTTTTCCCCCTGAGTAAATTTGGATTTCCCCTTGGCACAGCATACTTCTACGACCAAGAGAAATTATGTGTTATTCACCCATATGTTACCCCTTCCAATATTTTCCAAAAATCTTTTAAGACATTATCATAGCTTTAAAATTTCCAAAATTCTATCTCATACATCCATATAGGAAATGAAATGGCCTTTCTCCTATTCCCCCCAAATTGCTAGAACTTCAGTGAGAGAACTAAAAAATTTCAGTACAGAGACATAAGGTAATCCCTCAAACTTGATTGTTGCCTCTTTGACCAATGTACTAAGCTAGTCCCACCTGGGGGCAAAGTGGAGGGGTGGCATTAGTGTCATAATAAAAGCTTCATACCTGCCTGTTCCTTCTCACAATATTTGCTGCTATTTCTAGACCATTCCCCATTTTAATTAAGGTAGGCATGAAGGAGAAAAATCCATAAGCTGTCCTCTTCATACAATACAGCACCATGCACTAGCACGACAAGCACGGAGTAATTTCCTCTCCTCGGTAAGGAAGAATGAGAGTGAACCAGACTTACTTAAACTAATGCTTCCAAGGCTACAGCAAATCCAGATTATCCACTATTTCCATAAAACCCAGAGGACTGTTTTGTACCAAAGGCAGCACACTTTCACTTGTGTCAATTAATTCAATCAATTAGCTGATTGTTCCTGTTTGCACACCTAACAACTGGCTTTGCTGAATTTTCCCCCTATAGAATCGCCTGGAGCTTTTCCAGAACTGAATTCATGGGTTGTTGTGGAGTCACATAGTCAATAGCTACTTTAGGTGCCAATGTGGGCATACTTGATCATTGGGATGCAAGCAGTTAATTGAAATTAGAGTTAAATTATTTTAGGTACTTGTCTTATGATTCCTAGATATTCTAATCAATAATGTTGTCATGAGATTACCCTTGTGCTCAAAGTGTTCGTCATGACCACAAAATCCAAAATTCTCCAAAGCTATTTTATATTAATAATTTTAACAGCAGACCAAAAAATTAATACCAATGCATTATGAGGATTGGATGAATACATTAAAATGTCACAGATCTGAAACTGAACAAAATCTGGATGTAGGAAGCACCATTTTCTCTCACTAGGAAACTGAATTCTGTTCTCAACCTCTTATTTCTCTTGATAGTTTTATCATCAATGTTAAAGCAGAAGAAAATTAAGCCTAATGCATAACTCTTATAGCCATAATTAAGGGGCGCAACCCTAGTGGTGAAAGGGTCAATCATTTCAGCCAACTCCAACTGCTGACCACATGCTTCTTCTGGGGCAGGAAAGCCAGTCTAGATTAAGCAACAAGGCACCTTGAAGGAGATATGAAAGGTGCTACACGGTAGGCGAGTCAACCTGCCCCAACCAAAATCTCCTCTTAGACCCTGAGCCATGTGTCCCAGCATTAGCAGTGCATCACAGATTTCATCTCTGTCCTTAAAAGCCAACATAAAAAAAATCCTTTGCAGAAGGGATCTACCATACCTGCCACTACCAACACTAACCACTGACTAATATTCCACAGAAGGCCAGGTAAGTCCAAGAACCCCACAAACAGCAGTACTTTCCATATTTGCCCTTCTTCTACAATGCCCTACATCCTGGGCCATAGTCAAGGGAATCAGTCCTCACAGCCTTATCACCTTCCAATATCTTTTGCAAGTGCTATGGACCATGTCTTCTCAGTGACCATGTATTCTGAAGATCCCAAAAAGAATGCCTTTTTCCATAAAAGTCCTTGGTACTTTCAAATGGCTGACATTATAGCACAATACAGTTTTATTAATGGAATTACATTGAAGATATTTGCCATCTGTTTTGCTGCTGTACCCTGGTGCATGGTAGGCACTTAATAAATGCTTGTTGACTTGACTCACACCCTAAAGAGCATTTGACTCATAGCAAAATTCTCTTATATGTTCTCTTCCCATATTAGAATGTGAACTTCTTGAGAAAAGGGATATCTTGCTTTTCTATAGCACAATGTTTTACACATAGTAAGCAGTCAATAAGTGCTTTTTAAAATTTATTAATTTCATACATTATATTATTCCCTGACTATATATTCATATCTATTTTTTTACAATTTAATTGTTTGTTATGAAAGAATAAGCATGAAAGGAAGGAAGAGATGGAAGAGGGAAAGTGAAAGAAAGATAGTTGCAAAGAAGGAAAGAAATTCTTTTCCATTTGCAATTTATTGGCTAAAAAACTTTTTTTTTCCCTTTTGTGGACTACCTTGCTTGCAAACCCATACAGAATAATTCTCTGTGGTCTTCTGCTAGCTCTGAGTTTTATAAATTATTTTTGCTTTTTCAGCAAGTTAAACTCCAAGTAGACCACAACTGAGCTTTAGGCAGATTATCAAAGGATCACTTTACTTTAAAGAAACATTGCTTATTAAGCTAAAGAAGAGAAGGGTGGGGGGACTTTCCTATTCTTCAATAATTGGTTACAAGTTCTGTGGTCCCTGTAACCCACCTTATTCGATGGAGGCTATGGTAGTGAAAATATTATTGATGACAGGAGTTGTACCTCAAAAGCGAGTAGAGATATAGAGGAGGTTAGAAGGATTATCAGGTTTTTTTAAATATGTGAATGTGTTGAGGGCTTGGATTTTATTCCCTCAAAGAAATGTCTGCTGTAACTGCCCAGGGTTTCTTTTCTCCTTTTTTCCATTTTTTAAAGTTCAATGTCAATTTCAGGTTACTAATGACTCTAGGGAGACAGGTTGGCTGAGCCACAGTTCATAATCCAGGTGACTTACCTATAGATTTAAGTTATCATGATTTGAGTAGATATTGGTACAAAGTATTCTGAGTGGTCATTTGTTCTGGTTTTTTAAAAAAAAAAGCTTCGAGAGTTGAAGGAATTAGCTTCTCAAATGCTGGATACTGTTAAAGAATTTCATACCACGTCTGAAGACAGGTAGATACATGAATATATTTCTATACCACCTTGTTCCAAAGGATTCTTGGGAACTAATTAGTGTAACACAAACAAAACAAACTCATAATGCAAGTGATTCTAACTAATAAGCCATGCATGAACACATGTATTGTCATGGATCTTTAAACCTGGAAGGAATCTTAAGAGTTCATTTCACTGAACACCATTGCTTTACAATTGAGAAAGCTAACTTGCAGAGAAGTGACTCACTTGCATAAGATCACACAGCTTATTCATGGAGAGATCTAGGATTAGACCACAGTCTTTGAGCTCTACCCCTTATGACCTGTGTGTCCATGGATGAGACACTGGAACTTTTGGGTTTAAATTTCTTCATTTGTGAAATAAAGGTGGTGAGGCAGATCAGATACCCCCTAAGCTTTCTTCCCAACTCTAAATCTAGAATCCCTTTTAAATACATATTTCATTTTTCCCCAATTATATGTTAAAATAATTTTTAACACTTTTTAAAGTTTTGAGTTCCAAATTGTATCCTTCAATTAACATAAAAATTACACTTTTGTCAGTGGTCTGTAACTAATGATAACAGTGGTACCAAAAAAAAAAAAGTGAAGTAATAGAAATGTATTCTATTGTGCTGAGTCATTCTATAATGCCTCCAGCAACTTGCAGACCACTACAGAATGTGATATATAGAGCTTCTGCCTTTGAATGCTAGGATCACAAAGCAATGTGAACAAGCTTTCCATCCTCTGAGATAGGAACCTTCTGGGATATAAAGCAACAGCATGATAGGTGAGAAAGAGCATTGGAATCACGTTCAGGAGAATGAATTCTAGCTCTGCTGGTTAAGGCTGGTCAAGTTACTTAACTGATGTGTTAGCCAATCATCAAGCTATCCAACTAATCTGTTCATCAGGCTTTACTTATCTCTACTTGAAGAATCAAACCACCTTGGCATGATGAATGACAAATTAACCAATCAGTTAATTAAATTAGCACTTATTCCAGCACCCAATATGTACCAGATACTGCGCTAAATGATGAAATTAAAGGCATTTTGAAGGAGGTATCTATGCTTTACATAACCACAGTAATATGAGCTGCAGAAAGATATAATCTCATATTTTGCACAAGACCGAAATACCAAAATGGATCTGCAACCTCACTGTTATAGGATTTCCTGCCAAGCATTCAGCTCATACATCTACCCCTGCTCATTTTTGAGACTACTGCCCTTGTCTTTCCATAGCATTGCCACTGAGAGTCCACCCACCATATCAAGGACCTTGCTCACTTCTTTTCTTATGGAAAAAGGATACCATTTGAGCCCACAGGCTATCCATTTTTTGTCCCTCCTTGCCACATGACCATTCCATCTTCTTCAATCACACATTTCATTAATGACATCTTCTACTCACTGTCCCCTTCTTAATTCATTTATTATATTGCAGCCTCTTCAGACTCACTATGTGCTTCTCCATTACCTGCTCTATGTGGTGTGCATTTTTAACTCCATAACCCACAGTGCCCTATAACAGTGGTGGAATTTTGCTTTTAAGAAGATGAGCCTATAATTCACTGAGAAGTTGGGGGACATTAAAAGAACTTACAGTTGCCTAAAGTAATCCAGCCTGTTCAATTAATAATGGGCCCATCTATATATTGCTTGGTCAAATCTTCAGGTTAATGAAAAAATTTTCCATGTCCATTTGTCTATCTCTGTATATATTTTTATATTAAACCTGTTTTCTTATTTCTCAACTGTTATTGACCCCCCCAACTAAATTGCTTGTATTTTTATTTACAATAATAATTAATAATAATAATAGTAATTTGAGTTATCCATTGTTGGATAATTTAAGTTGTCCATTGTTACTATTACATGTCTCTATATCGGAGATCCATTTCCCAAACCCCTAATTCGTTTCTTTTTTCTGTCCAAGTGGTGTCTATCCAATGGCAATATTAATTCTGTTTCTATCCCTATTCATTTTCATGTAAATTCCCTCTCCCATGCTTTTCTCATTTGGTGCTTGGACTGAGGAATATTTTAATAAGTGTTATTATTCCTCCCTCATCTTTACCTATATATTTTTTTAAAATTCCAGTGTAAATTTTCAGCCATACTCATCCCCACTACTGGTTTTATTACTGGGTCCTTTACATCATTTTGTCTCTTTTGAAATTCTGGGTATCTCTATTATGATTTTTTTTTATATTTTGTATATACTTTTTATGAATATAGCTTGGGGAATGCAGAAGTAATATTCTCTCTCCCCCTTCTTTTATCATTTAAAAATATTTTTGTTAGATTTGCAATACTATAACACCTCCCTAACCTTCACTTATTAGATATTTTCCATCCCAAGCCAGGAACCTGTTATTCTTATTATGTTTTAAGCCGTGATGTGTAAATTGAAAGCCTACCCTCAGACACCATCTTCTTAATGGGCTGTTGACTTCCCAAATTTGTTTTTCCCTACCAAAAGTAGCTGAGAATGTTATATACTCCTTAGTAATTTTTTTAGATGTCTTCTAGCAGTATTTGTACTTATGTGAATCCACAGAGGTGAGTTATGGTCATCAGAGCTGGTATATCTTGGAAGGTTTTCTGTCATTTCTGAGATACATGTCTCAAGAAGAAATAACAATTCTTTTTTTTCTTTATCTCTGTAATTAATTTTTTTTAGTTTTCAACATTGATTTCCACAAGATTTTGACTTACAAATTTTCTCCCCATTTCTATCCTCCCCCCACTCCAAGATGACATATATTCTGATTGCCCTTTTACCCAGTCTGCCCTCCCTTCTGTCACTCCACTCCACCCCCACCCCTTATCCTCTTTCCCCTTACTTTCTTGTAGGGCAAGATAGATTTCTATACCCCATTGCTTGTATATCTTATTTCCCAGTTGCATGTAAAAAACGATTTTATTTTTTGAGCATCTGTTTTTAGAACTTTGAGTTCCAAATTTTCTCCCTTCTTCCCTCCCCACCCACCCTCCTTGAGAAGGCAAGCAGTTCAACATTTTCCACACATGTATCATTATCCAAAACACTTCCATAACAGTCATGTTGTGAAACACTAACTATATTTCCCTCCAACCTATCATGTCCCTCTTTATTCAATTTTACCCCCTTGACTCTGGCCCTTTTCAAAAGTGTTTGCTTTTGATTACCTCCTTCCCCACTCTGCCCTCCCTTCTATCATTCCCTCTCTCTTATCCCCTTCCCCCCCTACTTTCCTGTTAGGTAAGGTACCTAATTGAGTGCGTATGTTATTCCCTTCTTAAGTCAAGTCTGATGAGAGCAAGATTCATTTTTTTCTCTTTCACCTGTTCCCTCTTCCCTTCCAACAGAACTGCTTTTTCTTACCACTCTTATATGACATAATTTACCCCATTCTATCTCTCCCTTACTCCTTCTCCCAATATATTTCTCTCATACCCCTTAATTGTATTTATTTATTTTTAGATAATATCCCTTTATATACAACTCACCCTCTGTGTAGATAGATAGATAGATAGATAGATAGATAGATAGATAGATAGACAGATATGCATATTCCCTTCAACTACCTTTATGCTTAGAAAGGTTTCATGAGTTACAAATATCATCTTTCAATGTAGGAATATAACCAAAACAGTTCAACTTTAGTAAGTCCCTTATGATTTCTCTTTCTTGTTTACCTTTTCATGCTTCTCTTGATTCTTGTATTCCAAAGTCAGATTTTCTCTTCAGCTCTGGTCTTTTCTTTTTCAAGAATGTTTGAAAATCCTCTATTTTATTGAAAATCCATATTTTGTCCTGGAGTGTTATACTCGGTTTTGCTGAGCAAGCGATTCTTGGTTTTAATCCCAGCTCCTTTGACCTCCAGAATACCATATTCCCAGCCCTTCAATCCCTTAATGTAGAAGCTGCTAGATCTTGTGTTATCCTGGTTGTGTTTCCACAATACTCAAATTGTTTCTTTCTGGCTGCTTGCAAAATTTTCTCCTTGATCTGGGAACTCTGGAATTTGGCTATAATATTCCTAGGAGTTTTCTTCTTGGGATCTTTTTCAAGAGGTGATTGGGGGATTCTTTCAATTTTTATTTTACCCTCTGATTCTAGAATATCAGGGCAGTTTTCCTTGATAATTTCTTGAAAGATGATGTCTAGGATCTTTTTTTGATCATGGCTTTCAGGTAGTCCAATAATTTTTAAGTTATCTCTCCTGCATCTACTCTCCAGGTAAGTGGTTTTTTCAATGAGATATTTCACATTGTCCTCCATTTTTTCCATTCTTTTGGTTCTGTTTTAGAATTCTTGATTTCTCATAAAGTCACTAGCTTCTACTTGCTCCACTCTAATTTTTAAGGTAGTATTTTCTTCAGTGTCTTTTGGACCTCCTTTTCCATTTGGCTAATTCTGCCTTTTAAGGCATTCTTCTCCTCTTTAGTTTTTTTGAGCTCTTTGGCCATTTGGGTTAGTCTATTTTTAAGGTGGTTATTTTCAGTATTTTGTGGGTCTCCTTTAGCAAGTCATTGACTTGTTTTTCATGATTTTCTTGCATCACTCTCATTTCTCTTCCCAGTTTTTCCTTTACTTCTCTCACTTGCCTTTCCAAATCCTTTTGAGCTCTTCCATGGCCTGAAACCAATTCATATTTTTCTTGGAGGCTTTTCATGTGGGCTCTTTGACTTTGTTGACTTCTTCTGGCTGTATGTTTTGATTTTCCTTGTCACCAAAAAAGGATTCAATAGTCTGAGTTTTTCACTGCTTGCTCATGTTCCCAGCAAACTACTTGACCTTTCTTGACCCTTGCAGTTTTTGTCAGGGTATGACTGTCTTCAGAATGATGCTACTTTGTCCCAAGCTTCAGGGGCATTGTGTTGCTGTTTTCTGAGCTACTTCTACATGGCAAGCTCTGCAACAGCAGCACTCCTCCTCCCCCAAGAACCACCAACCAGGATTGTGACCCAGATCCAAGCAGGGCAAAGCAAGAGAACCCTGCCTCTGTGCCAGCAAAGTGCTCTCTGCTCTCCTGCTCTGATATGCCACTTGGAGCCAGAAGCAACTGCAGCTGGAGCTCTGGAAGTAGGTGCATGAGCTTCCTGCTGCTGCATCCACCATGTTGCACTGCCTCTGCCGCCCCTGGAGCTAGGGCCGACTGGCACTCCTCTCATCCCTATCCAGCAGTTTTCCCACTGACCTGCTAAGTTGTCTTTGGTGTTTGTGGGTTGAGAAGTTGGTAGCTACAACAACTCAGTAATTCAGGGCCCTATGGCCTGCTCCACCCAATCTCCTCAGCACCTGGTCTGTCCTGGTGTGGGCCATGCTGGGCTGCACTCTGCTCCCAGCACAGTCCAATGGACCCTTCCCAGGGACAATCCAGGCCTTCTTGGGCTGGAGACCTGCTTCCCTCTGTTATTTTGTGGGTTCTATAGCTCTAGAATTTGTTCAGAGCCATTTTTGGGGGTGTTTGGAGGGATTTTGGGGAAAGTCTAAGCCAGTACCTGCATTCCTGCCACCATCTTGGCTCTGTCCTCAGAAATAACATCTTTAATGTGATCAAATAGTAGCATCAGGAGCATCAGGAGCCTCAGGGAAGTGACCAAACTCCAGTACTCACCTCTCCTTCTGATCCTTACTGGGCAGTCTCTTATCTGACAACACCTATGGGTCCACATCATAGTTCCTCAGAACAGAAACAGAATTTTTTTTTCTCTCCAAAGTGTCAAATTGCCTCCTCTTGGCAAAGATCCCCATATCTTTTTTTTCCTAACTCAAAGTATACTATCATCTCTATTCTTTCTTTTCTCCATGTTAGACATTCTCCCAGTAACTAGTTTCCTCTTTCTACTCAGATTCCTCATTTTCACATTTAAACTGTTCATTGATTAATTCAACAAACACTTACCATGTTCCCACTTTGTTCAAAGTTTTAGACATACTTAGAGCACACACCCTACTTTAAAGGAAATAGGGGATAAACATATGCAATAGTATATGCACTACAAGAATGAATGCCACTGAAAGGTTTAAGTACATGATATGACTACTTGAATAATGAAGAGATTACTTTCACCAGGAATTAAGGGAAGGCTTCATGGAAGATAGATGCAGTGATATTTTGCCCATCTACTCTGGAATTCTTTGTGCTGTAATCATAAAAGTCAGACCCTTTACTATAAGGATCCTTCCCTACCGCAGGAGGATTGCTTAATTAGGACATCAGTTTTTGAGAAACCTCTGCCCCTTTATCATTAAACAACAGTATCCCTCCACTCTTGCTTAGGTGGAGCTGGTTTGCTAAAAAATCCCTTGTCATACCTTATCCCCTTGATTAAAGTTTGGGGAATTAGGAGACTACCTTGACCGCATTTTTGCCTGTAATTCAGTTCCTGTGTCTGACCACTTTGCACCTGAGAACTGCACATCCCAGTGGAATCTCTTTCCATGCCTGAGCTATTTCTGGTCATGAATATTGACTAAATATTCCCCTTCATTTCCCTGCTTCCTGCTACCATGATTCTTGCTCCTTCCTAAGTACCTTAAGGGAATTCAATTTGAAATGCTCAACCTTTCAATGCTCAAGTTCTTTCAAGATGTCTTAGTTCATAAATCCTGGAAAATTGAGTTTGAAACTGCCAGTTGCACCTGCCTCCCAAGATTCCTATTAGGGTAAGTAGAGAACAAAGGCTAAGGTGAACCCAACATCCCAAGGGAGTTTCTCCTCATATCTCTAGCTGATACCTGACTGGGACCAGGGATCATGCCCTGAACCACATGTCCTTCAGTTATACTCCCCCTTAACCTAACAAGCAGAGCTAATAGAGGCAGGACAATATGGTACCTCTATCGAGTCTTGAATAAAAAAAAGGATTTCAATAGATACAGATGAGGAAAAAGAGAGGGTTTTTTTTTTAATTTCAGGGATAAGGAATGGTGAGAGTAGAGGCATAGAGAAGAGAGAAATAAAGATATGAAAGGTGAAGAGTTATCCAGTTGGAGTAGAACACAGAATACATAAAGATATGTAACTAGACATAAAATTTAAAGGGTAGATGCCTATAGGTGATAGAACACAGCTAAGAGAGGACCTTGGATGACAGGATCAGAAATGTATATTTTATTTCACAGGCAATGGGAACCTCTGAAACCTTTAGAATAAGGGAGTGACATGATCAGAGAAGGGCTTGGGGAAATTACTGAGGGAAAGAGTATGGAAGATAGATTAGATAGGTCTCTGCCAATGCCGAGAAATAGTAAGTAAAAGAGGAGAGAGTCAAAGATCAAACCTTGAAGGACACATACAAAATGGTTAGAGGGAAGTAGAGGGTCTAGAAGAAGAAACAGAGATGTGGTCAGAGAAATAGAAGCATAAGAGTGTAATGTCACAAAAGACAACAGATGAAATGGTATCGAGGAGGAGGGATAGCTAAGAATTATCAAATGCTGAATCACTCAACAATTATTAAGTACTTTCTATGTGCCAGGCACTGTGCTAAGTGCTGGAGCGAAATCAAGAAGGATGGAGACAAGATAAAATTACAAAATAATACAATAAAGAGGTTATTAGCGTCTTTGGAGAGATCTATTTTAATGATGGTGATAATATATGATGGTGTATTATGAAAGTCTTGGGAGTGAGTGAATAGTGAAGAAAAAGACTGTTGGATGTTGTATGTGGGACTTCAAGAGGAAATTGGATTATATGACTTCCAAGTGTCCTATGACATTCTTATGACATTTCTTATGACTTCACATCTTTTTAATACTTTATTTTGCAATGTATATACACACACATGTATATATGCATGTATGCATGCATATATACATATACATACATATATAATCTAAGCTTATCTTCACAACAACCTAGGGAAGTTAACAGTGCAGGTATTAAAAACCCTGATTTGTAAGTGGACCAAGCAGGTTCAGGGAGGTTCAGTGATCTTCTCAAAATCGGATGGCTAATTAGCCATAGAACAAGAACCAGCATTCTAATTGAGCTTGGCTTTCTGAGAATGACTGAACACGGCTAAATTAGTCTAGCATGTGAGTCTCATTTTTGTAAAATCAAGGTGAATTGCAGAGTGAGAAGAAGGCATAAAGTCACATTGTCTTTCCTATTATATATTCCCCGGTATAAAGAAGGTTACTGGACATCTACTACTTATGCCTAATGAGGGAAAAAACTATTGGACTGGGATTCAAGAAACACAAATGCAAATCTGAATTCTACTTCCAAATATCTCTATGACACTGGACAAATCACCTAGCTATCTCAACTTCTTCATCTATAAGGGCAAGCTATGTTGGACTACATAATCACTAAGAAAACTTCTAGCTTTAAATTATATGATCCATGATAGAAATACTACTACTTGTCTTTCTATCTTTGGCTTTGTGTAGTTTTAGAAGATCAAACTAAAATGTTAGATATGTTTGTTACATAATCATAGTTTTAAAGCAGGGAGGGACACGAGAGATGAGGTGTGTAGTAGTCCAATCCCCTCATGTTGCAAATAAGTAAACTGAAGCCCACACACATTAAATGACATATCTACACAGAGAAACAAAGAGGCAGAGTAAGTATTTAAATTGATGTCCCCAGACTGGATCTAACACTCTTTGTACTGTACCAACCTGATTCAGTTAGGTAGTTTCCTAAGGCTCTGAATAAAATATATGCTGGAGAAGAACTTTTTTTTCTCCCTTGGTTTAGGTATTAAAAGTGTGGATTAAATAGACAGATTATTTTCAGACATGGGTAGTTAACTTCAACAGAGCTTAAAGTAACACTTTTATTGCTAGTTATTAGTTTCTACCCTAATTGATTTAAGTTCCTTTTCTAAAGAAACATCTTTTTTCTTCCTTCTATTAATCTATTGGGATTCTTGGATAAAGTTCTTACATGTGTTTTGGTTGGTAGTCAGATGAAAAGATAGAGAAAAGCTTAGTTTCTTTTTATGTTAGGAAAATCTTTCTGGCCCATTTCTACTAGACAGAAATAGAAATGAGGTTGCTGACTGTAGATTTCTGTTGGACAAACAGTATAACTTTCTTTAAACATACTAGTATCCATAGTTGAGCCAGACAGATGAAGAAAGTGTAAAATTAAGCTGTATAAGCTCCATTGAGGCAAATGATTTTTTTTTACCTTTTTCTGTACAAAAAATGACACCCTAGGAAAAGTTCTGTCACTAAATTTATAGACCAGGTGTTCTGTGGAAGTGATACAGAAAGAGATGAGGAATTAGGGAGGGTTGTGGTAATTGTTGTTGTTTTGAAATGTATTGTTTGTCTCTTTCCAGAAACAGAAGCAACAGGGATCCTAAACATCATTTAAGTAGCCATTGTTTCGATATTGTCTCTTTAATTGTTTAGGGCTTAAAACACAAGAATTTTGAAAAATCTTTTTGTTTGTTTACTTTGTTTTCCTGTATAATGTTTGGGACCACAGTCAGACTGCTCAGAAAAAATCATGATATCACAGGAGTCCTGTAGAATATTACTTCTGCCTCCAGCCTTTCTCATTTCACATAGCATTATTCTAAGATAATAATGACTACAAGGTTATATCTAAATGAAACAAATAAAATTCACTAATAAAGGGAAATTCAATTAGGGAGGAATAGAGGGAGACAGTAGAGACAGGAAAGAGGACAGAGACAGACAGGCAGGTAGGTGGGCAGGTGATCAAAATTTATTCAGTTGAATGTTAGCCATACAAATTGCTATGACCAATGATTTAAAGTGATGTCAATAAATAGCACTCTCATTCAAATGTAAATCAATTTTTTATCCATTCTTTTGGGTATTCATATCATAAATATTTGGTAGAAGGAGTTTGCTTATCTGGTGTTTTCTAAATTAATGAACTCACAGGTCTAGTTCTAATTCTCTCTCCTAGTGTATACAGAATGCGCACGTGCACGTGTGCGTCCATGCACACACATACACACACACACACACACACAGAGCCAAATCCTACTAAGCTATCAGTAACATTTGCAATGGTATTAAACAAATGAATAGTATCCATTTAACTTGGACTATATCGTGTTGCTTAAACTTGCCATCAATTTTTCAATTTCGCATATATTGTTACCTCTTCTTGGAATGTCTTTTTTTCCCTCTTTGCCTGTTGAATTCTTGAACATCCTTTCAAGCTCATCTTAAATAATACCTCTTCCATGAAACCTTCCAAGACAAAATCTACTGGACTATTGCTTAAATGAATTAATTATTCACTTACATGCCTAAATTAAGAAACATTTTAACTATCTATACTGGAAAACATCTTTACTCACCCCTTCCCCAAATTTATGAGCATTTTTAAAATGTTTAATGTGGACCTGATTCTTTAAGGCCATCACAATCTTACAGATGCCAAAATTCAATTTGAATTTATCTGATAAATATACTAAAACTTTTAAATTTCAACCTCCCCAAACTTAGTGAAAAACAATATATCATAACTGGTAGTTAAGTACAAACACTGGTATTTGCTTTTACCTTTTTGCAAAGGTGATAACATGAACTAAAAAAAAATTAATTTATTGAATGATTGATAATTAAGCCACTATAACAATAAAATCAAATTGATATCATTCTGTTTCTGCTCTTTTGCATTCATGTTACTCAGAAGTATAAATGATCACAATGCCATACAATGAAAAAGAACACTTGTTTAGCATCAGAGGCTTTGGTTCAGATCTTATTTATGTCATTTAATATGTGTGACTTTGAAAAACTCATTTTAATTGTGGGGGCCTCAGTTTCCATATGTATGATATTGGACTAATTGTCCTTGTCCTTCAAGGCCCCTCTAGATCCCAACCACTGAATACCGATTATGGTTCTATAACTGAGAAAATTTTTTTGCTGGATACTGTATAGCATGTTCCTAAAGTCTGGACACTTAGGCAAAAATGCATAATTTCAAGAAATGAATGAAATTTTCAACATTTTACTTAATTGGAATGTTAACAAATAATATCTTCAATATGATTTCCATCATTTGTGATGCAAAAGTTGATGTGCTTTGCAAGATTCACATGAACTCGATGCAATAACTCCACACTGCCATCAATTTTCCTGTGTCCAGATTTTAGGGACACTGTGTATTACCAAGGCAGAAGGGGAAGAGGGAGATAGTGGGAATGGAGAAAAGAAAAGGAATTCACATTTGTTAAGAGCCTGGTATGTACCAGAAAGTACACCAAGAACTTCACAAAGATTATCTCATTTGAGCTTCTCAACAACTCTGATATATAGGTATCACTATTATGTCCATTTTCTAAATTAAGTAACTGAGGCAGGCAGAGGTTAAATGATTTCTTCTGAGTGACACAGCTAGTAAGTGTCTGAGGCCAGATTTTAATTTAGACCTTCCCGATTCCAGGACCAAAACTCTTTCCACTGTGTAACCCAACTGCAAAGAAGCAGAAATTATTTTAAAGCTTCAAATGTAATGATTTAAGTTATGCAGAAAATAATATTTAAACCTTAATTTCTTTCCAGTCTCTTAATTTATTCTTACTTGGCAAAATGGGAAATAAAGGCTATAATCCTATGACCATATGAATTGCCCAAAAATTTGATTAATGTACACTACAGTTGTGTTCTAGCACCCAAAATAACTTTGACACCTGGATTATCCTAAAATCATGGCTTCCTAGAGTTGAAAAGAACCTTAGAAACAGGGTAAGTTTTTTCAGGTATTTGAAAGTACCAATGTCAGGTATCTGTCTTATGGAAAAGAGATCATATTTGTTCTGTTTGATCCTAAAGGACAAAAGAAGGATTGCTAGGTGGAAGTTATTAAAAAGCAAATTTTGGGTGGATTAAAGGAAAAACTTTCTAAGAATTCCAGCTATCCAAAAGTGGAAGAGGCATCCTCAACAGATAAAGGATTCTCTTTTATTGGAGGTCATCAAACAAAAGCTTTATGACTACTCATCATGTATGTTTTAGAGGAGATTTTTTTTTGGAATGGGTTGGAATAGAGAGGGTCTCTAGGGTTCCCTCTACGCCTGAGATTCTGTGATTCTATGTTCATCTTGTTCAGTTCTCTACCTGCTGTATAAATGTGCTCCACAACATCTCTGATAAGCCATCATCCAGCATTTGTTTACATATATATGCAATGATAGCAAGTGTAACCAGACACTGCAAGTCCTAGCTTGGAAGCAGAATGAGAATTTAGTATGTCTACATTCTATCACCTATTAAATTTCTTTCAACTTCCACAAGCAGCAAACCTAAACCATTCTTACTCTTCTTGTCTCTTGCATTACTTTTCACAAATCTCAGCCTATTTTGGAACATTGCTTGTTTTGATGCTATTCTTACAAGCCTACTCTTTTGATCTCTCCCTTGATTATGTGTCTATTCATCATCTCCTTCCTTCCCCCCTCTCCTTTTTTTTTTCCTTCTTTCCTTCCTCCTTTCCTTCCTTTCTCCCTTCCTTTTTTCCTTTCTTCCTTTCCTTCCTTACTTCCTTCCTTTCCTTCTGTCCCTCCTTCTTCCTTTCCCTCCTTCTTTCCTTGTCTTTGTCTTCCTATTTTGCTGAGAATGCAAGTGCTGCAACCATTCTTGGGCTCAATTTCACTTCTTTTTTTAAAATTTATTTTTTATTTTCAGTTTACAACACTCAGTTCCACAAGTTTTTGAGTTCCAAATTTTCTCTCCCTCCCTCTCCCCCCTCTCCCTCCAAGACGGCATGTAATCTGATATAGGTTCTACATACACCTTCACACTGAAGTTATTTACATAATCGTCCAATTGTAAAGAAGAATTATAACCAATTTTACTTCTGATGCAAATGGGAGTTTTGACCTGTTCTGTTTCTGACCTAAGCCAGTCTGACCCATCTTTAGATAGCCTGAAGGCTCCCCAATCCCAAGACCTCATCCTAGTGGTACCAGACATAGTATGAATACCCTCTTAGCTTAAACCCCACTGTAGCTCAGAACTCCTGAGCTCACATGATCTACCAGCCTCAACATCCCTAGTAGTAGAGATTATAGGCATGAACCTCCATGCCCACCTCCCACTTTCATTCTGAACAAAATGTTTTTGTGACTGCATTATCAGAATTATGTTTTACAGGCCACAAAAGCATATGAATATTTTTTTTCCTGAACCTATAGAAATATTTTCTCCTAATTGTCTGGTAAACACATCTGACTGTGTTTAATATTAATCTCCCCATTCATGAAAGAAGGTGGCATTGTAGCTTGAAAAGAGTGGTATACTTGGGATTAGATAATCTTGGTTTGAATCTTGCCTATGTCCCTTACCAACTTTATAACTCTGAGCAAGTAGCTAAAAATCTCCCCTCACATGGGAAGTAGCACAAAGCAATTGTTAGAAAAATGCCACATGAGCAAAGGTGACTTCTGACTGAAGAACTCATCTGGATAAATGATAAGCTTTTTTTGCCAGTATGGACTATATTATGGAGTCTATCCCTATTGAATCTCAGTTTCCTTACATGTAAAATGAAGATTATTTTAGTTTAGTTATAGATTGATTAGACAGATTGATTAGAAAAGTCATTAGATGACCTTTGACATACTTTTGCAGCACTAAATCTATTATAATCCTATTAAAAACATCAATCAGTTATGATATGATAACTTTATCCCAAGATTTATGGCATATGTGTATCTCAGACAGTAATTAGTTTAAATGTTTCCTCCAATAATTATTACCTAGGTACTCAGGAACAAGCCATTTCTCCTTTTCCTCATAAGTAAAATGGTTATATTGCTTGCCAAATATATCTAACTGATCTGGTATGGGGCTCAATTTTTCTAAAAAATAAAATCTCTTACAAACTTTGATATTCCACATAAATATCAGTTATTCTTATTATTACAACTAATAATAAAGCATTCATATTACTTTTTCTCCTTTCCATAAAGTAAAAGTATTGGCAGAGAAAGTAGATTTTATAGATTCTCTGCTTTTAACAGAATGAGACATTCGGAAGATGGAGTCTCCCAATATTAATATAATTTACTCTGTTTCTGTTTTGTGAACTGTATTTGAAACTCATTATACGTTTTGTCTCTCTGGTCAGGCTATCTACTCTACATTATGATATGAATTCAGCTTCTTTGTGCTTTTATCTTGATTCAGGTGCTTACCATCATAGTTCCTCATCTGATTCATGGATTCCAATACAAGCATCTTACCATAAAATTCCATTTAATTACTCCATCTATCACTTATTTTCCTTTGAACAAAATATACCTTCACATTGCCATTTCAATTCATAAATCCTATGCCACCAAGTTCCAGTAGTGCCAATGATTTCATTTTTGCATCCTTGCTTTAAAATTTCAAGTTGTTTCTAATCCATAGAGCATATAAACCTATAACTGCTATCTCTAGACTTTGGGAAACAATATCTAAAATTTCCTTGTTAGTTTCTCTAGAAGTATTAATTTAAAAAAAAAACATATCCTTGGGGCAGCAAGGTGGCACAGTGAGTAGAGCACTGGCCCTGGAATCAGGAAGACCTGAGTTAAAATCTGGACTCAGACCCTTGACACACTTACTAGCTGTGTGTCCTTGAGTAAGTCAGTTAACTCCAGTTGCCCTGCCTTCCTCCTTCCAAAATTAAAAAAATATTAAAAACCCATATCATTTTTCTTCTTCCCCTTGTATTTCTACTTTTTGGATATGAGGTATATAATAAAATAACAAGTAACATTTATATGCTACGTAAAGGTTTTCAAAGCATTTTACAAATATTGTCTTATTTTATCCTCAAAGCAATCCCGAGACAACTCTGATCTTCCTTTTAGAGAGGAGGAAACTGAGACAGAGTTCAAGTGACTTGCCCAGTGTCATGAGCCACTAAGTATTGGAGGCTAAATTAGCTTCATTGTTATGCCTTATCCTCCTTTCTCCTCAATTTTATTAGCTTTCTATTATTATCTTTTCAGTTGTAGGAAGACAAGAAAATACTCTTTTTATTCCAATTCCATCAGTTTCCTGTGGTCATCCCGGGATCATGGTCGCAAACTCTTGTATTAATTCAACTCTTGATCCTAGGAATCGTTTATTTACTCAATTCTATCTTCTCTTATTTTTTTTTTCATCCAGTTCTGGAAATTTTTATCTTCCCTAATAAGGCAGAGCTTAAAGAACCATTTCTCAGGCACTTTTACCTTAGCTTCAAACAGGGAGACCAACTGGCATGTACCACACACAGACAGTTACTTGGTGATTGCCTTTGATAAGAAGACAATCTGTTGTGATTTTCAATGTTAATCTGTAAAAATTACATATTGCAATCTCACTTTGGCCATCTAAGCTTCAAAACACATAAAGTGCCAGGCCTGGTATCAGGAAGGTTCATCCTCCTGAGGTCAAATCCAGCCTCAAGACACTTACTAGCTGTGTGACCCTGGGCAAGTCATTTAATCCCATTTCCTTAGTTTCCTCATCTGTAAAATGAACTGCAGAAGGAAATGGCAAACCACTCCAGAATTCTTGCCAAGAAACCACAGATGAAATCATGAAGAGTCAGACAACTCTGAACAACAACTACTACATTTGAGGCATTGTGTGAGGCAGTGTGAATTGAGACAAAAATGAAGGAGTTCCTGTTCTCAAGGACTTTATAGTTTTTAGGGAATGCATGTACGAGTTTAGACTTAGAACTGGAAGACAAGAAATCTAGTCCAATCCCTTTATTTTATAGGTAAGGAAACAGGCACAAGGGGGTTAAGCAATTTGCTTAGTCACACAAGTAGTAAATATCAGAGACAGTAATTTGAACCTATTTCCTCTGATTCTGGAGCCAGTGATTTTTCTACTGTTCCTCACTGTCTCACTAACATCAAAGTAGGCAGAAAGTAAACACAAACCAATTTCAAGATTGAGGGGAGAGTACTCACAATTGGGGGGAACCATGAAAGGCCCGGTATAGGAGGTGGCAGGCAATGAGGTGAGCTTTACAATGAAATAGACATTCCCAAAAGGGAGTTGAGAAAGAAGAGCATTCCAGGATGAGATATGATGGTCTGATGTAACAAACAATGGCAAATCCATGGAAAGTTAAGGAGGGAGTCACTTTGGCTAAAATGTAGAGTCCGTGAGCGGGACTGACAAGATAAAAGAAAGATAAACTAGAGAGTGATTGTCATGGATTTTCAATGACAAGCTATCCCTGTCCTTTACTGCTTAAGATCCACAGAGTTTCAATGATTCACATGTTACAATATGCACAATGAATGTAATATTTTCAGGTGGCAAAGCTGATGGCATGTGAATTCAAACTGATTCCTATGGCAAGTAAAAGATGAAATGACTAAGGAAACAAAGGTTAAATCTTCTGAGCATACTGATTTATTAAACAATACATGCCAATTCCCTAAAAACGCAGGGGCAGACCTTCTCAATATTAGGCCTGAACCCCAAATACAGGAGGTAACAGATTTTTATATATTAAAAACAATTCATTAAATAAGGCCAATTAATTAAAAGGAAACACTGTAACATTAGGTAATCTGATTTCTAATTGGAGGAAAGATTATGGACTTCCCAAGTTGGGATGGGGAGAATGAGCAGGTGCAGTTCCCTGAAATCACATAAAGAGGTGTCTCACTTTCCCCAAGTCTCTGTGGACAATCAAAGGAATATGGAAACAATAACTTATTAATCACAATTGGGCCAGTTTTCAGATAAGACATATGGGTTGCTTGAGATGTACAATTGTGAGAAAACTCCTTGCATCAATCTTTGGATCTGACCAGGTTTCTACCGAGCATAACCCAGGTCCCTAATTAAGGGTCTCTAAACAGCAGGTAGAGGTATCCAGTTTTCCAGCCTCACAAGCCTAGGTCCAAACAATACAAAAGGTCTTCTCCCAACTCCCACAATTGAATAAAGTTTTCTCACAAGACAGAAGTTGGACCAGAGCCATAACTGAATAGAAAGGGAACTGAGCTAGCTCCAGAATTGAGTCACAAGATGGAGTCAGAACCACTTGCTGTTCTAATCCCCCCAATTCTCTCATTCCACACTAAACAAAAGATATCTTTAGGGGCTTGAGGGGGTTATTTGGTCTCCGACACAACAGCTCTGAGAAGTGTAGATGTTTTCATTTTCATCCAACATAGAGAGAAGCAATATGTAAAGAATATGGTCACATCTCAATACTCTTCACAGGCTTTTGGCATTAAAAATAAGCTAGCATATGGCAGTGAAATTAAAAATTCAGTTCATGTAAGGTGCCACTAGGAAGGAAGGAAGGAGGGTACAAACATCTATTAAGTGCCTATTATTTGCCAGTACTGTACTAAGTGCTCTAGTATCTCCTCTGCCTCTTGTTTACTGTGATGGAAAGAGCTTTGGATTTGTCATCAGATTATCCAGTTAAACCCTCAGCCCTGACCTTACCTTAGTGGCTGACATCATGCAAATCTCTTAACTTCCTTCTCTGTCAGCTTCCTCATCTGTAAAATGGTGCTGCAGTTCTAGATCGCCTCTGAGATCTTTCCTAACTCTAGATTTGTTACCCTATGACTTCATGGTACATTTCAATTCCAGAATGACGATTCTGTGACACTGTGTTTGAAGAAGTCATCCTCCTTTTTGAGTGGTGAACCTTGTTCCAGAACCTGACGGCATGTCTGCAGAGATCTTCAAAGAAGGAAGGGAGACAGAGCTAGTATCACTCATTTGTAACATATGGAACACTAAAAAATATGCCATCTGATTTCCAAATGTCACTATTATCATAATCTCTAACAAGAAAAGTGAGAATGTTGATTTCAGCAACTGCTGTGTCATATTTCTTTCCAATTCCTATAGTCGCAAACATTCTGGAGAAAATTCTCTTATCATAGCTGCTGAATAGTAAAGGAAAGGAGCCTTGTCCTGAGAATACAGTGAGCCTTTATACAGGGAAAGCATAGCAAACATTTTGGTATCTCCACAATTTAATAACTGACCTCATAAGCTCATGATCATAACTAGGCTCAGGTTCAAGATTGAGGGGAGAGCACTCATGAGTGGAGGGAACCATGAAAGGTCTGGTACAGGTGGCAGGCACAACCTTCATGGTTGTGGTTGTGGTCATTTCGACTGAACCTATAAATTAATTTTGTAGGGGGTTCCCATTAGAGTAATGAGCCATATATCTCAGTTGGATGGGGTATGGTGTGATAACACCAAGGATATGGGTTTGATCCTTGTTATTACTCTGTTTGGGAGAGGTAGTGTGTGACCTCCCTGCCTCAGAGTCTTCATCCAAAGGAAAAGGAAAATGATGGATTTGCACTAGATGGCTTCTAAGGTTCCTTCCTGGTTCAATACGAACTTTCTTTACCAATGTAGATGGAAACTAGCCCCATCTCTACACTGCTGTCTCTGCACTCTGCACTTATAGTCTTAGAGAATTGTTTGTAGCATTGACTTGCTTAGGGTAATATAGGTAGTATGAGTCAGAGACAAGATTTGAACCTAGAGTTTCAAATCTTCATGGTTTTAAAATCATCTCTTTTATCCATTATATCATTTTGCCTCTCTAATAATGAAAAGAATTCATGTAGAAATTAAAATAAAAGCATTAGTTAATAGGTTTGTTATATAAAGAACTATCCAGGGGTGGGCCTCGAGGCCACATGTGGCCTTCTAGATCCTTGGGTGAAGCCTTTTGACTGAGTCCAAGTTTTAGAAAACAAATCCTTTTATTAAATGGATTTGTTCTGTGAGGTTTGGATTCAGTCAAAGGGCCACATTTGAGCACCTAGAGGGCCACGTGTGGCCTTGAGGCTGCACGTTCCCCACTCTTGAATGCTAATGATGTGGTGGAGGAGGAAAAGGGGGTGGAATTTAATGCCCAATAAGAGTAACTCACAGCTAGGTGGTGTAGTGAATAGAGTCCTGGGCCTGGAGTCAGAAGACCTGGGCTCAAATCTAGCCTCAGACACTCACTAGCTGTGTGACCCTGGGCAAATCACTTAATCTGTTTGCCTTAATCCACTGGAGAAGGAATGGCAAAACACTCCAGTATCTTTCCCAAGAAAACCTCAAACGAAGTGACAGTTACAAACAAGTGCCCAATTGAACAACAGTTACGTAACACTTTAAAGTCTGCTATATATACATACACATATATATATATATATATATACATGTATATATGTGTATGTATATGTGTGTATGTATATGTATGTATATGTGTGTATGTATATGTATGCATGGAGACAGCAAAGGGGATGTATGTGTGCATAACTTCTGATGCTTACAACAACCCTAAAAGGTAGATGCTGTTATTATTCCCATTTTCAGATGAAAAAATAGAGGCTGAAAAAGGTTAAATCATTTGCCTACTAACATATAGTTTGTGTGAGATGCAGGATTTGAACCCTAGTCTTCCTGACTCCAAGTCCAGTACTCTTGTCCTAATGCCTCCTATGAAATCTACAAAGAAAAGTATAAGTTTCAAATATTAATAAATATATTGACATCTACAAAATAATTTTATGAAGCTGAAATTTATGGAAGATGGGTCCATATTAGATATAATACAAAGGAGTTACTTACCAAGATATTAAAATTATTTCTTTATCAAAACATTTATTCTAAGACAAACCCATAGTATAGAACTTAAAGACAATATGATTATATAAATCATTCTTTCATATCTTCACAATTATAGTTTGAAATGTTTTTTTTAAAATTCCAGAAGCTTGTGAATTCAAAAAGAGCACTCATAAATATTCATGAATAGTTACATACACTAGAAAGATAAACTTATAGCTGACATCAATATATCATGGATGAAATCAAAAGTAATCTAATTTAGTATCAAAACTAAACTAAAATTTACTCAGTTAATAGAAAAGGTCCTAAAATGTAAATAGTAATACATACTGTGAAATAGTAAAAGATTTGTCAGAATGTCTGGAGAACAATTTGGAACTATGCCCAAAGGGCTGTAAAAATGTGCATACCCTTTGACCCAGCAATATCTCTTTTAGGGCTGTATCCCAAAGAGATCATAAAAATGGGAAAAGGATCCACGTGTACAAAAATATTATAGAAGCTGTCTTTGTGGTAGCTAAGAACTGGATAATTGAAGGGATGCCCATCAATTGAGGAATGGCTGAACATATGAATGTAATGGAATACTGTTGTGCTATAAGAAATGATTAGCAGGCAGATTTTGGGAAAACCCGGAAAGACTTATATGAACTGATACTGAGTGAAGTGAACAGAACCAGAAGAACATTGCACACAGTAACAGCCACAGTGTGCAAGGACTGGTTTTGATGGACTTAGCCCTTTTCAGCAGTGCAAGGACCTAAAACTTTTTCAGAGGACTCAAGATGGAAAATATCATCCACATCCAGAGAAAAATCTATGGAGTGAGAATGCAGAGTGAAGCAGACTCTGTTCTCTTTTGTTTTTTGTTTTGTTTTTTTCTTTCTCATGGTTTCTCTCATGCATTATAATTATACTATGCAACATGACTAATGTGAGAATGTGTTTAATAGGAATGTATGTGTAGATCAGATTCATACCATCTTGGGGGAGGAGGGAGAAGGGAGGGGGAGAAAATTTAAAACTTATCTAAATGAATGTTGAAAACTGAAAATAAATAAATATTTGAAAAAAAAAGATTTGTCAGAATGAGATGATGGACTCCCAAGGAGAAGTCTATTCTGTTTTTCAACTCCTATTTTTCAGTCATACACTTCAACAGATGAATAAAATGTCTGGTAAAGTAATAGCAGCTAATATATGGCTCTTTAAGTTTTCAAAATGCTTTAAAATAATATCTATTTTTATCCTCACAACAACTCTGTGAAGTAAGTGCTATTATTAACCCTATTTTATAGATGAGGAAACTAAGGCTTAGAAAGGTTTAATGATTTGCCCAGGATCACCTATCAAACGAATGTCTAAGGTTCTGGACTCGTATCTTCCTGACTTGAGCTCTGGTCTCTATCCCCCTACGCTATGGGGCCACCAGAAATAAATGTCAATCTCTTTGTGGCTTAAATATCATCCTGCTCTGTACTTCACCACCCCAATCCTGCCATTCATATTCTCTTTCTTCCAGCCAAACTAGGCTACTCATTACTCCCTGAGTTCATCCTGTACTCTTCTGACTGGCCTTTGCCCTCACCATCCAAGCTCTACAAATGTTCTAGTTCCTCCGTAACACATTTTGAACAGTTTTGATCACAATGAAATTTAAATGACCAAAGTAATACTAAATCCTTGGACAACAATATACAAAATCAGTAAGAGTGTTGCCACCATATCAACAGAGAAGTTCACTCCACGACCTTAGGGTTTGCAAAAGGATTCAAATAGGGTAGACAAACAGAAATAAGACATTCTTGAACGCTGTGTGGTATTTGGGGAAAGATAAAGGGGAGAAGATCCACTCCTCTTGGCATTGTAAGAATGGAAGGCAAGAGAAATGAGCTTAACTGAATTCTGTATCCCTTATAGAAGCTGATATATTTGCTCTGCTGATAGCTTCTGGTGTTCTAGGGACCAGAAAAGTACTGGTTTCCTTTGCTGTACTCCCAGGCCTGGAAGGGTTGCCAGATAGCACTTACTTTTTGCATTGAACATGTACGGAAGTTTTATTTACATGTCATTGAGTTTTTCCCAATAGCTCCCCCTAAAATCAAATAATCATGAAAGTTAGGTTTAGGTGAGATTTAGAATAAAAAAAGTTACTGCTTCCAAACATCAAAAGTTCAGTTGTGCTTTATAGTCAAATTGTGATATGGAAGACAGGTGAATTTTGACAGTGCCCAAGGAATACTTAATGCACTTAATGAGACTTTTCAAACTTTATTTAGTCTGATCATATTCTACACACCAGCCTACACAGGAATGTCTGTAGGTCTTCTACAAGGCTATATTTCTGGAGGAAAAGAAGGAAATATCTCTGGTTTCACAGGGCTTCCTTATGAAAAGAGAAAAAAAGAAGAAATCATAAAGTATTTTTTAGGTAAATATCCCTCCCTCTTACTAATTTCATACCTCTAAGAAGGAGTGCTCAGAAAAGATAGCCCCTTTTTATACAGCTCCTTCATTCCACCTCAATGTAGATGATCTATTCTGGAAAAATGTCATTTGCCTACCTTATATCTTTTGTGTATTAAGAGATTGATTAGCTAATTATGTTTTGACTTTAACACTTCTATTGGTGATGGCAAGGCATTTCAAAACAATTTTAATTACCCTGAAACTTAAAACCAAGGTGATCCTCAAATAAAAATATTAACTTTTTCAATAATATTATAACAAACAAATCAGCAGCTTGGAGTATGATTTTGGCTAGCCAATAGCTTGATTTTATGTCTTTGATGTGATTAAAAAAACTTCCTGAATTTTCTTTCCAACACTAATTAGCAGATGGGCTTGTGCCCCTTTTTTATACTTTTCCCGATTATACCCAATCTCATAGGTGGCAGTAAAGAAAATGGATCTCCACAATACTTCCTTTTGCCATCACCGGCTTTTCTCTCTATATCAGAAGATTCAGCTTTGTCCAGGACTCACACAAATGGAAAGAGATCAAGTACTAGTGAACATTGCCAATAGATGCTGAGAGGAAATACACTTGGAGGTACAGTGAAATCCAACAACCCAAAAGAGATTTTGGACTAAGATCAAGTATCAGGAAAGAGCTATTAGTATTAGTCTCCTGAGAGAAAGACACTTGGTAGAAAGTTCAAGAGCTGTTAGAGAGATGGCAACAGCTCTAGAGAGAGAGTAGATGTGGCTACAAATCAAATAGCAGTGCCTTCGCTCTTGAGTCCTGAGCCAATATGACTTTGGCTACATTAAGAAAATAATTGAATTTCTGTAGGTAATCTATTCTTCACTTCTAGAATGGTGCAGAGAGTGTTAGTTACCATAAATTTACCACGGAAATATTTTCTTAACACTTTGAAAGTGAGACCTGAAACTATTATTAAACAAAAAGCTCTCAAACAAAAAATTCATTTTCAGATAATTCAGATGATATTTCAAAAAAAAGTTATCTAAATTACTGATGGATTAAAGCAGGATTAATCAATTTTAAAGTTCAGGTCAGAAAAGCAATTGGATTTACCCTTCTTTTATAAATGACCATATACAACCATGAACAGACTCCTTAGAATAGGTTTTTGGTTTGTTTTTGCTTTTGTACCTTTTAGTTCATGAACTACAATCATAGAGCAAAACACTCATGTGTATCTATATGTATAGAAGAAATCACTAAAGAACTGTTTATAAGCACTTAGAAAACAAAGAAGTGGGGGGTCGGAGCCAAGATGGCAGCTGAAAAGCAGGGACTAGTGTGAGCTCCCCACCGAGTCCCTCCAAAAACCTATGAAAAAAGGCTCTGAACCAATTCTAGAATTGCGGAACCCACAAAAGAGCAGAGGGAATCAGGTCTATGGGTGAGGTCTACCCCGCATGGACCTGGGAGCGGAGCGGAGCAGAGCCCACCGTGGGCAGCGCAGACCAACCAGACCAGGAGCCAGGCGGAGCATGCCCTAGAGCCCTGAATCAGTGAGCTGCAACAATTACCAGACTTCTCAACCAACAAACACCAAAGACAACAGAGAAGGTTAGTGGGAAAAGCTGCGGAAGTGGAAGGAGTTCGCGGTTTGGCTACTGTGCGGGGGCAGCGGAGGTGGGACAGCTACAGAAGTACAGCTGCAGTTGCTTCCCGCCCCAGGCCCACCTGGTGGGAGGAATTAAGTGGTGGATCAGAGCAGGAGTGAAGAGCCTGCTGAAGATCTCAGTCCAGTCCGGGTTGGGGGTTCTTGGGGAAGTAGGACTGCTGGTGTGGCAGAGCTGGTGCATCCCCCCAAGCATGGAACATAGAACTCTTTAGTCTACAAGCAGTCATACCCCGCTGAAAAACTCAAGGGTCAAGTTAGTTGGTTGGGAATACGGCCAGGCAGCGAAAACACACCCAGATTCAGTCTCAGACTTTGGAATCTTTCTTTGGTGACAAAGAAGACCAAAACATACAGACAGAAGAAGTCAACAAAGTCAAAGAGCCTACAACAAAAGCCTCCAAGAAAAACATGAACTGGTCTCAGGCCATGGAAGAGCTCAAAAAGGATTTGGAAAAGCAAGTTAGAAAAGTAGAAGAAAAATTGGGAAGAGAAATGAGAAGGATGCAAGAAAAACATGAAAAACAAGTCAATGACTTGCTAAAGGAGATCCAAATAAATACTGAAGAAAACAACACTTTAAAAAATAGACTAACTCAAATGTCAAAAGAGTTCCAAAAAGTCAATGAGGAGAAGAATGCCTTGAAAGGCAGAATTAGCCAAATGGAAAAGGAGGTCCAAAAGACCACTGAAGAAAATACTACCTTAAAAATTAGATTGGAGCAAGTGGAAGCTAGAGACTTTATGAGAAATCAAGATATTATAAAACAGAACCAAAGGAATGAAAAAATGGAAGACAATGTAATATATCTCATTAGAAAAACCACTGACCTGGAAAATAGATTCAGGAGAGATAATTTAAAAATTATTGGACTACCTGAAAGCCAGGATCAAAACAAGAGCCTAGATATCATCTTTCAAGAAATTATCAAGGAGAACTTCCCTGACATTCTAGAGACACAGGGCAGAATAGAAATTGAAAGAATCCACCCATCGCCTCCTCAAATAGATCCCAAAAAGAAATCTCCTAGGAATATTGTCGCCAAATTCCAAGGCTCCCAGATGAAGGAGAAAATACCTCAAGCAGCCAGAAAGAAACAATTTGAGTATTGTGGAAACACAATCAGAATAACCTAAGATCTAGCACCTTCTACATTAAGAGATCGAAGGGCTTGGAATACGATATTGCGGAGGTCAATGGAGCTAGGATTAAAACCAAGAATCACCTACTCAGCAAACCTGAGTATCATGCTCCAAGGCAAAATATGGCTTTTCAATAAAATAGAGGACTTTCAAGCTTTCTCAGTGAAAAGATCAGAACTGAATGGAAAATTTCACTTTCAAACACAAGAATCAAGAGAAGCATGAAAAGGTAATCAAGAAAAAGAAATTGCAAGGGACTTACTAAAGTTGAACTGTTTTGTTTACATTCCTACATAGAAAGATGATGTGTATGATTCATGAGACCTCAGTATTAGGGTAGCTGAATGGAATATTCATATATATATATATATATACATATATTTATGTATGTATGTATATTTATGTATATATATATGTATATCTGAGTGTGTATGTATGTATATATGTATGTGTGTGTGTGTATATATATATATATATATATATAGAGAGAGAGAGAGAGAGAGAGAGAGAGAGAGAGAGAGAGAGGACACAGGGTGAGTTGAAGATGAAGGGAAGATATCTAAAAGAAATAAAATCAAATTAAGGGATGAGAGAGGAATATACTGAGAGAGGGAGATAGGAAGAGAGAGAATGGGGTAAATTACCTCGCATAAAAGTGGCAAGAAAAAGAAGTTCTGTAGGAAGGGAAGAGAAGTCAGGTGAGGGGGAATGAGTGAATCTTGCTCTCATCAGATATGATCTGAGGAGGGAATAGCATACATACTCAATTGGGTAACTTACCCCACAGGAAAAAGGGAGGAAGAAGAAGATAAAAAAGGCGAGGATGATAGAAGGGAGGGCAGATGGGGGTGGAGGTAATAAAAAACAAACATTTTCGAAAGGGGACAAGGTCAGGAGAGAAAATTCAATAAAGAGGGATAGGTTAGGAAAGAGCAAAATATAGTGAGTCTTTCACAACATGAGTATTGTAGAAGGGTTATACATAATGATACACATGTGGCCTATGTTGAATTGCTTGACTTCTTAGGGAGGGTGGGTGGGAAGGGAAGAGGAGAGAGAATTTGGAACTCAAAGTTTTAAAAACAGATGTTCAGAAGCAAAAAAAAAAGTTTTTGCACGCAACTAGAAAACACAAAACCAAGGGCAGTGCCTGAACTTAAGTAATTTGTATTCTCCTGGGAAGATTAACACATGTAAATACATACAGAGTTTTTGTGCTAGTAAGTGTCTGAGTGTAGATCCGAACTCCGATCTTCCTGACTCGAGGCCTAGCACTCTATCTACGGAGTCACCTAGCTGTTTCTGTGTGCATAGTAGCTGCTTAATAAATGTTAGTTAAAGTGACCTACTGTATTCAAGACAGGAAAAGAAAATGATGATAGTCATCTAGTAAAAATGAAAGACAAGACTGACCACCAAAGTGGTGCACTGATATACCCGAAGTTTCAAGGGAATGGAAAACAAAAAGTTGTGATACTTTCAGTGTATCCTCTATTCAGAAGCCATAGAAATACATAGTAGAGAATAACATAGAATGAGAAGAAATAGAGGGCTAGAGATGTGTATTGGCGGAGAGAGTAATGATGAAACAGCTGATCCAACAATATAACCAAGCAGCCAAATGCTTGACTAAATGCACTTTGATCAAATGCATTGCCAAATTGCCAAGTACATTGACCATGACTGGTCCCAGATTCCATCTGTCAGCACTTTCCCCTCATGGATTGGATCCATAAATCTTTTCTTAGTCATGTCTCACTTGCTGACTTTGCCTATACCCAACATCCCCTTAATTTTTCTCATTGCATTCTATAGAATCATGTTGCAACTCCTTGTATGATCTAACAAGGCTTCAGAGGGTACTCTTGAACACATTTTTCCTTAATATAAAGGATGCTTCATCTTCATTGATACATCATATTGCAGCTTTTTGCCACCTTTGCACTGACTGTTAATGTATGCCCCATGAAAAGCTGTTACTTTTGACTATTTCATTTGGCTTGCAAAGTTTATGGCTCCAATTAAAGGATGCTGGGTCACAGTTATAGCTGCAATTTAACACTGTCATCCCAAAGCTCACAAATCTCAGACATCTGCCTATTCTGCCTATCTCCAATGAATCAGTTACCACAGACCCTAAAGAGACTAACAGATATTGACATTCATGCCTTTATTGGCAATAATGTGGAGGGATCTCTCTCTTGCTGTATACTTCTTTCAGAAGCACTGAAGTACTTAAAAGTTACAGTCTGTGTTGCTAGCTTTGGAAGACTTTGAATGCTTGATTCATTCAGCTTAGTGCATGATTCTGAATGCTTTATAGTAACCTTCTGGGCACTTTTGACTATTTGAGCTGAAATTATGTGAAACCAACATAATTTTGGACCCTATGGCAACCAATGAGAGAGAAAACTGCAGGTCTTCCAGATTAAAGTTCAAATTGTGATGATTGTACCTTTTAGTCCCTAAACTGGCTTTTACCCTGATCTCCCTAAGCCTGTTAAAGAGATTATGACATTTTCTAAATCACCTGAGGGAAGCATTCCATTTCAGTTCAATGACTAAGCTATTCTCTGGGACAGCAGTGTCACCCAGCTGTGTCTAGTCCTTTCAATGAAAAAGGAATTCTTATGTTTATAAGGTGCTATACTAGTTATATAAAGCCCACAAAAATCTCAGCCTGTAATGTGAGATAATACTCTAAAGGCACTCATTCAGACAACCTCAAATAGACTAAAGAAAGCTCACCAAAGTCAGGGAGAAAAGTGCTATTCTTAGCACCTTGATGAATTAGGTTGGCAAGGTGACTGGCTGAAGAGGGTACGTGTTAAGTTTCTTTTGATATAAAAGTTTTTTCCAATGTTAGTCTGGCCACTAAATATTAATCTTGTATTAAAGAAAAAAGAATTGCTAAAGCCCTGAGATAAAAGTTATTAAAGTAAATCAGGTTATTAAAATAAAATTCTAGAATGTCAATGTGTCAATCAACAAACATTCATTCAATGCTCATTATGTGCTTGGCACTGTACTAGGCATTAGATATACAATGAGAAACCAAAACAGTCCCTTCCCGCAAGGGGTTTATATCCTTTTAGGAGAAATATATACATATGTACATATATAAGTAATGCAACATAGAGATTTAGACAATTTAGATACATACATATACTATATATATATATATATATATATATATATATATATATAAACATATATGCCCACACACACAAAAAATGATTAAAATGTGTTTTGAGTGGAGAGTCATTAAAAGTTAAGGGGATCAGGAAAGAAATCATGTCAATGACCTGAGGAAACCAGGAATTCTACAGTGGAGATGAGGAAATTGCATTCCAGGTAGTGGGGAAAGGCTGTTCAAAGATACAGAGACCAGCTGGAGCACTAAAAATTAGGAAAAGCAAAAACCAGCTTAGCTGAACCATAGAGGGAATGAAAAGAAATTACTCGCCATAAGCTTTATACTTTTACCAGAGGGCTTTGTCTTTGACCCAAGGGGCAATAGGGAGCTACTGGATCTTATTGAAGACATGAGTGACATGATCAGATGGAATATTGGGAAATTAGGAATACTGGCACCTGTGTGAAAGACTTTAAAAAAAAAGGAGAGACCCCAGGGAAGACTGGTTGGAAGAAGGCAAGGAGACCAATTAAGAAGCTACTTCCATAGCCCAGGGGAGAGGTGATGGTAGTCTTAATGATCAGCGTTGCCACAAGACTCATAAGAAGCATGTGGGTACAAGAGATGTTGTACAGATAGAATTGGTAAGGCTTGACAATTTGTTAAATATGAGGGATGAGTGAGAGTGACTAATCCACAATGATTCTAAAGTGCAAACTTGGGTGACTAGAGACTAGTTCTTGACAGAAATACAGAATGGGATATAATAAATGATGTGATTTTATCATTGTAGTTTTCATTACTATAACTAGAAAAGATTCTATTTTCTTATTAAGCAGTACTATTCACTCTTATCCTTATAACAAAATCTGTTTCAAAAAGGAAGGAACCTCTTGAATTATATGCAAATTTTGTGATTTAAATATGTGTATGACTACTTTTCTTTCTATGCTATTTTATTAGATTTATTGAATTAATAATTTCCTCCAGCTGCCTAATAGATGTAAACAGTGTGTGTGTTCTTACAAGCTATAATTTTGAGTTGATCTGGACTCAGATTGGACCTTGAACCACTGATCCCTTTAAGGAATTCACCTGAAAGTTAGGAAGTGCCCACTCACTCTCTTCGCATTTCCTACAGTAGCAAGCATGTTGCTCTGCACCCTTTCAGTAAGTGTATTTGTTGCATTTTATTATAAATGTAGCATTCGTATTATAAAATTAACCAGGAGTTTTTCAGGATTTCTTAGAAATTTTGAATATGTGATGAAAAATAGAGCTGCCTTTGGGAATGATGTATACCTGAAGTTAGACATTTGAAAATATAGGCAATCATCGCCTTTTCTAACCTTTCCACCCCAAGATCCAAGAACTGTGAAATTCTGCCATAACAATTCTCTAGCCACACCATTTCTCTCTATTCCTCACCCTCCTAAGCCTCTGTCTTCACCATAATCACAAATCATTATATCTCTCCCTGCCTTTCCACCCCTACTTTCCTCTCTTTGTTCCATTCCCAGGAATGATTTGCTTCTGACTATCTTCTTGAATATTTGACTAACTGACTGCCTCTGACTATCCTCTAGCCATCTGGCTTCCTATTACACCACTCACTTAAACTGCTATCTCAGATTCCTCAATGATCTCTTTACCGATAAATGTGATGCCCTTTCCTTGAGATTAATCTTTCTTGATCTTACTATGGCATTTTGGCATAGTTGATCAACCCATCTCCCTGAAAATTCTTTCTTCTCTGGATTTCATGGCATCATGCCTTCTTTCTAATCTCCCTCTAGTTTCTCTCTTGATAAACTCAGCCCCCATGACTGTAATTATCATCACATGACTCTCAAATTCATCTCTCTCCTGACCTCTCATTTCTAAACACTTCCAGTCACAGCCTCTTTCTTGGACTTTACGTGCATCATGTGTCATTGGCCATCACGTGCAAAACAAAAAGCTTTTTTTTCTTTGTTTTTTTTTCCCCTCTGAAAAGCATCCCTATTTCTATGGAAGGTCCTATCATTCTTCTGGGAAACCAGGTTTGCAAACTAGTAGCCACCCTTGACTCTACTTTTCTCAACCCCCATATTTAATCATGTCACTCCAATCCTAAGTCCACATCACTTGAATCCATTTTCTTCACTCATTTTCCTACCAGTTTTGTTCTCTCACTTTAGTAGTGAGTATGGAGCCTACAAATTGGTTTCCCTGCTTTTAGTTTTTTTTCTTTCTAATTTCCATGCAGCTATCAAAGTAGTATTCCTAAATCATAGAGCTGACCATGCCATCCTTTGATTTGAGAAACTTAAGCAGCTCCCTATCACATGGCAATCTGGGCCAGGCTAGGCTTTTCTCTCTCCTTTTGTAGCGCCCTATATCTCTCTTTCTTTTACCTACTGGAATGTACCTCTCGATGTAAGTTTCTCTATGCTTTAAAAGGTGCCAATTAGATAATCTGGTAAAGTAGCACTACTTATTAGGACCTTCCTTTTCAGATTGAGTCAAAATCTACCTCTCTATCAATTCTACTCAGTTGTAACTCTGTTTCCCTGAGTCAGACATAGGAAATCTAACTTCTTCTCTAACCTAGCACTGCTAGAATTGCTAGGACAAAGTGAATTAGTTAAGTTTGCTTATGCAAAACTTACTAATTTATAAATTTTATAAAACTTTTAATATTTAATGCCCCTTTTCAGCAATCACTTGTTTTATATGATTTGGCATTCAGTTCCCAAGATTTAAACATTCTTAAACCCTTCACCTTTTATCATTTTGAATATTAATAATACTTTTGAAAATAGTCCCTTGTTTTCAGCCTAGCTCTGCAATAGTCCACAGATATTGTCAACAGGGTTTTAATTAGAAAAGTTCCCAAGCCATTAAAGCATGTTTATTTCTCTAATTTGTATCAATTTCTTAACTTTTCCTGAGTCTTCTATTAGTGTGGTGTTCTCTGATTTCAACATCACAGGTCATAATCAGAAGAATACTGGTGTTAAAAATATGTGTTTTGGTAATGGGGAGAATTTTAGGATTATTCCTAATCCCACACAATTTCTCAAATTCAATCTAGCCCACTGTTACTCTTGTTAATTACTGAACTCAGCTCATTATCCACATTTAATATAAATGTAGAACTAATACCACAGGAAAAGTTCATCAGAAGAACATATAGACAGGGGCAGAGTTGAGTGTGATGTGATACTAAAAAGTAAACCATGTAGGAAAAGGTAAAAAGAGTAATTCTCTTATATAAATGAGATGCTAGAGGAAGAACTGACACAGAGGAATTAGATGGGGGAGGAGGGCTGGTAGTTCTGGAACCCTACTTTCACTGGGAATGGGTTAAAGAGAGAACAATAGGGGGGAATAAAAGTCTTCTAAATTCAGAAAGAAATAAAAAGGCTAAGGGGATATGGAGGGGGGAAGGAGATAAGGGATGGATTCTGTAGGGGGAAGAGGATAAGGGAGAGATCTTTGGTGGAGGGGTAGGTTAAGTCATAGGGGGGTAAGGTAACCGGTAGAAGTAGAGTGGAGGAGTCAGGAGGGATAGGAAATAGGAGATACACACAAACATAAAATAAAGATCAGAAGAGTATTTATTAGGGAAGTAAAGCAGGAGTAGTAATCATGATCTCAAATAAAGTTAAAATTAAAATAGATTTAATCAAAAGAGAAAAATAGAGAAAGTACACTATTTTGGGAGGAAGCAGGCATGGGGCTAATGAGAAAAAGTGTTGTGCCAGCAGTGGTGACTTTGAGGCACTCAAAGTCTGCCCAGCAGCATTCCTGTTTACGATGCTGCCCTTACTCTTTCCTCCTCTAAAAGTGGTGCTGGAGAGTCCAGGCGTCCAGCTCCTGGCTACTAGAGGGGCTCCACGTTGTGGCTGTCATCATTGGCAAAAGTTCTCTCTCTTGCAAAGGCAGCACAGTACTCTGTCTGAAGTAGCTTTGCAGTCTGAAAGGGAGACAGTGTCTATCCCCACGAAGGCTGCCGAGCAGATTAAAGGCCATTGGCTCTTGGTCTGCAGTGGAACAGAAGCAGGAGCAGTTATTCTTGGTGGACTGACTAGGTTGACAGGGTCTGGGCTCTCCATAGTAAATTGGCACTTGATAAAGGAGATAAAACCACCCATAAGCCAAGAAGAATGGGAAGCAGAGTTCCAAAAATGCTAGCAGTTTCCAGAATTTAAAATCTTGAATCAGAACATGACCTTGGCAGAATTAGTTTATCTAGTACATGGAGTATTCACATCAAATGTGGGGACAGATTGTGGGCCTAGCATACTTTTGGAGAAAAGGCTGACTCACCCATGGCATAGAAGGCTATGTCCTTGCCCACTGTGGCTTAGTCTGTTTCCAGGGACTGCTGGGATGGTATATGGTGAAGAGCGAATTAGAAGAAAAGCCAGATTCTCATAACATCCTTCGGGTGAGCCAGTATCTGCTGGCCACTCAGCTGGGCTCAGCCCTTGTCCTCTATTATGCCAGCCTGTGGACTGCACTCTCCCTCTTGCTTCCTCGAGACAAGTTGCCAGAAACCCATCAGCTCCTGTGGCTGAGGCATTCTGCTCATGGGACCGTGGGCCTGGTTTCCCTTACAGCTCTTTCAGGGGCTTTTGTGGCAGGCTTGGATGCTAGCCTTGTATACAACTCCTTTTCCAAAATGGGAGAGCGATGGATCCCAGAGGATCTTTTTACTTTCTTTCCAGTCCTTAGGAACATCTTTGAGAATCCAATCATGGTGCAGTTTGATCACTGAATGCTGGGAATCACTTCAGTCACAGCCATTATTGGGCTTTACTTCCTCTCCTGAAGAATCCCCTTTCCTCGAAGGGCCAAAATAGCAGTGGCAACATTGCTGAGTGTGGCCTATGCACAGGTGGACTTAGGCATTAGTACTCTACTAATGTATGCTCCAACTCCTTTGGCTGCAGTTCACCAGTCAGGGTCCTTGGCTTTGCTCAGCATTGCCCTTTGGCTTATGAATGAATTGCAATTAATCCCAAAGTAATGCTCAGGGCAGCTACTTTCTGGGCTATGACCAGGCTTTTGACAGCTCTTTAGAAGGCAATGAGCTTCCCTCCCACTGGATTGAGAAAATGATGTGAGGGACAGATCAGATGATCAAGAATGAAGTTACTGGGCTGAGGATTCTTTTTCAAACAAAACAAAGCCACTGTTAGTTGTCACTTGCTTTTTAACATGATGTCTAAGATCCCTCCCAACTTTTAAAACTCTCTGATTCTTTTGATCCAGCAGTACCACTGCTAGTTCTGTGTCCCAGAGAGATTTAAAAAAATAAAAGGAAAAGAACCCACTGGTAAAAAAATATATTTATAGCAACTGTTTTTGTAGGGGCTGAGAATTGGAAACTGAGGGGATGTCCATCAATTGGGGAATGGCTGTGGTATATGATTATGATGGAATATCACTGTACTGTAAGAAATGATGAGTAGGCTGATTTCAACCTGGCAAGACTTACATGAACTGATGCAAAGTGAAGTGAGCAGAACCAGGAGAACATTATAAACAGTAATATTGTACAGTGAAGAACCGTGAATGACTTAGCTATTCTCAGCAATACAGTGATCCAAGACATGCCCAAAGGACTCATGATGAAAAATGCTATCTGCCTTCAGAGAAAGAAATGATGTTGTCTGAATACAGACTGAAGCATACTGTTTTTTGCACTTTTTTAAGTCTTCTTGCACAAAATGTTATACATGATCAAATATATATATAACCAGATTGCTTACTACCTTGTAGGGGGGGAAGGGAGGAAGGAAAGGATAGAATTTGGAACTCAAACTTTAAACAAAAGCTAAAAGTTGTTTTTACACGTAATTGAGTAAAAATAAAATATTATTTAATAAGAAAAAAATACACCATAGGTCAGCCATATTAATCAATATTGTTTTAGACTATTTAAAAGAACTAGAGAGTATAAGGTTGGAATATTGCTCTGGTATATGAAACAAGTTGGTGGACTTAGAATAATATGGAAAGACTTGGACCTATGAAGGAAGACATTATCCTCCCTCAGAGAAACAGAGGACAAATACATATAGTATCGTCTTACATAGATGCTTATGAATATGTATGTCAATATATGAGTATGATTATACATATCTAAGTGTATGTGTATGTATATATGTTTGTGTGTTTGTGTAAGTGTATACATATGTATGTATATATGTATGTATGTATATGTATGTATGTATATGTAAATATATCTGCCCTTAATTGTAGCTTTCTTGGGAAGGTGGGGGAAGAAGGGGGGAAAAAAGAACAAAATAAAAATTTCACAGCAGAGAACAAAACAAATCTTACAGAGAAGAAAAGAAAGATGGACAGTGTGGAACACAATGTGTAGTATTTATTATGAAGGCTCTCTTGAAATAGAAATCTATTTTTTAAAGTTTATTTAGTTTTAGTTTTCAACATTCTCTTCCATAAGTTTTAAATTTTCTCCCCCTCTCTCTCCTCCTCCCTCCCCAAGATGGCATGCAATCTGATATAGGCTCTACATATACATTCCTATTAAACATATTTTCACATTCGTGAATGTGTAGAAGAATTAGAATGAATGGGAGGACCGTGAGAAAAAAAAAAAAAACAAAGCAAAAACAAAGAAAATAGTCTTACTTCACATAGCATTAAGACTCCATAATTCTTTCTCTGGATATGGATGGTATTTTCTGTCATGAATCCTTTGAAAAAGGTTTAGGTCCTTGAATGGCTGAGAAGGGCTAAGTCTATCAAAATCAGTCCTTGCACACTGTGGCTGTTACTGTGTACAATGTTCTCCTGGTTCTGCTCACTTCACTCAGCATCAGTTCATAGAAATCTTTCCAGGTTTTTCTGAAGTCTGCTTGTTCATCATTTCTTATACCACAATAATATTCCATTACATTCATATACCACAACTTGTTCAGCCATTCCCCAATTGATGGGCAGCCCCTCGATATCTAACTCTTGGCCACCACAAAAAGAACTCTTATAAATATTTTTGTACACGTGGATCCTTTTCCCATTTTTATGATCTTTTTGGGATACAGACCTAGAAGTGGTATTGCTGGGTCAAAGGGTATGCACGTTTTTATAGCCTTTTGGGCATAGTTCCAAATTGCTCTCCATAATGGTGAAATGGAATGCTGTGCACATGACATGCTTTTATTTTCTTTTTTTTATTTTGTATTTAGGTTTATAATATTTCTTTTTTCTTTTTTTATTGTGTATTTAAGTTTTAGTATTTAACTTTAAATTAATAATAAAAAGGAAGAATATATAGAACTCTATGCAGCAGCAGACTAGGTGGCACCAAATTTCATAATCTGTTCTATTTTGTGACAATTACCAGCTTAGCATGATTGGGATACTTTTGGGCCTTGCACATCTGCCAGAATACACCCAGTTTATCCCCCTTTACCTGTTCTCTCATCTAAAGCTCCCTGGCAGATTAGCAAGAAAACTCATGTTTAAATGACAGATGGGGGTGCTCCATATATATTAGTATGCAATATCTTTGGGGGGGGCAGGGCAACTGTGGTTAAGTGACTTGCCCAAGGTCACACAGCTAGCACATGTGTCAAGTGTCTGAGGACGGATTTGAACTCAGGTCCTCCTGACTCCACGGCCAGTGCTCTACTCACTGAGCCACCTAGCTGCGCAAGTATGCAACATCTTAATGAACTAGAAATCTCTCTCCCCCAATCCACCCCAGGCAAGGGAAAATAATCAAGTTGATAGTACAAAAAGTATTATATTACTTTTTAAAAATCAGAATTTGTTCCCCACATGTAAGTCACTCTCGAAGGTCACAAGTCATCCCCACTTCTGTTTAAAACTTTTGTGAGGAATGGTAGAAAATAAGAATATAGGCAAAATGGCAGCTGGAAAGCAGGGACTTGTGTGAGCTCCCTGCCAAGTCCCTCCAAAAACCTATAAAAATGACTCTGAACAAATTCTAGAACTGAAGAAGCCACAAAATAGCAGAGGGAAGCAGGGCTCCAGCCCAGGACAGCCTAGATGGTCATTGGGTGAGGTCTATTGCACAGGGAGCTGGGAGTGGAGTGGAGCAGAGCCCAGCATGGGCGGTGGCAGTACCAACCAGACTGGGAGCCAGGTGGAGTGGGCCCTAGCACCCTGAATCAATGAGCTGCAGCAGTTACCAGACTTGTCAACCCACAAACACCAAAGACAACAGAGAAGGTTAGTGGGAAAAGCTGCAAGGGACAGAGTGATAGGAGTTCCCCTTTCAGCCACTGCCCGGGGAGGGGGGAGGGCCCAGCGGAGGTGGAGCAGCTACAGAACTACAGCTGCAGTTGGTTCTGGCCCCAGGTCCACCTGGTAGGAGGAATTAAGTGGCGGATCAGAGCAGGAGTGCAGAGCCTGCTTAAGATATGAGTCCAATCCAGGCTGGCAGTTCTTGGGGAAGGAGGAGTGTTGGTGTGGCAGAGTTTGCTGTGTAGAAATAGCTCTGAAAACAACAGCGCATCCCCTCAAGCTTGGAACAAAGTACTCTTTACTCCATAAGCAGTCATACCCCAACAAAAAACTCAAGGATCAAGTTAGTTGGCTGGGAATATGGCCAGGCAGCGAAAACGCACCCAGATTCAGTCTCAGACTTTGGAATCTTTCTTTGGTGACAAAGAAGACCAAAACATACAGACAGAAGAAGTTAACAAAGTCAAAGAGCCTACAACAGAAACCTCCAAGAAAAACATGAACCGGTCCCAGGCCATGGAAGAGCTCAAAAAGGATTTGGAAAAGCAAGTTAGAGAAGTAGAGGAAAAATTGGGAAGAGAAATGAGAAGGGTGCAAGAAAAACATGAAAAACAAGTCAATGACTTGCTAAAGGAGACCCAAAAAAATACTGAAAAATACACTGAAGAAAACAACACCTTAAAAAATAGACTAACTCAAATGGCAAAAGAGCTCCAAAAAGCCAATGAGGAGAAGAATGCATTGAAAGGCAGAACTAGCCAAATGGAAAAGGAGGTCCAAAAGACCACTGAAGAAAATATTACCTTCAAAAATAGATTGGAGCAAATGGAAGCTAGTGACTTTATGAGATATCAAGATATATTATAAAACAGAATGTGAGGAATGAAAAAGTGGAAGACAATGTGAAATATCTCATTAGAAAAACCACTGACCTGGAAAATAGACCCAGGAGACATAATTTAAAAATTATTGGACTACCTGAAAGCCATGATCAAAAAAAGAGCCTAGATATCATCTTTCGAGAAATTATCAAGGAGAACTGCCCTGATATTCTAGAAGCAGAGGGTAAAAGAGAAATTGAAAGAATCCACAGATTGCCTCCTCAAATAAATCCCAAAAAGAAAACTCCTAGGAATATTGTTGCCAAATTCCAGAGCTCCCAGATGAAGGAGAAAGTACTGCAAGCAGCCAGAAAGAAACAATTTGAGTATTGTGGAAACACAATCAGAATAATACAAGATCTAGCAGCTTCTACATTAAGAGATCGAAAGGCTTGGAATACAATATTCTGGAGGTCAGTGGAGCTAGGATTAAAACCAAGAATCACCTACCCAGCAAAACTGAGTATCATGCTCCAAGGCAAAATATGGACTTTCAATAAAATAGAGGACTTTCAAGCTTTCTCAGTGAAAAGACCAGAGCTGAATAGAAAATTTCACTTTCAAACACAAGAATCAAGAGAAGCATGACAAGGTAATCAAGAAAAAGAACAAGAAAAAGAAACTTCAAGGGACTTACTAAAGTTGAACTGTTTTGTTTACATTCCTACATGGAAAGATGATGTGTATGATTCATGAGACCTCAGCATTAGGGTAGCTGAAGGGAATATGCATATACATATATACATACACACACACACATATACACATATAGATAGATATGTGTATGTAAATATATATATATATATATGTGAGTGTATGTATGTATATATATATGTGTGTGTGTGTATATATATATGTATATAGACAGAGGGCACAGGGTGAGTTGAATATGAAGGGATGATATCTAAAAAAAAATAAAATCAAATTAAGGTATGAAAGAAGAATATATTGAGAGAGGGAGAAAGGGAGAGATAGAATGGGGTAAATTATCTTGCATAAAAGTGGCAAGAAAAAGCAGTTTTGTAGGAGGGGAAGAGGAGGCAGGTGAGGGGGAATGAGTGAATCTTGCTCTCATCAGATTTGACCTGAGGAGGGGATACCATACATACTCAATTGGGTATCTTATCCCATAGGAAAGAAGGAGGAAGAAGATAAAAAGGGGGGATGATAGAAGGGAGGGAGGAGGTAATCAAAAACAAACACTTTCGAAAAGAGACAGGGCCAAGGGAGAAAATTCAATAAAGGGAGATAGGTTAGGAAGGAGCAAAATATAGTTAATCTTTCACAACATGAGTATTGTGGAAGGGTTTTACATAATGATACGCATGTGGCCTATGTTGAATTGCTTGACTTCTTAGGGAGGTTGGGTGGGGAGGGAAGAGGGGAGAGAATTTGGAACTCAAAGTTTTTAAAAACAGATGTCTAAAAACAAAAAAAAAATGTTTTTGCATGCAACTAGAAAATAAGATACACAGGCAATGGGGCGTAGAAATTTATCTTGCCCTACAAGAAATGAAGGGAAAAGGGGATGGGAGAAGAGTGGGGTGACAGAAGGGAGGGCTGACTGCAGAAAGGGGCAACCAGAATATATGCCATCTTGGAGTGGTGGGGAGGGTAGAAATGGGGAGAAAATTGATAATTCAAACCCTTGTGAAAATCAATGCTGAAAACTAAATATATTAAATAAATTAAATTAAAAAAAATAAGAATATAGAATGCCTTGAATTCCAGATAGAGGGAATGACACTGTTCTTTTCTAAATTCTTTTTTTATTTTTATTTTTACATTTTCCTTATTGGATGCTGGAAAGCATGAAATTTTAAGTCATCCCTTGCTATTTTCTATATGGTATTAACAGTTAAATTCAGCTTCTCTGACCTTGAAGGACAAAGCTTTTGTGTGGTTTAATGCTGATTCTCTTACTATAATATCATTTGCTTCAGCGTTTTGTGATTCAAGTTCACAAGTCTCTTTATTGTTATTCTGACATAGTTCTGTTTTTCCTGAATTTCCTTCAGTAGATGTGAAATGGCCATACAACTGCAAATTATCTTGGTGTCTCTATGATTGACACGCTCTGTAAATAAAAGTTCTTGTTTTTCATTCACTGCTAAATGCCACATTGAAATGATTGGTTTTTACTGCTTTAAGTAACTTCAAATCTTGCTGATTCTACCACAATCTTGTAGATACAAAATACACACTAAATAAATAAAAAGTAAATGTTATTTAAAAGGGATAAGGCCTTTAGTACATTCAAAAGAAATATATAGGCATATATGTATATGTTTTATATACATACACACATATATTAACATATCTCTATGTGCATATATGCACACATGCATAACTACATATATACACGTATATGTGTGTGGATATATACACATATATGTATATATATATATATATACCCATTTCCCTGATTATGTACATATGCACTGCCTCTTTGTATATTTGAATTTATGTGGACATTTATATTTGTGGTCAAAATGGGGATTTTAATAGTGAATCTTATAAAGGGATCTAGAAAATTCTAAGCCCAGGTAAAATGTAAAGATAATTTGTCTTTCTAAGTGTTACTTTTAGCAGTGCTACAAACACTTCTGTAGCCCTTTTCCTGAGAGTCTTTGTCTCTGTTTCTCTCTGTTTCTGTCTCTGTCTCTATCTCAGTCTCTGTTTCTCTTTCTCTTTCTCTCTCTCTCTGTCTCTGTCTCTCTCTCTCTCTCTCTCTCTCTCTCTCTCTCTCTCTCTCTCTACCCCCTGTCACTCTTGACACTCATAGGGTCTCAACAATTTTCCTTGTGGGTGGCCATTCCTACTTTCATTGTAGTTCTTGAGCCCCTATTGATATACTTCCCATTAACAAATCACCCACTAATGATTAATTAACATTAACTGTTTCTTCAAATATAAAGCAAACAAATACTATTTATATGATATCTCACCCATAAACCTAAGTCATATACTCCCATTAGTGAGGATAGTATCTATGGGGATAGTAAGTACTTACTTCAATTCACAGCTAGTAAGACACCTATGGAGGATAAAAGCGTGGCCAAGGCAACACATAACTCTGGAACTCTAGACCTCTCAATCCTCTTTTTTGTCACAAAAATTTGTGAATAAATGTCCCTTGGTGATCTTCACATTCTAAGTAAATATCTTCACTGCTAAGATGAGCTGATCCCCACTGTGTTGGACTAATAACAGGCAAAATGACTCAGCCAAACAAGTTATCTGGTGGGCTGCTTCTTTGACATTCCATTTGTATGCTCTTCTACTGCTCAAGTGCATTAGTCTTGGACAACAACTGTAGGATCCATGATTGTCAGATTAAACCTGATGCTTTCAGCAGATGTAGTAGGTATTTCTTTTAGGAAAAGGTAGTGACTCTTTTGGTAATATTGGAAGACTTTCACTACAGCTCCAATTTAACACCTTTTACAGGATTATTTTTCTGCTTTTCCACCTTTTAGGAGCAACAGGTTCAATGCAGAAAAGTATCTTTTGCCTTTTCTTCTTTTCTATCTCTTCTTCCTCCACTTTTCTTCTCCTTCATCTTTTTTTTCTCTTTAATATCTTTCTTCCCAACCTTCTTATATGTTATCATACAATGAAGAATGTGATAGATGTGAGGGAGATGTTTACAGGGAAGTTCTGTGTGAAATATGAGGAGGGAGAGATTGTTTTTACCTGGGGATATCAGGGAAGGCATCATGCTGGAGGAACCTGTGCTGGGCCTTGGAATAAGAGAGATAATTCAATAGGTATAGACAAAGGGAGGCAGAAGAGAATGATGTAATTGTAGATATAGACATGAAAAGGCAGGATAAGAATGGGAAATTGAAGGTAATGTTTTATTTGAAGTACATAGTTTGTGAAAGAAAGTTGTGATTGGTTCTTAAATTACAGGAAATGAGAGCTTACATATATTGGTAACCAATGGTAGACAGACTGGAGTTATTTGAGTTGAGGAGTAAGATAAAATCATAGGTTAGATTAAGAGAAAAAATGAAGGTTAGAAGAACTTAGCAAAAAAGGATGTTACGATAGACCAGGGGCAAATGTGGTTACAATGTGAATGAAAAAAAGATAAATGCTTTGCAAAGTTGTAATTGATTAAACTTGACAGCTGATTAAACGCAGGAGGCAACAAAGGAGGAACAAGGAGGTGTAACTGAAAGGATAGTGGTACTATCCAAGTCATTTAACACTGTTTGCCTCAGTGTCTTCATCTGGAAAATGAGCTGGAAAAGGAAATGGCAAACCACTCTAGTATCTTTGCCAAGAAAACCCCCAATGGGGTCACAAAGAGTCAGACACAACTGAAACAAATGAACGACCACCATCCATAGAAATAGTAAAATCAGGAGGAGGTTTGAGGAAAAACAAAATATAAGGTAATAAAACAAACCAACCAACATGAGTTCAGTTTCATGTCTTATTAACTGGGTGGCCTTGAACAAGTTATTTAACCTCTCTGAGTCCCAATATCCTCATCTATAAAATGAGGGAGTTGCATGACATGATCTCTAGATTCTTTTCTAAATCCTGAAATCTGCTTTCCTGGCTCAATGCTTACAATCTGTGTTATTGAACAAATCACTTTGTCACTCTTATCCTCATTTGTAAAACAAGGATAATAATGCCTGAACTATCTTGGGACTGTTTTGGAGAAATTTCCTTGCAGACTTCAGAACCCTCTATCCAACCAGCCAGCCAGACGTATGCTGATGCTGTTATTTTATTGTTGCTGTTATCATCACCATCATCATCATCATCATCATCATCATCATCATCATCATGTTTGAGGTTTCAGCATCCAAATTGTTGTAAATATGAGACCAGCTCTGCATGGGTGATAATTTATTGTATGAAGTTGAAGGATATCCTCACAGGATTCCCATTTTTAGGAGATAAGAGAAGGATGAGGATTCAGTGAGTGAGATTAAGTAATGATATGTAATAAGGATGAAATTAATTTCTTAATTAAGGTAAAGATAGAGGCAACGACAATTCAAAATCAAGATATTAATAACTATCCATATAAAATATATATTGATTAATACATCAATATCATTGTAATAACAGAGGAAAAACCAATATGTGTTTATTACACACACACACACACACACACACACACACACACACATATATATATATAAATCATAATATATACATAGGCAGCTAAGTGGTACAGTACAGTAGATAAAGCACTGGACTTGGAATTAAGAAGACCTGAATTCAAATCCAGCATTCATCATTTACTAGCCCTATGATCTCAGGCAAGTCATTTAACCTCTGTTTACTTCACTTATCCCATCTGTAAAAATGATAAAAATAAATAGCATTTTATCTCCTGGGGTTGTTGTAAGAATAAAAATGAGATAATATTTGTAAAAATGCTTTATAATATTTCAAATGCTATATAAATGCTACCTACAATTTTCATTCATTCATTTCAATCATATCTGACTCTTCATGACACCATTTGGAGTTTTCTTGGCAAGGATACCAGAGTGGTTTCCCATTTCCTTCTTCAACTAATTTTACAGATGAGGAAACTGAATCAGACAGGGTTAAGTGATGGGTCACACAACTAGTTCTTATCTGAGGCCAGATTTGAACTCAAGAAGATAAGTCTTCTTAACTCCAGGCCCAGAACTCTATCCACTGCAGCACCTATCCACTGCCCCAGCTATGATTTGCTATTATTATTAAAGAATAATTGTAGAAAATACTTAATTCTTTTTTGGTGAACTCATCAATATGGGTATTTCAGTGATACAGATTACCTCCTATCTGTGCCAGCCCATCCTGAGGTTCTTATCCATATTGTCCCCAAAATTCCCTACCGGGGTAGACTCAATGTGCTCCAGATCTTCCTGGAGTTCTCTGATGCCAGAGGATACAAATGGAACAGGCAGGTTGCTCTTCATTACTTAATCGTCTCTCTTCCCACATGTGCAGCCCATCTTTTATTGAAAAGAATTTTTAAAAAGGAAGAAATTCTTTTATATGGCAAACTAATGACTAATTCGACCAAATTACTAATGCCTTTATTCAGATCTCTCATAAAGAATAACCAACCATAGCATACAGTATGCTATTTCTTGGCTCTTTTTCTCTATCTCTCTATTCCTTTGCACAAAAATTTTCCATGCTTAGAACATTCTGTATTCTTGAACAAAACACAGGATTTAAAGTCACTAGACATCTATCTTTTTATTTCTCAATAATTTAATATCAAATATACTCACAGGTAATTTGATTTACAGTAAATTAAGTTAAAAGCATCACAAATAATGGGCTGTTCCAAATCATAATTACTGATATATGTAAGCACATTACCCAAGCCAGGGTATATGATTGAGCCAATTAGACCTCAGGACATTAAAATAAGACTGTGCTTTGAAAAAAAAAATGACCATTCCTTCAAGACTTGTCAGCTATATTGCATTCACTCCTTTAACTCTATTATATTCAATTTTATAATTTCTTAAATGTTGGTCCCACTTTAGTACCACATTTTTTGCTAGAGTTATTATCAATGAGATATTAGTTGAACTTTCAACATCTAAGGAAATATTTTGCATAGAGATTCTTGTATCCAAGGACTAAGGATGTAATTATTATGGCTGAAAACTTCACTGAAACTATATCTATGTAGCAGTCCCAAAGAAATTTGAAAGAGAACCAAAAATAAATAAATAAAATGAAGTTAAAAAAAGAGACATGAACAAAGATATGCATTTCAGTCTTATTTGTATTTACCAGCTACTCTAATTTTCTTTCACCCATTAAAAAAGAGCACTAAGTGACATTAAGAAAGTGAAAATGGCTTGACCATTCCCCCCCACTGTTCTGTGATTCCATGATTACTACCTGATAGAACAGTCGAGCACTGAGTGACAGTTGTGGCAAGGCTAATGCAGACCCTACAGGGACAGCTCTTCCTAAATGGGATGGTTGGCTATGTGAATACCACACTTACTGTAATAGTAAGCGTGGTGTTTACTTAGGTACCTCTTACATTCAGATTGCCATATATCAATCTGCTCTCCTAGGCTTTACAACTTACTCCAGGGCCCAAGGAAGCAAGGCCATACAGTCAATAATTTTCTGGATTTAAAAATTCCAGAGATTTCCTGGGAAAATCATCCTTTTGGAGAGTCATTTCCCTGGAAGTTGTTCTGGGGACAAGCAGATGATCCTACTTGAAATTTACACAGAAAAGCAAGATATTGGCCCTAGTTTCTTGTAGGCTTCATTAGTAGAGAGGTAGGAATGAATATATTAATAAAAAAGCATTTATTAAAATATTATCATGTGTCAAGTGCTTTGTCAAGTCCTAGGGATGCAAATAAAAAGGTAAGGCAGTAACTAGCCCAAAGGAGTTTATAATCTGACAAAGATGAATGTGGGAGATAGAAAGGTATTCTGATCTGAAAATTGCAAGAACGTGAGTGATACAATAGGGCAATTGATTTATATACCCTTTTTGCAGTGGTAGTGGGCATTTGATTACAGTCGCCAATAAAAGGGAAAGAATCTGAAACATCTGCCAGGGACCATATGCTATCAGAGAGGTTTTTACTGGTAAGCAACTGGAGTTGCTCTAAAGCAACTGTTCCTCTAAGATCTTAGATTGTGTGATTACATAATGAGACTATTAGGCGATCAATGTAAGGTTAAGATGAAAACATAAACTATGAGGCTGTTATAAAAACCCTGAAATTCTCTCTGATCATTACAGCCAAGCTGTCTGTATGAAGAAGAAAACTGATGAGCTCAGGGGGGAAGAAGTACCTAAAATCTGTAAGTGAGATATCCCAATTGAATGTCATAAGTTTGGAGAAACATAATTCTCATGACTGCGACAACCATAAAAAAGAATTATCTGAAAGCAGTTGTCCAAGATTTATTGTCAAAGACTTAGGCCCTTCTGGTTTGGTTGTGTAAGTAGAGCCTGCTTTGACCCTTTCTAAATTAAAAGAGCTCCAGAGTTTGAGTCATACTTTGACTCATGGTAATGATAGCCTTTTTTTATAGACTTTTGTTACTGTTCAGTTGTTTCAGTTGTGTCCAACCCTTTGTGACTCCATTTGGACTTTTCCTGGCAAAGATTTGGCTTTGCCATGGTGTGCCATTTCCTTCCTCTGCTCATTTTACAGATGAGAAACAGAGGCAAAGAGGGTTAAGTAACTTGCCTAGGGTCACACAGCTAGTATCCGTCTAAGGCCAAATTTGAACTCAGGAAGATAAGTCTCCCTGACTCCAGGCCCAGCATTCTATCCACTGCACCTCAAAGTTGCCCCTTTTCTATGCTACCTATGTCTAAGCCTTTCCTTGGAAATTTAGTAATTATAACCTGTCCATCCAGGCTTCAAGAGCACAGTGATATGTTGTACTCATCACGAACACTGCAGAAAAATAATCCTAGTCATCAGACTAACCAGACTGCTATTGCATTCTGTAAGGAAGGGAAGGGACATGTGGGAGGAAGAAGTAGGAATACACAGTGACTCTGTCAGCCTCAGGTGACCTCACTTGAATAAAAGACCCTCCATATTTACCATGATCAATCAACAAATAATAAACATCTATTTATTAAGTTTTTATGTGCCAGGCACTGTGCCAAGCACTAAGTATACAAAAAGAGGCAAAAGACAGTCCCCACCCTCAAGGAGCTTGGAATCCAACTATTCATTTCTGTTTAAAAGACCTGTAAGAGTCCTAAAAAGGGTCCAAAGCCTTGCAGAAAACCTGGTGCCCACATGTTATATCAAGAGACTACTCATCTACCCCTCTTAGGTTTAGATATATCAAGAACATCATGGTATCGGAAAGAGGAAAGGGCCTGAAGACCTGCATTCAAATTTTTAGCTTTGCTATTTGCTTGGGCCTCAGGTTTCCTAACTATAAAATGGTGGGATGGTACTAAATAAACCTTGACAGGTTTGCCACCTTCAGGGTCAGAAAAATTCCCCTGTTTGGCTTTTAAAGTCCTTCACAACTAGACCCTTACTATCTTTCCAGTTTTCTTAAACTTTATTCCTCTTCATACACTCTATGATCCAATGACACTGACCTCCTTGCCTTTCCTCATGTATGAACTTATCTCTCAACTCCACACCTTTTCACTGGCTGGCCCCCATGCTTACAATTCTTTCCCTCTTTGTCTCTGCCTTCTGGCTTCCCTCAGGTCTCAGCTAAAATCCCACCTTCTGCAAGATGTCTTTCCTAATCACCCTTAATGTTAGTGCCTTTCTCTGGAATTACCTATGAGTTACCCTGTGTATTTCTATATGTGTACCCTGTATATATAGAGGTGCTTGCATGTTTTCTCTCTAATTAGAACATCATCTCCTTGAGAGCAGGGACTATTTTTTTGCTTTCTTTGTGTTTCTAGAACTTAACACAGCCACTGACACATAGTAGGTGCTTAATAAATGCTTGTTGACTGACTGAGTACCAGTCCTAGATGATTCTATAATCAATTTTTTCAACTTCTAGACCCTTTGCTTCCCTCTGAACTACCTTTATAAAAGTGTCTAACTTTGCCTGTTTCCTGCCTGCCTGATGATCTGAACCTTTCTGCAGATAGAAAACCTCCCCAACAGGTGATGGCTTTTAGCCTCACACCCTGAGGATCACCAGCCTGGGAACTTTTGAGCCCCTCCATGGGGATTCCTAGATGAAGCTCTTCACTGAGATACCAGCCACCTGAATCTTTCTACTGCTTAGCACCCATAGCACTCAGTGAACTCTCTGAGTCATAGGCTCCTTTCATAAAAGCTCAGTTTGACAGAAAGACCAGATGGAAAAACTAAGGTCTGTTAGAAATGGAAAGGAAAAAGGGTAGATAGTGAAATACCTCCCCCAAACATATAGTTCCATACATGATCTATCAGCGTAGACTCTTGGTCTTTTAGGGTAAGTTTTAAGTATACTCTACTAAATGATGACCTTTGTCAAATAGTTACTTCAAGAAAGTAGTTGACCTGCTAAAAGACTTAGGATGGATATAATCACCTGTATGATTTATAGAAGAAATGATAGAATGCTATGCCTGATGTGTCTGGCAGCTCCTAATACTATTGAAGACATCCTTCCAGGCAACAAAAGGTCAGAAGAAATCTCCATAAGGGAAAAACACAACTCCTTTGTTCTTCTTTGTTTATTTGGAATGCATGGCATTCTTATTACCTCAGCTCTTGACTCTTGATATTCACTCCATTTTGAATGCAAGAATCAGATCTCCAAGGTATAAAAGCAAGCTTTGCATCTGCGGATTGTGATTAGGAGGAGAGAGTGGGGCATATACTTTTATTGTCATTCTTTAGTCCTGTCTGACTCTCCATAACCCCATTTGGGATTTTCTTGGCAAAGATATTAGAGTGGTTTACCATTTCCTTTTCCAGCTCATTTTATAGAAGAGGAAACTGAGGCAAGCAGGGTTAAGTGACTAGCCCAGGGTCACACAGCTAGTAAGTGTCTGAGGCTGGATTTGAACTCAGGAAGATGAGTCTTCCTGACTCTAGGTCTGGCACTCCATCCACTGGGCCACCTAGCTGGGGCATATGCTTTACCATGTAATGTTGGCCAAGTCATGTCACCTCTTTAGCCTTCAGTTTCTTTCTTGGTAAAGTAAGAAGGCTGTACTACAGTTCATCTAGTCTAATATTCTTAAATTCTGTGAGTTTTCAGGTTAGCAATTTAGTGCCAATTTCTCTATCTGATCTTCCCTCTTTGTCCCCACTTATGTTAATAATGTCTATTTCTTCATGTCAACAGAAACATAATATAATCTCAAGAAAGGTTATACATGGATATCTCCATCTCTAGCATCAAATCTCCCTGTGACCATCCCTTCTAGCATTTGCATGGAGCAACACACTCAAATGACAAGGATTTTAAGGACATATACCAATACCACTATCATCTATTTGGCATTCTGGGAATAGGAATAAAGAGATGGGATGGTACTTGAAATTAATAGATCTGTTGTTGTGATTTGCATGTACATCCTTCTTCTGGAAGTAGGCACATGGCACAATGGATAGAGTGCTGGGCAACCAATCAGGAAGTTAGAGTTTAAATCTAGCCATAGGTACTTCCCAGCTACTCTGTAAGTCATTTAACATTTGTGTGGCTCAGTTTCTTCAACTGTAAAATGGGGATAAGAATAGTACCTACCTCCCAGGATTGTTGCGATGATCAAATGAGACAATATTCATAAATGTTTAGCGCAGTGCCTGGCACACAGGAAGCACTACAAAAAGGCTCATTATTGTTGCTGTTATTAGTATTATGATTGTAATTGTTATTAATCAATGCACTGTTCTTAGCCATGTTTGTAAACTGGAAACATTTACAGAAACACTAGCATGAAAGGGGGGAGAGGGCTTTATTGAATTGTTGAGTCATAATCAAATCAAAATAACAACAGAAATAAAAAAGTAGTAGAAGGAATAAAGCCTCAAAATGACAATGACTAAAGCTTGAAAGGACTAGAATGATGAACTGAAGTGGCCAGTGGAGAAATAGCCCACATAGTATTCAATACACAATAGCATATAGAAAGTCTCACAAAAGTTATATAAAGGTTACTGAAAAATAGCCATCACTCCAGAAAGCAAAATCCTATCTAGCCTCAGCAGGTGCTCTAACTTATCATATACTTGTTTGTTTTTCATTTTCTGTCAAAGATGCAAACCTCTCCAATATCTATGCTTTTGGCAGCAGGAAGTCATCTTTCTTTAGATACTGAGATGAATCTCTGATCTCATCAGTGAGAGTGCTCCTTGATGGCTACAGATTAAAACCCCTAGACACTTTCCTCTCATGTTCAAATATTGTCCAAGTATTTTCATAAATTCTCCATAGAAAATACACCCAAAGTATGAGAAATTTTCATTGATTGTTTTGCTATCCCCAAATATAATAGTATCCACTTTTTTTTTCAGTCATACCTATCCTTGATCTGCTTTTGAGAAGTCGCTGTTTATCAAAATATTTAAATAGGAAAAAAGGAGAAAATCCCTCCATATAAAACAAAATAGATCCCCTCACATTTCCCTAACCCCACCAACCCCTTGAATGCATTGTAGAGGAGAGAATATTTCCCATGCATCTATCAGATAAAATAGCTTTCATCTTCATTCATTTATTCAACCTTTTTTTTTTGCATCTGGACAGTTCAAAACCCTCTGTGGTTTTGAGGCTCTCGAGGATGCAGTTATACAAGACAAAGTTACTCCATTCTAGGAGCTTTTAGGAGAATTTACGGTTCTCAGGCAAGAATTCTATCAAATTGTAGGCTATTGTTTCATTCCTATATGGGTACAGAAAAATTCTAGGGATTATATCACAGCCCTCAAAACGCTAACAAGTTTAGAACTAGAGAGAAACTCACAATTTGGTTTCAGCACATGAAAATTAATTTTGACTATTGCTATTTCATGTTTATATTTCCCTTACTGATTTATAATTCTTTGACAAAGAAACCTGCTCAATTAGAATTTAATTAAGCTATATTGTTGGGAAAATAGTATATTTTTAAAATGCTTTGCCCAGCTCAAAAGTTCTGAAGCAATATATGCATATATATGTATGTATGTGTGTATTCACATATAGCATATGTATATATATATATGTACATGTGTATGTACATATATCATGTATGTGGTACATATTTGTGCTTTAGGTTATATATTGTCTATACACATATATGTATGTATGTGCATATATACATATATGTGTATATATGCATATACATATATATATATACACATATAAAAATACATATAATCTTCATTAAGTGAAGGCTGCTTCAACACGGTTATTTCCCCCATTTGTAAAGATGATAATCTATCCCTCCCTTCCTATCCTCTGTGATCCTTGGCAGCTAAGTGGCACAGTGAATAGAATGCTGAACGGACTCAAAGTTAGCAAAGTCTAAGTTCAAATCCTACTTCACCAGCTAGATGATCCTGGACAAGCTAATAAATCCCTCATAGCCTCAGTTTCCTCATTTGTAAAATGGGTATAATAATAGTAGCTACTCCCCAGAGTTGTTATAAGGACCAAATGTGATTAACATATGCAAAGTGCTTGGCAGAGCTTAAAGTGCTACACAAATGCCAGTGGTTATTTTCTCTTAGCTGCATCTTGGAATATCCTTCAGCTGTAATGCAGGCTTTCATTAGGGTCTTAGTGATATTCCTCATGTACCTTGTCCATGAGATATAGCTGGGAATATCCTGTAGCCTACTTGCTATATTATTGCTAAAGTAAAAAAATGTTTCACTTTAGTCCACGTATCCCCAGCACCTATCTCAATGCATATATTCAATACTTATTCATTGTTTATAGGAACAAGGTTTTTAACTGGAACTTTCCAGAAAGGGAGCGTTATTACACAGAGCTGTCACAGAGCTATTCGAGCAGAAGCTGGATGAGCATATTTAAGTATTTTTAAAGGAGGAAGTCTTGTGCCAAGGGGAAGCTAGACAAAATGATCTAACGAAAAATTAATGAATTGTAAGTCACAGCAAATCACATATTCAAGCTCCCTTCCAACTAAGATTCTCTGTTGGCTACATCAGTATCAGCCATATTTACTGCTGATGATGTTGGCTTTGTTACCCATTAGAGATGACATTTGTATTTGGACAGTAAATACGATGCCTTAGCCTGGGTGATTCATGTATGTTGGGAACTTCATACACTATGAAAGAGGATATCTGGGGAAATGGAGCCTTTGACACCTAAAATCACATCAGTGGGTTATTTTCTATTCACTTGGCATGCTCACTAAAACATGAATGATTAGCTAATTTCTTAAAGCTACTTCCACACTAACCACTTGGTACATACTTGCTTTCATAGTCTGATGTAGGTGTTGAGAAATAGCTAGCTCATATAGTGTTCCTATTCTGGTGAACATTTGATCGACTGTTCCTGTTATGCCTCACCAAAGAAAGTATTATAGAGAGTATAACCTCAGAAAGTATGATTAGGAGAGGCCATATGAAAATAGGAAGAAGACAAAAAAGATTTGCTTTGAATGAGTCATTTTGATTAGAATTTTACTAAATTAGAAGACAGTTTTAATTAGATTAGTATAAAATATTACTACATGGTGAAAGGAAAAAAAAACAAGTAATTTAATATGTAATGCAATTTCCCTTATTTAGTATTTGTTAAAATGTTTAAATATCTTCTAAAAGGCGTATCTCAAAACAAAATATTTGACTGTGTTTTCCCATACTTATAAAAATAATTTATTCTATTATCTACTCTAAAGAAAGATTTTTGCTTCAATTATGCTATATCTATCTTAAGCATTAGGAACTGATTTTCTTCTGTTTCTGCTTTTCAAAATAATTTATTAGTATTCAGTAATTTATTGAGCTTCAGGCAGTTGTAACACTCAATTGTGATAACATATGTTACCATCATCTTTGAAACCCATGTAATGACTAAAGATCTATAATGTTGACTCTTTTAAAAAAGGCACAAAGAGATCTCATCTACTACCAATGCTTCTATTATCACTTCTATAAAATTGGCCCCTATACTAAAATGACCCTGCCAGATCAGAAGAGGGTAAGGCATGGAAGTTAAAGACTGCTAGTTAAAGACACAGCCTGCGAAATCATTTCCAGGGGATGAAGCCCAAGCAAGTGCCAGTGGCTTAGGATTTGGAGTAGAAAAACATTAGTATACCAGGTTGAAATGGAACCACTTTCTATTGTTCTATGGGTATGTGTGTCAGCTTAGCTCAGTTAAAAGAGGGGCACTAACGGTATGACCATATGGTAGCAAAGGTTCTAAACTAGAAATCAAAGTAGTTTGATGAAATGTTATACAAAGTAACATAATGCAATGACATAAGGCCACAAATAGTTGTTGGGCCCAGGTTGTCAGGTCTATGGTACCATAACCATCACAAAGAAAAAAAATGACATTTTTTTTAAATCAAGGCTTGAAGCTTGCTAGATATTCACCACGTAGACTATGCTGCAGGGGTATAGCAAGAATAGAGAGTGTGATAACTTTAAAATGGACAAAAGCCTAGTAACCTCTAGATAGGATAACAGAGGCACAAAGGCCTTTAAGTCATCAAGGGTTATTTCTATGGGCCCTAGATAGGAAAGAGTTCTTTCTATTTGAGTTGTATGTCAGAAGGAAAGTTTTCATAGGTCCTGGCCTATGGGTCAAAGTGAAAAATCTTGAGTTGCTCAGGCTGGGCAGTAGGAGGAAAGGTGGGCAGTAGGAAGTAAGTTCCTTCCTAGACCTAGACTCTAGTAAATCATACTGAGGACTATTGAAACAGATGCCAGAGGGTTGATATTGGCACCTTTTGCCACACAATTATACAGGCATGAAACAAAGACTAAATTCATATCAAGGACCAGACTTAGGAGAAAAATGCCAGATAGGCCAGAACTGGAAGAAATAGTCAGATATCCTGAAGCTGGCAGAATATCAGAATTAAATCCTAAGAACCTTGTATGTAAACTATGAATTTTGACCCTTGTCACTTGCTACTTTTTTAGCTTATCTCCATCTACTATTGTGTATTCCCATGTAGTGATTGATAAACAACCTTTATATCACCTAATCTAAGAGGATGATATGCTGTTAATGGATTACAGAGAAAACAACTGGTCAGACATACCCTGTTTGTCTTCCCCTCCAGAGGTCCTGGATTAGACAGTGCTAGGGGGCATGGAAGTAACTTTAAATCTGAGGACTCATTTCATGGGAAGTCCACATTATTAGTGAGATGAGCCCTGGGCTTCTTGTTAGGAAAAATGACAAATGGGATTATAGAGTGTAGGAAATCGGTTTGATTAGAGGGTACTTCTTCTAATGTGTATCTCCAGTTCCTCCCCCACACCCCCACCCATTTCTCCTGTGAAACTCCAGTGCCACATTTCTAAATGCCAAAATGGTATCTTCAGCTGCCAGTAATGGACTTAAAACTGAACGGAATATCTTTCTCCTGCTAACATGACTATTTCTTTTTTATGGCATCATCATCCATCTAGCAAGAGCTCAAGAACTGTGCGGTCTATAACTCTTCTCTTTCTCTTAATTCCCCCTCCCCTAACTCCATCTCCCTTCAGTTGTCAATTTCTGTCACTGACCACCATGGCAAACTCTCTCACATTCAGAGCCTCTTTTCTATTCTCACTAGTCCAGACCCACACAACCCCTCACCTGGACTAGTCGAATAGCGCTCTATCTTGTATTCCTGCCTTCAGAATCTCCCCTTTATAGTGTCTACTTCATAGTATTGACTAAATAATCTTCTTGAGACAGATTTCTAGACATATTTTCTAGATCAAAAATGATGGGTACATCACCACAACTTGCTGACAAAGCCCTTGGCTAATGGCCCCTCTCATATAGAACAAATCCAATCTTAAGGACTAACACAAGGAACAAATCAGTGATCAGGGACTGATTGCTATATTTTCTTGACTTATATTGCCCTAGTCAGGGTTTATTCTGGAAAGTCTCAGAATATAGGATCATATTCACAGATTTTGGGCTGTGAACAACTTAGAGGTCAGGTCTTCCAATCTCTTCAATTTACAGACGAGGAAACTGAGGTCACCAAAGTCAAATGTTCAAAATCATAAATATATATTTTATCAGTGGAAATTATATTAAATTATATTAAAGCTGCTTTGCTGCTTTACCTTAAGGACCATGGGACTTCTCCTGACTTGTGGCTGAAACCTCCTATATGTATCATCTGTCCCTGTAGAATATGAACTCCTATCCCCAGCACTTACCACCATGCTTTGCATATGCTAAGAACTTAATAGTTGCTTGTTCATCATTTATCTCTGCATTATGGACAGGGCAGTGAAAATATTGGGAGGCATATAAAATTTAGATAAGACAATATTCTCACACTCCTTTTGCTTATGTTCTTGTAAGGGAATGCTATAAGAGGTGGGGGATAGAAAAGTCATTATAGACTTCAGGAATTGGTGAAATTATGTTTGATAAAAGCAAGTCCATGGATATGGACCTTTTGTCACTTACATAGGTTTGCCTTTTTTTTTTTCCTAATGGCCTGAAATCCTTATTTTTATTTAACTTTTGAAAGTGCATGTAGATGACTCTTCTGCTACCTAAAAATCCATGTATAAAAGTAAGTCTCAAAATTTTAATATGGCTCTAAGGTATTCCAAAGTCTCCATAGTCTTACAGCTATTTACAGATTTAATATGCAGCTTGCAATCTTTCACTCATTTATTTCAACTTGATTTCCCTGCCTTTAAAAGTGATTAATACTCCAAGCCTAAAACCATTGATTAAATGGAGAAGGGGAAAAAAACAACCCTGAAGCCACACTTAGTTGAAAACATTGCCTCAGTAAATAAATAAAAAAAAATCTGAAGATAAAATTATATCAAAGTATGCCTCTGAGCATAAAACTCAATCTGCGCAATTTTTATTGAGTCAGGCTATACATTTGCAGAGCTTTCAGAATTATTGGTTCTAAGAAAAAAAGTAATTTAGTAATAAATGAGTAAAAATAAATTATAAGTAAATAAATAGCACAGAGTGAGCTTAGGTTGTTTAAAGTATAGAAGCTCTGTTTGTTCTCCCTGCAATGGGATTCCAGATTGACCTGAAGTACACTTTAGAGCTACTAGAGGTGATAATGATACCCAGGCTTCTAGTCTTTAATTAAGTTTGGATCTACAGCTCTCTATGATGGATAGGAGACACTTGACAGTAGAGTAAAATTAAACAAAACATCCTCACCCTTTAATTTTGTTCAGGGCTGATTAGAGAATAGATTTATCTTTACAGGATAAAATCCAAAGGAAGGATTCTGCAGTTTTGAATTTGAAAACATTTAAGCTGCAATATCTATTAAATTGTCAGTGACAATTTTATTATTATTAGAAACATTCAAAATGTCTCAAATTATTTTACGTTTCAAGATGTCATGCTTGGTCACTTGAAAGAACCAAATTTTGTAAGTTAGTACAGCACCCCTCCATGCCTTTATCAAGTTCTCATTAACAAATTACTAAAGCATAACAGAACTGAACCTATCAATTATTTGATTAAATAACCATTTAAATTAATACTTTATTTTAGAACTTTGCATTATCATGGAGTTTTAGATTTAAGAGACTCCACTTGATTTCAAAATGATTCTGCTCTTAATATCCTGTGTCCATCAGAGCCAAGATGGGGGAATGAAAGCAGGTACATGCCCTAGCTCTCTCACAAATTCCTTCAGATACCTCTTGAAAAGTGAATCTGAACAGATTTGAGAGAGGTAGAATCCACTAGGAGACAGAGCGTGGCAGATTTCCAAGCCAGGAGAGTCCAGAAAGAGAGGGATCTGTTGCACCAGGCTGGGACACCACTAGGCACATGGAACTACACCCCTGACCATACTGAAGCACCATACCAGAATGGGAGCAGGCCCAGCCCTCCAGCTGCAGTGGTGATCCCCAGGCCTCTTGACCCAGGATGGAATCTGGCAGAGCTAGGTGAGACAGAAGTGCAGAGCCTACAGTGGCAGCAGCAGCAGCGGCACCTACTCCTGGAGCTATCAGCCCAGAGTCTAAAGGTTTGAAACTCACCTTTTTGAACATTTGGGAGCCATGATAATGGAGTAAACTCTACAGGCTCTGTAACAACAATGCTACTTGCAACTACTGTGGCTGTGTAAGGCCAATAACACCAGCACACAGGAGGGCTGCTGGCACAGGTTCTTTGATCTGCTTTTCTAAGGAAAGCAACTTTATGGGGTTTACAATGTTACTTTAATTAAACATACATATATCATTCACTTAGTTCAGGGGGAAAAGTTAGCACCCTAAACTTCAGAGAAAATACAAACAGAAATTACAAGCATATATAAACAGAGCAAAATAACAAAAATCAGCAGACAGGCTTCTAGCTGTCTGTCTAAGACATTACAAACATAGTTACCAGAGAGAGAAGCACCAACATCTGGTTTTTCAAAGCTGTGGGGCTCCTTAACGGCTACCCAGAGTCTCTACACCAGCACTCTTCCAATGAATGAGCCCCAAACAAAATACTAACCTCAGAGTACATATATACTTCTTCAGGGTCAGAGAGTTTCACACCTCTCGAGGGTTTTAAACCTCTCATGCCCTAACTAGCAAAAGAGTGTGGGCCTTCCTACAAACAAGAGCAAGACTCAGTTAAAGGCACTGCATTGCCTTAGGGCTGAGAAGCACTCCAAAACAAAAGACAACAAAAAGTCCCACTTTGCTTGCCATTACAAGCTCTAATCCCTCCCTTGAACAACCCAGAGAATACTGCCCTAGAAGAAACACTGGAATAGAGGAGCCAGAAGTGGGGGTTCAATAGTATTTTTAGCTCGGGAAGCTAGGGAGACCTCCTTTCGCAGTAATGGAAGCATACCAGTGCAGGAAGGGATGCACCCCAGCGAGCCCTGCCTTAGCAGACCAGCAAGAGTTCTTGAGCTCCAGGCAGGTGGAGCTGTCAAGCACCAACACCAGGACCTCAGGTGTGACTTTGCACAGCCAGGGGAACTGGCAGACACCAACAAAGATATATGGCTGAGACCACTAATACTATATAGTACAGCCCTAGGGGAAGAGGAGGCTTCTAGCAGCCAGACCACCCCTCCCCAAAACCTCATGCTGCGAATTTCAGTGTAACCCTGGGGAAACTCAGAAAGACTTTTATCTTTGGCACACACCAGCCAGCTCCAGCTCAGCACCAGGTGAGCTGCAACACTAGATAGCTTGTAGCTGACAAAACCAGAGGCCACAGCATGCAAAGTCAGTAACCAGGCCTCTAGTCCCAACACTAGAAGCTTGGGACAGAGCCCCTTGGGCCCTAGAAGCAGAGATCCACTTAAAAAGCCAGAAAAAAGGCAACCACCATGAAGAAGCAAACTAGAAAAATAAAACAGACCATTGAATCATATTATGGGGACAGAGAAGATCAAAATACGAATTCAGAAGAAGACAGCATTGACACCATACCCACATCTGAAACCTCAAAAGGGAATATAATCCAGTCTCAAGCCCAAAAACTTTCCTGGAAGTGCTCAAAGAGGATTTTAAAAACCAAATTAGAGAGGTAAAGGAAAAACTACAGAATCTAACATGAGAAAATGAATCCTTGAAAAGTAAAATTGGCCAAATACAAAGAGAAATGCAGAGGCTATCTGAAGAAGATCATTTGTTAAAAATTAGAACTGGGCAAGTAGAAGCTAATAACTCTATTAGGCATCAAGAATCAGTCAAACAAAATCTAAAGAATGAAAAAAAATAGAAGAAAACATGAAATATCTGATTGGAAAAACAACTGACCTGGAAAATAGATCCAGGAAAGATAATCTAAGAATTATTTATCTTCTGGAAAGCCATGATGAAAAAAAAGCCTGGACACTATCTTCTAAGAAATCATCAAGGAAAATTTCCCTGAGGTTCTAGAACCAGAGGGTAAAATAGTCATCAAAAGAATCCACTCATCACCCCCTGAAAGAGATTCCAAATTGAAAACTCCAAAGACTATTGTAGCCAAATTCCAGAATTATCAGGTCAAGGAGAAAATACTGCAAGCAGCCAGAAAGAAACAATTCAAATATCATGGAACAACAGTCAAGATCACGCAGGACCTGGCAGCTTCTACATTAAAAGATCGGAGGGATTAAAATATGATATTTCAAAAGGCAAAGGAGCTTGGACTACAACCAAGGATCAACTATCCAGCAAAACTGAGCATACTCTTTCAGGCAAGGAGATGGGCAGTCAATGAAATAAGGGAATTCCAGACCTTCTGATTAAAAGGCCAGAGCTCAATGGAAAATCTGATCTTCAAATACAAGACTCAAGAGAGGCATAGAATGGTAAATGGGGGGAGAAGGGAAAAAAAAAAACTTGTTATTCAACAAGGGCAAACTGTTTACATCTCTATACTGGACGATGATATTTGCTAATTTTGAGAAAGATATAGTTAGTATGACATCTAAAAGGGATATACATATCCCTTTTGTGATGTGATGATAAAAATCTTAATCAAGGGATGAAGAGGAATTGTAATGGGAGAAGAGGTAAGGAGGTGGCAGAAAAGGGTAAACTACATCACATGAAGAGGCACAAAAACATATTATACTACAGGAAAAGAAGGGAGGGAGAAGAACAGTGTTTGACCTGTACTCTCATTGGATTTGGTTCAAGGAAGAAAAAATATATTCTGTTAAGTATAGAAATCAAACTTGCCCTACAGGCAGTAGGAGCAGAAAGGGGTGTAATGGCAAGCAAAGTGGAACTTTTTGCTGTTTTTTTCTTTTGGAGTGCTTCTCAGCACTAAGGCAATGAAGTGCCTTTGATTGAGCCTTGCCTTTGTTTGAATCGATAGTCTTTGACTGAATCAAGAATCTTTGATGATCTGCTTAAGTCATGAGAAAGCCTAAGTCACATGGTTGTGATGCATTCTGACCTTGAAGAAGTGTATGTGTGTGTGTATATATATATATATATATACTTGGAGGTTAGTATTTTACTTTGGGGGCTCACTCATGGGAAGAGTGTTCATGTGATTTGGCCAGACAAGACTCTGGTAGCTGTTAAATAAACCGTAGGCTTTGAAAACCTAGATCTTGGTGCTTCTCTCTCTGGTAAGACAGTCAGTCAGTCTGTTGATTTGTGTTTATTTTCTCTGTTTATAATTTCTGCTTGTAATTTCTATTTGTGTTTTCTCTGAAGTTCATGGTGCTGATTTTTATCCCAGAACCAAATGAATTCTATATAGATGTTTAATTAAAGTAAGATTGTTAACCCCTTAAAGTTGCTTTCCTTAGAAAAGCAGATCAAAGAACCTGTGCTAGCAGCCCTTCTGTGTGCTGGTGTTATTGGTGTTACACCCCTACAGCAGCTGCTAGTAACACTGTTGTTACAAGGTGGAGTAATGTAGAATTGACTGTGATTTTTAAAAAAAAAAGCAATTTGGAACTATGCCCAAAGTAAACATGTACATACCCTTTGACCCAGCAATACCCATTTTAGAGCTGTATCCCAAAGAGATCACAGAAGTGGGAAAAGGACCCACATGTACAATGTGGTGGCAAAGAATTGGAAATCAAGGGGATGCCCATCAATTGGGGAATGGCTAAACAAGTTGTGGTATATGAATGTAATGGACTACTATTGTGCTATAAGAAATGAGGAGCAGACGGACTTCATAATAACCTACAAAGATTTATGTGATCTGATGCTGAGTGAGGGGAGCAGAACTAGGAGAACATTATACATGATTACAGACACACAGTAACTGTGATGACTAACTCTGATAGACTTGGCTCTTCTTAGCAAGGTTCAAAGACAGCTCCAAAAGCCTCATGATGGAAAAAGCTATCCACATCCAGAGAAAGAATTATAGAGTCTGAATACAGATTGAGGCAAACTATTCTGTCAGTTTTTCATGGTTCTCTCTGTTGACTTTCTGGGGAACAAGAGTTGAAGAGGTTTTTCTGTATTCTCAGGTGCCTCCATGTCTTCCAGAGTCATGCCCTGTGTTGCTCTGTAGTAGGGACAGAAAACCTCCAAGGAAGGATCTTAAGCATGAATAAACATTTTGACTATTCAACCTAGCATCTGTATACTTGATCCTTTCAGAAAAAAACTTAATCTACCACCACCTGGAAAGAATGTCCAAGATGGGCACCATATTTGACTTGTACATGGTAGGTAAATGCTTACTGAATCCATCTTAATTGTAATGTAGTACTTCAGAGCTTTCTGGGCAGCCTCACCCTGGTGGAAGCCAATCCTGCTCTCAAAAGACCCTGTGGGTTTTTCGTTTGTTTGGTTTTACTTTTGCTTTTTTGGTGAGATGTTGAGCTTCACTGAGGTAGCTCAGTTTCTTTGATTCGAGTCCTCTGAGCCTGATTCTCGAGGCAATACTATTCCCTTAGATGAAGAGATCATAATTTGGCATTTGTGAACTTGAGTGTATGTTTAATATTTTGATAACTGCATTTCAGTATAAATTATTTCCTTTGTAATTCTATATACTTAATTTATGGATTTAAAAAAAATTCTGGCAAAGGCTCCATAGGAATTCACTCAGGGTTTTTAACACAGAAAAGGATAATAGCCACTGCCTTGGGGGAGACTGAATGAAAAATGAAGAAAAGAAGGCAACCAGAATGCAAATAAGAATGAAGAGAAAAATATGGCGTAGTTCCACAACTAGAATGCGAGCTTTTTAAAGATAGATCATTTCCCCTATATTTCATATCCTTCTGCTTCCTCTTATAGAATGCATAACACATGATGTCTTAGAAATGCTGACTGTCTGAAACGGTGTAGAATTATGAAAAAAAACACTTTCCCAAGCATTTATTCAATCATATTGTTTCACTCCATATACAACTGGACATATAAATACGTGTGTGTGTGTGTGTGTGTGTGTGTGTGTGCGCGTGTATTCCTGCATAGTTTTCATTTCTGATTTCTTGAAAGAGAGCTCTGAAAAACAGGCTTTAAAAAGCACATTGTGTCTTAAGTGGAGCTACCTGACTATGTCTTTAAATACAAATCATTCTGGCTTTCACTGAATGGCCAATAATCGGCCTAGAGAAAACCTCTGTGACTCACTGTTTAGATTTTGGTGACTCTTAGAATGAGTCTTCTGGCCAGAAACTTCAGGGTCTTCCCCTCCCAGATTGATATCTTTGGGATGATAAATTGGGCCACCTTTTTTCTCAAGTCTTACCTAACCCTTAGTCATTAAATAGATATGGCCTCAGACAAACTGAGACCAGGAAAAGATGTTAATTTAGAAATGTCACCCTAATGAAGTCACTGGTCTTCCTCAAGAATGAAGGACTAATAACAATTTGCTATATGTTCAATTATAATAATTTAATGACAACTAATTAATAAACCCACTCACTTTTTCCATAGTGCCAATTCTTTTCTCATAATACCATCATGAAACAAGTAGTACAAATGTAACCACCCTCTCCTCCAATTTGCAGATGGAGAAACAGGTTAGGGGAAATGAATATCTTGGCTTAAAAGTACTGCGCTAACCCCATCAAATCTCTCTGGATTCCAAATACAGAGTTCTTTTCTTTACTCCATCCTATTCTCAAATCCAGTCCAATCCAACAGGCATATTTCAATCACCAGCTACATTCAAGAAACCATAGCGCATACTTGGGCTCCAAAGATAAAATTAAAACTAGCTCCTGTCTTCAAGGAGATTACTTTCTTTTTTAAAAAAATAAGCTTTTATTGATATCTTCTGTTTCTCACATCAGAACAGTTATCACAATTACTACCCCTTGCACCTTCTATATAACAAATAGGACCTTTAATGACCAAAACAATCAGCACAACTCATTGATATATTGAAAAGTCCAAAAAGATGTGCAATGTGTAATACTTGTAAACTTCCCACTGTCATGAAGGGATACATGGGGACATTCTCTCATATTTCTTCATTTGAGTACTCCTTGACCTTAATTATTTTGTTACATATACTTTTGATTTTTCAGTGAGTCATTGTTCTTTCCACTTACATTGTTGTAGTTATTCTGTGTGTATATATATATGTATATATATATATATATTATACATGTTATAATCACAAAAATTATCAAATTATATATTTACATATTATGCTATATGCTCACCAACAAAGCAATGTCTACTCCCCCCACCTTCCTTTTAAATCCTTTCCTCCTCCTCCTTATCCACTTCCCTGAAGGCTCTTCTCTTTCTGAAACTACAGGAGTAACCTTTCCTTAACATTGCCAACCCTTGATTTTACCCTGTCACATCACACATTCCTCTCTATCCCCTTCTACTCTCTTTATACATCCACCGATGTCATGATGCAGTCTCATAGAAGAAACCAACAAAAAAGTCATTCATTCATTTTTAGTCAGGTTGTCTACAGGTTCTGTTCAAAATATCCCATGCCTGCTTCTTCTCTGTTACCTCCACAAGACCTCGGTCTTCACCTTTATCTCGTTGTATACATTGAGAAAAAAGTTTCTTACTAGTCTCTCTGCTAATACTGTTGCTGTTGCTGTCCTTGGCTACTGCTTTTATTTATTCCTTCTGCATTTCAGTTGCTTGGAGTATTCAATAAGCAAATAATCTCTTCAGTTCTTGTTTTCTTTCTAAAAATGTTTCAAATCTCTATTACCAAACAGCCATCTTTTTCATGTACTCAGATTTGCAGGATAGGTTATCCTGGGCTGTATCCTAAGCTCTATTTCTCCTCAGAACACTTTATTCCATTCCTTAAGTTCTATGGTGGGTACAGAATAGTTTTGCATTAATCAAATTTCCTTTCCTCTGTATGTGAAGGTCTTTCTCTTGATCACTTGCAGAACTAATTGTTGAATTTTATTTTTCGATATAACCACTATTTGCTTGGAGTTTGCTGCCTTGCTTTTTTTTCTAAAAGTGATCTGTGAATTCTTTCAAATAGTATTTCATCTTCTATCTTCAAAAGTTATTGAGAGTTGTCTTCTATTACTTCTTTAGTTATGTCAAAATTTTTTGTCCTGCTGTATTCTTCTGGGAAATCTATGATCCTTAGGTTGTCTCTACTCATCCTGTCTTCAAGATCATTATGTTTTGCTTGTATAGTGAAAATGCTTGTATAGAGAAAATTTGTTTGAATAGTGAAAATATTTTAATAATATTTTATTTGTTCCAATTATAGGTAAAGACAAATTTTAACATTCTTTTTTTAAATTTTGTGTTCTGAATTTTCTCCTTCCTTCCCTCACTTCCCCCCTCCCAAAGATGGTAAGCAATTTGATATAGGTTATATATGTGCCATCACGTAAAACATATTTCCATATTATTCATGTTGTAAAAGAAGAAGCAGACCAAAAGGGAAAAAAACATGAATAAAAGTAAGTGAAAATAGTATGTTTCTAATGATACACATGTGGCTTATGTTGAATTGCTTGACTTCTTAGGGAGGGTGGGTGGGAAGCGAAGAGGAGAGAGAATTTGGAACACAAAGTTTTAAAAACAGATGTTCAAAAACAAAAAAAAAGTTTTTGCATGCAACTAGAAAATAAGATACACAGGCAATGGGGCATAGAAACTTATCTTGCCCTACAAGAAAGGAAGGGAAAAGGGGATGGGAGGGGAGTGGGGTGACAGAAGGGAGGGCTGAATGGGGAACAGGGCAACCAGAATATAAGCCATCTTGGAGTGGGGGGGAGGGTAGAAATGGGGAGAAAATTTGTAATTCAAAGTCTTGTGAAAATCAATGCTGAAAACTAAATATGTTAAATAAATAAAAAAAATGTGAGAAAAAAATTTAAAAAAGTAAATAAATAAATTTAAATTAAAAAAAGAAAATAGTATGTTTCAATCTGTACTGAGACTCCATCAAGTCTTCCTCTGAATGTGAATAGCATTTTTCATCTTGAGTCTTTTAAATTGTCTTAGATCATTGTATTGCTGACAGTAGCTAAGTCCTTCATAGTTGATCCTTGTACAATGTTGCTATTACTGTGTACAATGTTCTGGCTCAGTGAACATATTTTCTTTAAATGTTACTGTTTTTCTCTTTTCTTCTAAATCGTCCTTCACTTCTAATTATTTGCTTTCTCAATCCATTATTGTATCTTTTGTTTCTTTTTTGAGACTAGCCATAACATATTTCAGCTTTTCTATTCTGCTCATCATTTTTACTGCGTAGGCTAGAAGCTGGGCTCTCATAATTCTTATTTCTTTTTTGAATCAACTAGACATAGCATGTTATATATAGTTCCATGTTCTCAAATTTCAGAGTCCTCCTTCTCATCAACTGTTGTATCATTTTCCTTTGTCTTACACTATATACTCATAGATGCTTGAACTCATTACTTCATACTGGATTATATTTCCTTCTGTTTTTATTGTCGTTCCTGTTGACTTATTTGCTTATCTTCAAGGTCTTTGAATTTTCTTCTTCCTGAGATCTTTGGTAATTTCAGTCCTTTTCTTTTTTCCTGATTTTCCTATATTCACTTTCTGATTCTGTTTCTTTTGAAGGTGGGTTCCTTGGGGACTAGATCTCAAAGCATCTCAGCCTCCTCCCACTCTAGATAATTCACAGTTGATGAGACTGGGTCTCTACCCAAAATGGGTTTTGGGGAGTTACAACTGGCCCTACCTACCTATATGCTATGTTCTTTCCTTCTGGCCTAGCAGAGTGTTGCATATCCCTAACCCTGACCACACAAATACACACTATGTCCTGTCTTGATGTCCTGTCTCACTCCCACACTGGTGACATGGAGTTATCTTACCCAACACTAGTAGTGCAGAGCTTTTCAAAGCTTGTGCTATAGGACTGTGACTGCTCTATGTCTGTCACTGCCCTGGCAAACTTGTGTGACCTACAGCAAGTGTCTCTGCAGCACTGGAATGAGAGAGGAGGAACTGAGGTGTGAGAGTGGGTTTCACTGTAAGACATCCCTGAGTCTGCTAGTGCAGTCTCACTGGCAGTAGTGGTAGTGTGGGAAGTGGAGGAGGGATGCTGGGTGAGTTTAGGATCAGTGTCAGTTCATATGTATTTTTGTGTGTGTGTGTGTGTGTGTGTGTGTGTTGTGTGTGTGTCTATTTTTTTTAACCTTTTTTTTTGAATTCTGGATGTCCTACCTAGACTATGGAGACAACGTCTATGCAACCCAAAAGTTCTAAGAGTCTACTTTCTACCAGGGAAAAACAGTGGACTAATGAATGGTTTTAATGTGCACCCTGACTTCATCTACTGAAATGATCTGCTTTACTCACATTGACAGTGTGGGGAAATCCATCTTCCTCTTATCCAGACTTCTAGCTAAGTCACCAGATGAGCTGATAAAAATGTATACTAGACCAGATAAAGAAATAGCCCTAGGATGAGTTTCCCAGAGGCCTTCAAGTCCAGCTTTGGCCATAAAGTTTTTGAAAACCTTGCTGTGTGTGTTCTCTGAATTTTTTTTATTCTACTGTTGTAAATGTCTAGATACCTTAAATGAAATGTTGACTGAGCTCTCGGCTGTATGCAAGTTGTTGCCTATCAGCATAAATCATGACATTTCTTGGAAATGCAAAATAGATGAAAGTGAACATTTACATATAATCCTGTATTGACATGAGGATATCATCATGGTCATCATAGTATCATCATAACTAGAAATTATGGTCCCATTATAAAGGCATCTGATCTATTTGAAATCACAATACAGGGATTGTCTTTAAAATTTAATGAAATCTGTTTCAGTTGCTGGCTTTAAAGCTCATTTGCTGAAAGCATATGTTCATCAATTACTTAAAAGCTGTATTTGGCATCAACAATATGAAGCATATGGATTCAAATTCTGATATTGTGCTCTGCAAAGCACTTCACACAACAAAAGCATGAATCAATATGTTCTGAATTTTTAATTTCATTTCAGTAATACTTTCCTCACAGAGGGTTTATTACTTAGGGATTTTTTCCTTAATACTACTTTGGGCACTGGTGGTAATTTATTGACTCCATGCATTCTCACTGATGAAAAAGCATTCAAATTGTCAATACAACCATTCTGTTGAGACCTGAAAAATCAAATTATAAAGAGAACTTCTTCATTTAAAGTTTAAACCAAAGAACAAACTGTCACATTTTCTGGCTTAAAAAAACAGGTGAGATGTGCATCACATGGTCTTTCTTCTGTAGTGTCTTTGAGTAGTGTTTATTCACATAAATAACTAAAAGGGGTTTATTGTTTCAGTCTCTTGACATCCTGACTTTTAAGAGAACTGTAAATTATTCCCCGATAAAGAAATACAATAAAATCATGTCATTCATAGGAAAGATGTATATTTTATGAAAGTAAGAACAGTTCTGGAGAGAAGAAAATAACTTTTTGACATCTACTTTCCTGCTTTTTAGCTATCTCTTATCACCTTAGATCTTTGCATTATATTGTTTACTTTCTAAGCATTGAGCTGATCATGAATAAAGAAGGAAGTGATTAGACTTAGCTCTAACAGTAATCCATGCTAAACATTTTCTCTGTAACTGGGACATTCTTTAAGATCCCACTGGATCCCAAAATTCTTTCTATGTTGCATAGCTCAGCATCACAATTTGTCATTAGTAGCTAGAGAATAAAATTAAATCTTACTTCTAGCATCTATTGTTCCCTCCAGGATATTTTCTATCACTTTCAGTAAAGCTCAGAGAAATAGCCTCAAAAGTCACACATTGTGACTTGGGTTTGTCTCTCTCAAGAATCTAGGCATGTCTTTGAACAATAGAAGACAAGGAGCCCTCAGTGATGATATAAAACAGTGGTATCATACGTGGGTCCTGTGTGCCACATGGGACCCATGACACAACAGAGTACAAAAAATATAATTGGTAAATATTTAGCAAAACAAAAATATATTAAAAAAAGTTAAAGTGCTTTTCTGAGTCCATATGCTATGCACAGGGATCTTCATATATATATATATATATATATATATATATATATATATATATATGTATATATAGTTAGGCGGCCCTGTCTCTGAGTTTGATATCACTGACATAGCGGAATTTTTTTTTTTTTACAAAGGAATATATATTTTTCTGAAATGCATATTAACTTAAAATTTGCTATTAATTTCATTCTAAGATGTGACTACAATTTTATTACTTCATTACAGAATCATTGGATGTTTGAGCTGGGAAGGACTTTATCTAATCCAATATTCTTTCACAAAAGTGAAAATTGAGCTTCAAGGTGACTAAATGAATTAACTGGAGGTCATGTGGCTCACTGGTGGCAAGCCAACAACTGAACCCAGGTTTCCCATCGGAAGTGCTGTGATATGGAAAGCATGTGGGATTTTTGACTCAGGTCCTTGGTTCATCTCCTGGCTCTTTTACTTATTACATGTTATCAAACAAGTTATTTAACCTCTCTAAATCTTAATTATTCATCAACTTTTGGAGTGGAGAACCAACAAAAGGTCAGAGGGAGGCATTTTTCCAGCCTAAGACAACTTAGGAGGTCTGCAAGAGAGGTCTGTAACACTGAAGTGGGCTCAGGCTCAGAGTGTGGGAGCAGCAGAAACAGCTGGCCTTGGATGTAAATGCAACATTGGCAGCAGCAGCAACAGCATATTCAGGAGCTTTCAGCCCAAAGACAGTAAAGGGATTAGTCAATTGGTCAAAAAGAGATTACAGGGGCATTGAGTATTATGGTGCTGATTGGCCACTCTATTGCCCATAAGCAGTTCCAGGGTGGAGAAGAGCACTTGTGGTCAGTCATAAAGGTATAAAGGCCCTGGTCACAGTTCCAGGGTCAAGAGGAGCACAGGTACAGGGGAGCCAGAGCCCTTCCTGAGTAAAGACCAGAGTACAGACCAAGAAAGTAGTAACCATACTTCGTTTAGGATAACAGCATATTGGAAGCACCAAAAACTAATTCTGAAAACAGGAGCATGAAAAAGCCTGAAGCTTAGTACAATGTCTCTCCAAATATAAGTGAGCATAACCCAACTTTAACATAAAGTTCAAAGTGAAGAAATAGGCCACGAAAACGAGCACACACACACACACACACACACACACACGCGCGCGCGCGCGTGCGCTCACACACACACACACACACACACACACACACACACACACATAAAGAACATGATCATAAAAACCTACTATGGTGGCAGGGAAGACCAAGACGTAATCTTAGACGATAACAACGTTAAAACAGCTAGAGGCAAAAACTCAAAGAAATATGCTAATTGGACACTATCACAGCAAGAATTCCTGGAAGAGTTAAGGAAATAGATATGAGTGATAGAGAGAAAAAATGGGAAAACAAATAAGATTGATGCAAGAAAATGATGAAAAGAAAGTTAATAGCTTGGTAAAAGCGGCACAATAAATACCAATGAAAACAACGCCTAAAAAACAGAATTGGCCTAATAATAAAGAGGCACAAAAATTCACTGAAGAAAATAATTCCTTAAAATTTATGACTGGGTAAATGGAAGCTAAAAATTTCACGAGACTTTAATAAACAATAAAACAATGTCAAAAGATGGAAGAATAAAAATAAAAAGAAGAAAATGTGAAATATCTCATTGGGGAAAAAATAAAATAACCTGGAAAATAGAGGAGAGACAATTGAAGAGTTATTGGATTGCCTAAAAGTAGTTATCAAAGAGAGAACCCAGATATTATATTTCAAGAAATTATAAAGGAAAATTGCCCTAATGTCTTAGATCCAGTGAGTAAAATATAAATTGAAAGAATCTGCCTATTGCCTCCTGCAAGAGATCTAAAAATGAAAACTCCCAAAAATATTACTTAAATTCCAGAGCTCCAAGATTAAGGAGAAAATATTGTAAGCAGTCAGAAACATAAAATTCAAAAATTGTGGAGCCACAGTCAGGATCACACAAGATTTAGCAACTTCCATATTAAAAGAACAAAAGGCTTGGAATATGATATTCTAGAAGGCAGGGAACCTAGGATTGAAACTGAGAATAACACATCCAGCAAAACTAAGTATAATCCTTTGGGAGGGAAATGGATATTTAACGAAATTTGTAAGGATTCTTATTGAAAAGACTGGAGCTGAATAGAGAATCTGACATTCAAACAGAAGACTCAAGAGAATCAAAAAAGGTAAATTTAAAAGAGTAATCATAAGGGACCCAATAAAGTTAAATTGTTTATATTCTAATATGGGAAGATGATATATGTAATTCCTAAGAATTGTATCATTATTAGAACAGTTAAAAGGAGTCTACACAGACAGAGGGTATGGGTGTGAGTCAATTATGTTGGGATGATCTCCAAAAAAAATGTATGGGTGAGAAAGAGGGATGCACTGGGAGAAGTGGGAAAGGAGAGTTAGCTCACATAAAAGAGGCAAGCAAGGAAAAGCTTTTATAATGAAGGAGAGAATGTTTGAATTTCACTCTCATCAGAATTGGTTCAAAGAGGGAGAACATGCAACACTCTCAGTTGGGTACAGAAATTTATCTTACCCAACAGAAAATAGAAGAAGATAAAAAACATGGGAGGGAAATGAAAAAAGGGAGGATGGGTTAAGGGAAGTAGTGGTCAGAAGCAAAATGGACTTTTGAAGGGAGAGAATAAAAAGAGACAAAGAGAAGGATGTGAAATACACAGCAATCATAACTGTGAATGTAAATGGGATGAGCTAACCCATAAAATGGAAATAGATAGCAGACTGGATTAGAAACCAGAATCCAATGATATGTTGTATACAAGAGACACACCTGTAAGAGGAGACACAGACAGAGCTAATCCGAGTTAATCTAAGAGCTTATTGTGCTTAGCTTATTGTGGCTTATTAAGTTATAAGTTTCTTATGCTTATTATTATTATACTTATTAAGATTCTTATGCTTCAGCTGAAGTACAAAAAAAAGCCAATGGTAATAACCATGATCTCACACAAAGCAAAAATAAAAAAAATAGATCTAATTAAAAGATAATTAGGGAAACTACATGTTGTTAAAATGTACCATAGACAATGAAGTATTACCAAAATTTTTCACAGTGAGTTTCTCTGATAAAGTCCTCATTTCTCAAACATATAGACAACTGAGTCAAATTTATAAAAATAAGAGCCATTCCCCAACCGATAAATGATCAAAGGATATGAAATGATCAGATGGATTCTGTGTCTTTTTTTAGTTGATCCTATTTACAATTAATTGTAATAACCATTTAAGTCATGATTCTTTGAACTTAGTTCAGAAACTCAGCTAGCCTGTAATAAGTAAAGTTTAGAAATCCAGTTCTTCTAATCACTATTCTATTCTTGGCCCAAGGAAATCTGTTGTACTTGAAGGGAGCAGGTGGACACCAGGGAGTCTGGTCTAGTATGTTTACACCACCAGGCTTCAAGGATATCTGATTTGCTATCCAAAGAAGTCTGGTCCACTATCTACCCTTTGGGGGACTAAACAATGAACATTTCTTACTCACAGGAGGGAAGGAAGAGGTACTTGCTAGCCCCTCATTTCCAATTTCCAACCAATCTTACTGTCCCTCACACCTCAGCTCTGTAACCAATCATAATGATTTTGCCATTCATGACGCTGAGCACTTTTAACCACCCATGGCTTTTTCCCTGCCTACAAAGTCATGTATTTTCTTCTGTACTCCCCAAAGCTATAAAAGAGAGTTCTCCCCCTTACTCAGGGTCTTAGCTTTGCTGAAGAAGCTGACATTGCATTTATTGCTAAATTTGCACTTTGCTAGTAAATTGATCATGCTCAGAACTTTGTGCCTCAATTTATCTTTAACTGTTACAGATTTGAATGGGCAGTTTTCAAAGAAGAAATCAAAGCTATCTGTAGTCACATGAAAAAATAATCTAAATCACTATGGATTAGAGAAACTCAAATTAAAACAATTCAAAGGTAACAAATCGAACGTATGAGAAATGACAAATAATAGAAGGAATGAGAAGGTATATTAATGAATTGTTGGTGGAGTAGTAAACTGGGTCCAACAATTCTGAAGAACAATCTGGAAATATGCCAAAAGGGCTATAAAACTCTATACCCTTTGATCCAACAATATCACTACTAGGTCTGTATCCCAAAGAGTTCAAGGAAAAAGGAAAAGGATATATTTGTACAAACACACACACACACACACACACACACACACACACACACACACACTCATACACATACACAAATACATATATATATATATATACATATAATAGCAGCTCTTTTCATTGTGTCAAAGAATTGAGAATTGAGGAGATTCCCATCAATTGGGGAATAGCTGAACATGTTGTGGTATATGATTATAATGGAATATTATTGCACTAGAAGAAATGACAACCGGGGCGGGGCAGAGCCAAGATGGCAACTGGAAAGCAGGGACTTGGTTAAGCTCACCCCAGATCCCTCCAAACACCTGTAAAAATGTCTCTGAGCAAATTCTAGAGCTGCAGAACCCATGAAATATCAGAAGGAAGCAAGTCTCCAGCCCAGGATGGCTTGGATGGTCGCTGGGAAGTGTCTATCACGTGGTACTGGGAGCAGAGCACAGCCCAGCACAGGCCACACCAGGACAGACCAGACCAGAAGTCAGCCCAGAGCAGGCCTTAGGGCAGTGAACCATTGAACTGTGGCAGTTACCAGACTTCTCAACCTACAAAGACCATGGAGCAGGTTAGTGAGTAAACTGCTAGACTGGGTTAGAGAGCGGTCTGCCCACCAGCCCTGGGGGTGGTGGAGGTGGTGCGGTGGTGGAGCCCCAGCATCAGCTGCTTCCGGAGTCTCTGGCTCACACAGTGGGAGGAATCAAGTAGCAGACCAGAGCGAGAGTACAGGGCTTGCTTTACCCTGCTTGGATCTGGGTTGCAATACTAGTTGGCAGTTCTTGGGGGAGGAGGAGCACTGCTGTGGCAGAGTTTGTAGTGACAGTGGAGTAGAAGTAGCTCTGAGAACAGCAGCACAGCCCCTAAAGCGTGGGACAAAGCACTCTCTACTCTACAAGTAGTCGTACCCTGACAAAAAGCACAAAGGTCAAGTAGTTGGCTGGGAAGATGGCCAGGCAGTGAAAAAGGATGCAAACTCAGACCCAGACTCAGACTCTAAGATCATTTTTTCATGACAAAGAAGATCAAAACATACAGCCAGAAGAAGTCAACAAAGTCAAAGAGCCTACATCAAAAGCCTCCAAGAAAAATATGAATTGTTCTGAGGCCATGGAAGAGCTCAAAAAAATTGGAAAAGCAAGTAAGAGAAGTAGAGGAAAAACTGGGAAGAGAAATGAGCATGATGCAAGAAAACCATGAAAAACAAGTCAATGACTTGCTAAAGGAGACCCCCAAAAAAAAATACTGAAGAAGAAATGACAACCAGTTATGGTTTCAGAAAAACCTGAGAAGACTTAAATGAACTGATGCAAAGTGAAGTGAGCAGAACCAGGAGACCACTGTACACAGTAACAGCAATATTGTACAGTGATTAATTGCAAATGACTTAGCTATCCTGATCAATCTGATGATCCAAGAGATTTCAAAAAGACTCACGATGAAAAAATGCTATCCATCTCCAAAGAGAGAAGTGATGAAAATTGAGTGTAAACTGAAGCATAAGTGTCTCACTTTCTTTACATTTTTTGCTTTTATTGAAAAATGACTAATATAGAAATGTTTTGCATGATTCCACATGTATAAATGATGTTGTTTGCCTTTTTATTGGGTCGAATGGGTTAGCAGGAGGGAGGTAGACAATACAGAACTCAAAATTTTAAAAGAAAAGAATGTTTAAAATAAATTACAAATTGATAAAAATATCTCAAAATGATTTTAGACTTTTTTTTCCTATGTAGAATCTTATAAACACTTTCAAAGTAATTCATCAGTTGCAGTTACTTTTATGCAATTATGAGCTAAAATGTCTTGAAAGGTGCAGTGAAATAAAGCTTACCGGGGAGCCTTTGGTAAATTTATATGGAACTGTGAGAATTTATTCCAACATATGAACAGTCAATAGAGGATTTTCTGCCTTGCACATTTGTGTGTTTGGATGGTGTGTTCATTCTCCCTGCAGATGTAGAACAAGAAAATCAGACTCAATAACTATTATGGCTATTAGTAAAATAGCAATGCCAAAAATGAAATGAAGCATTGATAATTATTTGGTAAAGTGACTCAATTTCCAACTAGTTCAGCCCAGCAATACCAATCTTATCTTTTAGCCATCATAATTCCATATCATTGTCATTAAACCAAATAAAGAATTTTAGAATCTGAAGGGGTCTTAGCAGTCATTTATCAAGTCCCATTCTTTTACAAATCAGGTAACAAACTTAGGAAGGTTAAGTGAATTGCTTAAATTACCACAGATAGTTAAGAGCTGAATCATTATTAGAAACCAAGGAGAGAGTTGCCAGCAGCTTTTTTAAGACCTCTTTTTAAAGGTCCACTAAGTACTTGACTCTTCCTGCTTAGTGGCTAATAAGAAAAATGTTTTATCATCAAGAAGCAACCAAACACTAAACTAACACACATGGTCAGTTGGAAATGGGCAGAGAAGCATTCACACATTAAACTAGAAACAGGCAGAGAAGTTATGGGAATCCGTTTGTAGGCTTTGGTTGCTTACAGAATTAAATGTTTCTCAGGTACAACAGAACTCACTCTGTTTAGTCACAAGATTCCAATTTCCATGCTATATAAATAGAATATTTGTATATGTATATATGCATATATTGTGCTATATGAATGTATATGCTCATAGGTTTTTATAATATTCAGAGAATATTAATGCTATTCATATATGTATATATTTGTATATGCACATGCACATATATTAATTTTTCATTTGAGTTTCCAACTCAAATTAAAGGGCATTTAGGGTTTTTAAAACATCTCTCCAAAGTACACATATTTTTTATTCCCATATTGGTTACAAGCCAAATTGCTTCCATCACTAAATTGGGTGGATAGTAGGAGGCTTTCTTTTTCATCATATAAAGACATAGTCCTGCTAAAAATATAAAGTTACGAATTACATTATTTCTTAGCTCTTGGGCTTCTTTGGAACGCAGCCAACTATGACTAAGAGGTTTTCCATTGGGATACTTCAAAATCATGTCAGTTTTCCCCAGAATTTATTTAATATTGGGCTGCCCTATTAAAAAAAGGCATCATTTCCTAGAGCTGCCCCCACACTATATCTTTATGCTGTGAACTTTATTGACAAATTTTTAATAAAAATGAACTATTGTGAATCTGGCACTAAATTTCCATGAAGATATATTCTCTATCAATATCTATCTTTCTGACCCTGTTAATCTGAAGGTAGAGTCATCTCCACTGTAGATTTTGTTTACTTACTTTTGGAAGCACCTTAGAAAACAAGGCACATGAAACTATCCTAGACTCCTTGATGTTCCATAAGTGGCTATGATTTTTAGGGAACCTCAGTAGCCTCAGAAGCTATTGATGGGGGGGGATTATACAGTAGAGGGGTGAGGAAGACCAGAGGGTAGAAGATGAAATTACTTAAGTATAGCTGCTGATTTTGATTTTTTAATTTTTTTTTGGCAGGGCAATTGGGGCTAAGTGACTTGCCCAAGGTCACACAGCTATTACATGTGTCAAGTGTCTGAGGCTGGATTTGAACTCAGGTCCTCCTGACTCCAGGGCCATTGCTCTACTCACTGCACCACCTAGCTGCCGCCCAGATGCTGATTTTGACTAAGTATTTTTGCTAATGCATAATTAAGCTCTTTGTTTGTTTTTGCTGAAATTTGTTGAATTTTAGAAATTTGGTACTTTTGGACAAATCCCTAATTCTCCCATCCTAATTTTGCTCTAGATATCAAGAAATTGAACATGATGTTACACATTTTTTATAAGAATAGCCCCTCCCCTTCAGAAATTTATAGTTTTGAAAGGGGTTATGATATACACAGATTATTGTAACACAAAATAGTACATGATATTTGCACAAGAGAGGTGTAAACTGCTATGTATGTCCTTTGACAAGGGAAGAATAATCAGTAAGTGCTAGGATCAAGGAAGAATTTCTGGTGGCAATGGCATTTAATTTGGGCTTTTAAGAATTAACAGAAATTTAACAGTCTTTGAAGAGAGAGCATTTCCAACATGGGAAACATTGTAAACAGTGGCACAGAGGCAGACAATTCATAGAGAATTGGCAATTTTGCCAATTGTATGTATATTGAAAGAACTAAAAGGAACATAGGGATGAAAAAAATCCATAGTGCATGATTCTGGAGGTCTTGAATGATAATCCAGGATACTGAACTTTACTCAAGGCATAGGAAATCATGGGTTTTAAGCAATATAGTGGTATGAAGGATGAATTAGAAAGGGGAAAGAGTAGTATCAAGAAAACTTGCTATGAGGTTAATGAAATTGTCTAGGCAGGTGTTAATGAGTTCCTAATCTGTGGGTAGTGGCCACAGGAATTAAACAGAAAGTATTAATTTGAAAGATTCCTGAGACATAATTCACAAGACTTGGAAACTAATTGGATGCAAAAGATCAGGAGGAGGGAAGAGTGGAATATAACACAAAAGTTTTGAAAATTAAAAACTAGGAGAATGAAAGTATCATTGACACAAAAAAGGTCTAACTCAAGAGGAACAGGATTAAACGGTGAGTGGGATAGAGGGGGGCGTAGCCAACTGTTTTAGACATGTTGAATTTGAGGTGCCAATAGAATATGTAGGTAATTATGTTCTGTAAGAAAGTAAAGATGGAAGTCTGAAACTCAGGACAGAATATCAGTGCTTGAGAAAAAGATTTAGAAGTCATTGGCTCAAAGGGTAGATTTAAAATAAGCAGGATCTTAGATGTCATCTCATCCAACCACCTCATTTTATAGATAAAGAGCCTCCTAGAGTTTAAATGACTTGCCCAATGTTATACAGGTAGTAATTAGTAGAGCTGGAACCTGAAACTAGGCTCTCTAACTCTACATATGGTGTTTCCACACTTCTCATGAGAACTACTAACTGATGCAGCAAGAATGAATAAGATTGCCAAAGGTGAGGTCAATTTTAATATTTGATTAAGTGAAAGGCAACTGTCCAAGAATTAGTAAATAAATGTTTTCTTTTCCCCACTCCATTCAATCAATTCTAGTGGATCCCTATTACTTCCAAGATCAAATATAAAATCCTCTGTTTGGTTTTCAAAACCCTGCATAACTTGCCCCTCTCCTATCTTTCCAGTCTTCTCACATCTTACTTGACACTGGACCTCCTTGCTATTCTTCATTCGAATTATTTCATCTCCTGATTCCAGGCCTTTATATTAGCTGACCCTCACACCTGGAATTCTTTCCTGTCTCATCTCTAATTCCTGGCTTCCTTCAAGTCCCATCCAAAATCCTATCTGCTTTGGGAAGCCTTTCCTGATTCCCTTTAATTCTAGGGCCTTCCCTCTCTTATCTCGAGTTATTCCACATATACCTTGTTTGTACCTAGTTGTTTGTATCTTATCTCCCCCGTTAGACTGTACAAGCTCTTTGAGAGCAGGGACTGTTTTTTTTTCTTTGCTTTGTACCCCCAGTGTGTAGCACAGGGCCTGGCACCTTGTAAATTAATACAGTGCCTGACTCATAAAGAATGCTTATTCATTGACTAACTGCCATTTTTATCATTAAAAACAGATAACTCACCTAACATACCCAGGGTTGTCAAAAAGATCTACAAAGTTAATGGATATTTCCCCTGCCTAGAATATTCTCCTTTCTCATCTCTATCTCCTAGCTTCCTTGGATTCCTTCAAGACTCAGCTCAAACTTCACCTTGTGCAGAGACTTTTCCTGACTTCTCATAAATACCCATTCCCCTGCCCCAAAATTACTTTTGTTCTCCAAGACAATCCTTTCCACATATTCTGTATGTATTGCCTTTTTATGTTCATGGTTATTTAAATATTTTCTTACCCTTAGCATGTGAGCTCCCTTAGGGCAAGACCAATGTTTTTGTCCTTCTTTGTATCCCTAGAATTTATCACAATGCCTGACATATTGCTAGTCTTCATAGATGGTTATTGGCTGAAATAAAGAAAAAAAACTAAAGAAAGCCACGTTCCCACTAAATATTGACAAATACATTGAGATAAATAGAAAAATTGGCAGGGAATAGGCAAGTACATAAGCACACACTACAGCCAGTAATATTCTTCTCCAATAGCATTACCAGAAGGCTTGATGATCCGTAGTCAAAAAAAGCTGCTGGTTTACTAACACTGTCCAATGTTTGTGAAGAACAGTGGGAATTCAAGAGTGTTGGTGGGCACTTAGCTAAGTGCTTATTTTTGAATATTTCCTAGTCCACTACTAGAGTACTATAGCAGGGAAAAAGCACAATAGCTAATATTCTTACCATAATACATACCCTTCAAAAAAAAGATTAATAGAACAGAAGACATATAAAGTCATCTGTCAGTTTAGATACATGACTCAATACACTGACTAGCAGCATGATTGTCCATTTCTTCCAAAGCTTATTAATATACTTGTAGCCCCTAGGATCTTTATCACCATTGCCACCCCACAAAACATTACCCCAGTTTCTAGGTACTTTGAAGGTTAGAATCCCTTCAAATCCATAGGCCTTACGCCATTAAGAATGTATTTAACTTTATTTGTCAACCAGAAGATGAACTTAATTTAAAAGCATCTAGTTGTAGTAAGGGCAGCTTGGTCCACAGTGGACAGACCCTCTGCCCTGGAGTCAGGAGGACGTGAGTTCAAATCCAGTCTCAAAGACTTACTAGGTGACCTAAGCAAATCACTTAACCCTGTTTGCCTCAGTTTTATCATCTGTAAAATGAGCTGGAGAAGGAAATGGCAAACCAGTTCTGTATCTCTGCCAATACCCCAGATGGGGTCAAGGTGAATAGGAAATCACTAAAATGACTCAACAACAACAGGAAAGTTGATTAATGGATAATCCTACCTATGTACACACATGCACTCTTGCAGTTAATGTAATCACAAAAACAGGCAAATAACAGCAGACAATAATGTATTAAGGTTTTAAATGGCATACAAAAATCTTTTAACTTGGTTCCCCTTCATGAGATGTAAAAACATCCTTCTCAATGGAAATAGAAGGTAGTTCCCATTGCCTAGGTGAAGACTGTGGCCCGCAAAAATCAAGGCTTTCAGTTCTTGAGTCAGTCAAGACAAGAGAGCCCCCTATAAAGAAAGTTGCTCTTGAGATGGAATCATTCCTTGCGTATACACTCGTGCCTCTACCATCATTCTTGCAGGAAAACTATTCTCTTGCTAAGAGTTACCAGACCTAGCATAGAGGGTTTTGTTTTTTTGTTTTAAGGCAAGAAAAGGTAGCTCAGAGATGTGTCATGGCCCTAATAGAGAAGACAGAGCCAATTATGAATTCAAAAAAGAATTAGTCTGGACTATGGGGAGGTGAGTTATAGAGAAGAGCAGGCCCAGGGAGTCAAGCTGAGTAACCTACCAGTAGAGAAGCAGCATTGAAATAGAGGTGGGTTAGTAGGAAGATACCATAAAGAAGAGAAAGGCATCAGGGCCCTGTAGTCACAGAAATGAGCTGCCTTGGAGACACGTCTTCCTTAAGTTTATGCCTCACTACTAGTCTACTCTCTGTAAGTGTCCACTACTATTTGTGAGAGATGTGTGATCCAGGTTTAGGAGAGGGATGTTTTGTTATACAATGTCCTTGCCTTGAGGTAATTGTGTTTACTGGCTGACTACGAAAGTTAGAAATTCCTGTGGAACCTCAATAGCTCTACTTTTAGGAGTGTGAATTCCGAGCACTCTGGGCTTGGGGATAGCAGCCCCAACTCCCACCCCCCAGGATTCCACCTGTAAATATATGCTGGAGGAGTGTATCTTAAGAGACATTTCCCACCTAAATTTTATCTTCACTAAGTGACAACGCATTTCTCATAACAACAAAAATGGAAGATACAAAAGAACACCCCAGAACAAAACAGATGAATCACCAGAGTCAACTGTAACTATGTTGTAAGGTGTGGGAGAGTGAGCATGCTGCCTGCAGGCTAAAGAATATGTATTCAGGTTTCAGCAGTGACAAAATAGCTTATAGAAGGCACAACCATTAGTTACCTTCCAAAGAGAAGTGTTCTTCCCCCTAAATTTGCACAGAAGGTAGGAAATGGCTGCCTTCTTCCTCTCCCAATATATACCTCTGGAGTTGAGCTCATGACTAAGATTACCTGAAGTGACCAAGCCAACTGCCTGGAGAGCAAAAGAGACCAAAGACAGATCTTGAATATACAAAGGAGAAATGACCATCTCCCTCAGGTTTTGAAGTAGGATGGGGGTAGTGGTTAAGGAGCTACTGGCTAACTGTGCTGCAACGATATAGTCTTCTGCACAGGCAGATGTGCCTGTGCAGGCACTGCCTGAGCCACCATTCCTGTAGTAAAGAAGTCTTGTTGCTGTTGTTTAGTCACGACAAATTTTTCATGACCCCATGGACCATGGAATGGCAGGCCCCTCTAACTGCCAATATCTCTTGAAGACTGTTCAAGTTCATGTTCATTGTTTCCATAACACCATCTATCCATCTCATTTTCTGCCATCCTCTCTTCCTTTTGCCTTTGAGCTTTCCCAACATCAGGGTCTTTTCCAATGAGTCCCATCTTCTCATTATATGACCAAAGTGTTTAAGCTTCAGCTTTAGCATTTGACCTTCCAGTGAATAGCCTGAATTAATTTCTTTAAGTATTGACTGATTTGATCTCCTTGTTGTCGAAGGGACTCTCAAAAGTATTCTTCAGCACCACATCAATTCTGTAGTGCTCAGCTTTCTGTACGGTCTAGCTTTCACAATCACACATTCTTATTGAAAAAACCACAGCCTTGACTATACAGACCTTTGCTGGCAAGATGATTGCTCTGCTTTTTAGTACGCTAGCTGTCCAGATTTTCCATAGCTTTCTGTCCAAGAAGCCCTGTCTTTTAATTTCATGGCTGCAGTTGTCATCTGCAGTGATCTTTGAGTCCAAGAGGATAAAATCTGATACTGCTTCTATTTTTTCTCCCTCTATTTATCAGGAAGTGATGGGACCAGTTGCCAGGATCTTAGCTTGTTTTTTTGTTTGTTTGTTCCTTTTATTTAAAGCTTCAAGCCAGCTTTTACTCTATGCTCTTTCATCCTCATCAATAGGTTTCCTGATGCCTCTTCACTTTCTGCCATCAGAGTGGTATCATCTGAATATCTGAGATTATTGATATTTCTTCCAATAATCCTAATTCTAGTGTTTGATTCATCCAGCCTGGCATTTCACATGATGTACTATGCATAATAAGTTAAATAAATAAGGTGATAATATATAGCCTTATAGCTTTCCTTTCCCAATCTTAAAACAATCACTTGTTCCTAGTTTGGTTCTAACTATTGCTTCTTAGACTACATACAGGTTTCTCAGGATACAAGTAAGATGATATGGTACTCTTATCTCTTTGAGGACTTGCCACATTTTGTTGTCATCCACACAATCAAAGGTTTTAGTGTAGTAAAGCAGAGGTAGATTTTTTGTTTTTGTTTTTTCTGGAACCCTCTTGCTTTCTCCATAATCCAGTGAATGTTAGTGATTTGGTCTCTAGTTCCTCTGCCTCTTCATAAACCAGCCTGATCTTCTGGTAAGTCTCATTTCACATACTGTTGAAGCATACTTTGCAGAATCTTAAGCGTAACTTCTCTCTCTCTCTCTTTCTCTCTCTCTCTCTCCTGACCTTTCAAACTGCCATCTCCCTTACAGTCAGAAAGTCATTTTAGTTCTTAGCTCTTAACATAACACAGAGTTGATTCTCAGCATTTGCGATACTTATGCCCTAAAAAGTCACTGCTAACACTGAATCAGTGACTAGTGAACTTTTGTTCTGAGAAAAGATACAGGGTTAGCTTTCTGTAAGGCTGTGGTTGTTCCAACATTTACTTTAGCACTTTCCAGAATGATCTCACATGCAAATCAACAAATTTCCTCTTCCTTTTTCTGGATTACCTTATCATTGAGTCATTAACATTGAACTCACAGCCAACAACACTGTAATTCATTACCTAAAAGCTTATTGAACAAATGTATTTTCTTCCTAAGGCACATCAGAGTCTTCTTGTGCTAAGAACACTAGACAATACTTCAGCATTTGTTTTGGGGACATTTTAAACCACAAAAATTGCGAACAAAAAGCACAAAAATGTGAAAAAACATGGCACTAAATAGACCATGAAAAGGACACTTGTTTACAGTATGAGAACCAAAACAAGAAGGCTACTCATCACCTCATTTGACCTCAGCCGAAAATGTGCTTTCAGTAACAATTTTTTTTGCCACTCCACGTTTGTCTGGGAATGACTGTAAAAGCACCACAAGTATTGATTTTAGACTTAGTGAGTGGGCAAATTCACAAATACGGAATCCATAAATAATGAGGATCAAATGTATTTCCCTTTTACAACTGGGCAAGTATTTGTAGGACTCTATATCTTCAAATGAAGAAAAAAAAGGCAAGTGATGCTATAGGGAAGTAACTATCTAATTACAAAAATGGAGCATGTTGGGAGTTGAGGGGTAGGATGACTAGAGAACACTCAAAAGGCTAGTGATTATTATTCTACTCCCTCCAACCCCAGGAAGAAATCATCTATTAATCTCTCTACTATGTTCTTTGTGAATATTCTATGTTAAATTCTACCTTGTTGTTCACCTTTTCTAAATTCTTAAAATATAATCTCTAGATTCTTAAAGTATAATAACTTTATTCTTCACTTAATTATGAGTATAGATTTAGTGTTTTCATTTTTATTTATTTATTTTTAGTATGTGGTATTAAGGGCCAGAAAAATTAAACTGCTTGCCTATGATCACAGTTAATACTTGTCAGTGGGAGGGTTTGAACCCAGTTCTTTTGATTCCAAATCCCACGCCCTATATTCCAAATCCCCCCCACTATACTACAATACTTCTTCTGACATTGTACTTTCTTTGAAATTCTGGTTTATCCACAAACTATATTGCATGACACAATGGAAAAAGCAGTCTCAGGTGTCAGAAGAGTTCAGTTTGTACCCTGTCCCTGATACTTCCTTCGTTTGTGACTTGAAACAAGTTAATTAACCTTCTTGGACTTAGACTCTTCATCTATAAAGTGAAAGCATTGGACTAGATGACCATTGACCTTTCAGCTTTAGAGCTATGATCCTAAATTCCTATGTGTTTCTAAAAATGTAATAATCTAGACCTTAATGTACATCTCAAACCAACAGCATTCTTGTTGGCAAAATGATACTTTCTAAATTGGCGTGGTATGATGGAAAATTCCTGGATTTTGAGCCAGCAGACATTGATTCAGAGACCTCCAAAGACCTCTTAATGGCCACATTACTTTTTTTCTTCCATTTTGTATTCTACTTGATTTCCTTACAGCATTTGACAGTATTGATTACGCTAACAGTCTTTATATTCTCCTCTCCCTAGACTTCAAAGCCACCACACTAATCCCAGTTCTTCCTTCACCTTTCAAAATTTTTATGTGTCTCACTCCTCTCCCCATTCCTACCCAGAAAAAGTAAGAGTAACTTAAAGCAGAGTAATATAGTCAGCCTGAGAAAGGAGCTCAAGGGCACCATTCCTGAACCCCAAACCTCTGAGGCAGAAGGATGATTTTTAATTCCCTAGGCAATGTACTCCAGGAATCTCCCTTTCTAGTTAGAGAACACAGAGTTTTTCAAGAGTAGTAACCAGGAGTTTGAAAGGTTCAGAGTTTAGGAACCAGACTTCTTAGAGAATAAAGAGAATTAACTTTTGCGTTAAATTTCCTAAGAAAGAAGAGGATAGTCCATACAGTCTACCTGGCACCCTTCTCCCTGGAAAATGAGTCAGTAAATGCAGTTTCAGTAGGAAAGGGTGTAACAAAAATGCTACTTGCAGCTGCCGTGGAGGTGTAAGGCCAATAACACCAGCACACAGGAGGGCAAGGTTTACAATCTCACTTTAATTAAACATACATATATCATTCACTTAGTTCAGGGGAAAAAGTCAGCACCCTGAACTTCAGAGAAAACACAAACAGAAATTACAAGCAGAAATTATATAAACAGAGCAAATAACACAAATCAGCAGACAAGGCTTCTAGCTGTCTGTCCACAGCAATATATACATAGTTACCAGAGAGAGAAGCACCAACATCTGGGTTTTCAAAGCCGGGAGAGGGCTCCTTAACAGCTACCTAGAGTCTAGTCTGGCCAAATCACAGGAATAGTCTTCCAATAAGTGAGCCCCCAAAGCAAAATGCTAACCCCAGAGTATGTGTGTGTGTGTGCGTGCGTGCGTGCGTGCGTGCGTGTGTGTGTGTGTGTATTTCTTCATGGTCAGCCCACAGAGGGCATCACAACCAGGTGACTCAAACTCATGTGACTTAGGCTTTCTTGTGACTTAAGCAGGTCATCAAAGACTCTTGATTAATCAAAATCTCTTTATTCAAACAAAGGCAAGTCTCAATCAAAGGCTCTTGATTACCTTAGTGCTGAGAAGAACTGGAACTCTGCCATTACAAAGGGATTGCTTCTCCAGCAAGTCTTTAAGAATATTTATGTCTCCGGAGTCATCTAAAGGATAGGATAGCACTAGGGAGTATAGGGAGACTTGGTAAAATTGAGCAAAAGGATTGGCTCACCAGAAAGACAAGTGGTTGCCTCAATAGGAATCTAAATTTTATTATCCTGCTGGGAGGGGCTGATGGGCTAATTGAGTTTTTTTATTCATTTCTAGGCTCTTTTTATAAGTCTTTTTGTTTGTCTTATGCATATGTTATGCAGTGTTCCTCTTATGTGATATCCATATTTTGCAGTGATTGACTCTTTGAGAATCAGGGACTTAAATTAAGGGAACCTAGATATGAGCTTAACCTTAATTTAACCTTTATTTTAGAGATATTTTTGTGAAAAATTCCAGGTAGGGGCACTGACCTAAAGAGAGAAACTGTCCCTTTGGACTCAATCCATAGAACTAAACCTCGTATGAATGACCCCAGGATTGGGGGAGAAGAATAGTCTTTTGGTCTCTACATTTTCAAAAATCTTATTTTTCTAACTATGCATATTTTTATTCTAAACACAACGCTTGTTGTTTTACTAAAACAGGAGCATTGTCTCCCTACATATTTTCCAAGACAACAACAAATTATCTGGATTTGTTTGGGCACCTATCAGGTTTTCTTCTTTCCCTTTCAAAAAACATGTCATGTATATCCCCCTTTCATCTGAAGCCACCTGTTTAGAAGTGTGCTGAGAAAAAAACACCTGTAGCTTGATCTGAGAATGATTTGTTTTGAAAACTAAATTTTGAGAAGCAACCTGCTTCTCTATTAACATTGTTTATGCCTTAGCAATGCTGCCAACCAATACTTTATTTAATCTTTTATTTTTCAATGCAATATGAGGAGCTTCACTATTTCCATTCTATAAAAGCTCTGACTATGCTAAAGATACTGAGTGGGAAGGGAAGATGAAGAAAAAGAGAGGGCAAGGACAATGTTTACCTCTTCATGGTACTTATGATTTGCCAAGGGCAGAGTACCACCACTTTGTGTTTTGGATATTGCAATTATGTTAATGTCATTTATGATTGCTTTGGGCTTTTGGGGTAAGAACATACCATTTGACAAACATTTCCGGGAAAACTGGAAAGCAGTTTGGCAGAATCTAGGCACAGATCAACATCTTATATCATATTCCAAGATAAGATCAGAATGGATAAATGATTTAGGCATAAAGACAAATTTGGGAAGCATGGAAAATTACTTGTTAGGTCTATGGATAAGAAAAGAGTTTATGACCAAACAAGATAAAAAAGATCACAGGAAGCAAAATTGCTAATTTTGATTAATTTTTTTAAATGCACAAACAATAAAAACACAGCCAAAATTAGAAGCAAAACAGCAAACTGGGGTGAAAATCATCCCTAAATTTCTCTAATAGAGGCCTCACTTTCCAAATATACAGGGAAATGAGCCAAATTTCTAAAATTATAAGAGCCATTCCCAAATTGATAAATGGTCAAAGGACATAAACAGGCAATTTTTAGAAGAAATCAAAGCTATCAATAGTCATGAAAAAACTGCTGTAGCTACTAATAATTAGAGAAATATAAATTAAAGCAAATCTGAAGTACTACCTCATACCTATCAGACTGGCTTACATGACAGAAAGGGAAAATGACAAATGGTGGAGGAGATATTGAAAATTAGGACACTAATGCACTGCTGGTGGAATTGTGAACTGATCCAACATTGTGGAGAATAATTTGGAACTATACCCAAAGAGCTATAAAACTGTGCATACTCTTTGACCCAACAATATCACTACTAGGTGTGTATTCCAAAAAGATTAAAGAAAAGCGAAAAGGACCTATTTGTAAAAACAATATTTCTAGTAGCTCTTTTTGTGGTGATAAGAAATTGGAAATCAAAAGGACGCTCATCAAATAGGGAATGGCTGAAGAAGTTGTGGTATTTGATTGTGATGGAATGTTATTGTGCTATAAGATATGATGAGCAGAATGTTTTCAGAAAAACCTGGAAAGATTTATATGAAATTATGCAAAGTGAAATGAGCAGAACTGGATGAACATTGTGCATACTAAGAGCAATGTTGTAAGAATGACAACAGTGAAAGACTTAGCTACTCTGATCAAGACAATGATCCAAGACAATTCTAAAGAATCCATGATGGAAAATACTATCTGCTTCCAGAGAGAAATAACTGAAGAAATCTGAATGCAGATTGAATCATACTTTTTTAAATTTATTTATGGGTTGGGGGAGTAGTCTGTTTTCTTCTGCACCATGGCTAATATTGAAATATGCTTTTCATGACTTCACATGTATAAAGTGATGTCAGATTGCTTGCCTTCTCAAGGCATAGGACATTTTTTTTCACATTTTCTTCTTTTTTCCATTCTTTTGACTATTGTTTCTTGATATCTCATGGTGCCATTAGCATCTACTGGCCCAATTCTAATTTTTAAAGAATTATTTTTTTCAGTCAGCTTTTATACCTCTTTTTCCATTTGGCCAATTGTTTTTTGTGTTATTATTTTCTTCAATATTTTTGGGCTGTTTTTAACCAATCTGTTATTTTTTTTCATAATTTTCTTCTTTAACTCTTATTTCTTTGCCAATTTTTTCCTCTATCACTCTGATTTTGAAAATTATGTTTAGCTCTTCCAAGAATTCCTGTTAAGCTTGTATCCAATTCACATTTTTTCTTTGAGGTTTTACTTGTAGCTGTTTTAACTACATTGTCTTCCTCTGAGTTTCTGTCTTGGTGCTCTGTGTCATCATAATAGCTTTTGTTATTGTTGTTGTTGCTGCTGCTGTTTTAATTTTTATGGCCAGGTTATTGTGTTTTCATTGTTTGTGCATGTTTCTACCATATTTCTTGATTTTGAACTTTATGCTAAAGTTGGACTCTATTACAAGTGTAGGAGGTTATTTTTATTTTTACTTTGGGGAGAGGGTGTTCCGTCCCAAGCTTTAGAATCTTTTGTACTTATATTTTCAGAGCTGGTTCTGAAGGTTTGGAGGTTTTTGGTGCTTCCAAGGTAGTGTGATCTGGGAAGAGGTGTGGTCTCTACTCTCCTGGACTGTGCTCTCAACTTACCAATGAAGGGCTGCAGATCCCTTGGAAATTACAATCGATATGACTCCTTCCTACAATCAATATGCCATACTGCTCCTTGGGGTTCTTGCTCCCTCTTAACTGAAAGTCCTCCTCTCCACCTTTGAACTGTGATCCAGAAGTGGGAATGGTCAATAAAGTTGCTCAACAGTGCCCTGTCCTGCATCCAGTGCTAGTACAGGAATCCCCTGTACCTTATCAGTTCCCAGAGGCCTTTACTATCTCTGGCCTGAGAGCTCCTAAAGCTGCTGCTCCTTCTATTGCCACCACCTAGTCCCACCACTGATAATACATTCACAAGAGTTCCAGGCCAGCCTCCACCATCATTTTATAGATCTCTCCTTCCAGCCTTTTAAGGTGCCTTGGCCTGGCTGACCATTAGTTGGCTTTACCATTCCAGAATTCAATTTGAAACATTATTTTAAAGTTGTTGGAGATGTTAAGAGAGCTCAGCTAACTGCTTCCTCTATGCTACTATCTGGGCTCCATCCCCTAAAGCACTTATTTTCATTCTAACTGGGGACATTTTTTTTTAAAAAAGAATAAATAAACTGCAACTGAAGGAAGCAAAAGATCAAGATTTTTTCTAAGTCTGATAGTAATATGGCAGTACTACTAATTTTTTTTTTGCCCTTCCCCTCAGAGAATATTGTTTAGCATAGCAATTCTTTTTTCTTGAAATTTTCCTATTGTAAAACTTCAATTATTTTTCATTACTTTCATTTCTTATCTTAACATTCAAGTAACTCATTCTATTTCCAAAATATTTTCTAAGCTATGAATTTTACTATACTCTTAAGTAGACCCTCTGCTCCAAACCAACAAGTACACTTACTGTTCTCCAAATACACCATGTACCATCTATAATGGTGTGCTTACTAGAATGCCTGTCCTCATTTGATAGGGAAGCTCACCTTAAGTCTCACCTCTTCAAAGACATGTTTTCCTGATCACTCCAAGTTTAGAAAGACATCTCTCTCCTCTCAACTGTCTTACTGTCAATCTCCTTCATTTGACTCATCATGTGCTACTTTGCTTCAGCTATCTCATTATAACTATGTCCTGTCTTCCCCTGCTAATGTGTAAGCTTTTTGAGGACAAGAACAATATATTATGCCTAGTTTTGTAGTGCAAATCTAGCACAGTCACTCGCACATAGTTGACATACAGTAAATGCTTATTGATTGGAAATACAGATGGTAATAGCATCTAGCATGCTATGATTTTTGAGTATGGCTAATTAACCATCTGTGGCCTATAAGTTCAACTGATTATAATATTGCACTTACACAAGGCAAGAACATGAAATTATGTGAAATGTTAAGCAGTTGACTTTTCCATGGTCAAATGGTTTGTAGGATCATAGGTTTAAAATTATAAGGGAACTCAGAGTCATCTTTTCTAACCCTAGTTTCACAGATGCAGATGCAGAAAATGAGGCCCAAAGAGATTAACTGATTGTCACATGACTCGTTAATAGTTTATGTAAGAACTCGATCCCAAATCTTGGAATTTCAAATCTAGTCTTCTTTCAACTATGACACATTGAATTACTAACCACGAACTTTCAACTATGACACATTGAATTACTAACCATGGACATTAAATTCATAAGTAGGTACCTTTATTCCTAAAGGAAGTTGGGGAAGGGTATCGAACAGTAAGAGAAAATTCCTCTTAAAGCATACGAGCTACTGAACACCAAGGTATGTGTAATAGCAGTTGTGTCATCCTCAAATAAATTTTTGGATAAGCCTTCAATTTATTGAGTATGCTATACGTTCAAAGCATTTTTAGTTATTACCTTCAGTTTCTAGATAAGGAAAATAAAGCACAGGATTGGATTTGCTTAAGATCATTCCGTTTGACTGGATGACATACTCAAACATACAAATACATCCACAAATTTAGCAGGCCAACTGAAGCTAGAATCTAAGTCAACTGATTCATCTATTGCTCATTCCATGAAATGTCTTCCATCATTAGTTCTAAAACACCAATTCAATGAATTGAGCCATCAGTTTGCAACTGAACACGTAATATCCTCTTAAATAATCTTGTTTCCTTTAAATCTTAGTTATTCTAAAATTTAGGTGACCTATCATCTTAATATAAATTTGAGACTGTATCTTACATAAAACAATTAGTCTGAATAACTGAATACATAGTGAAAAAATATTGGCTCAAGTTCCAAATAAATATTTTATTATGCTTCTCACTGAGTATACCTGAAAAAAAGTGAAAAATGTTCCTTTCCTCATTTGTTTATTAGGGTATGATGTGGAAAGAGACCAGTTATCATTTCCAATTACCATCAGAGTTAACTGAAAGAATCAACAAGTGATACAGCTTATTAGTTGAACGCTACTCCCAGCAATGGGGTAGAAATGTATTGGAGGCAAAGTACAGAAACCTGCTAGGTGTTACCAATATATAAACCACTTAAATTTGTAAATTATTTAATGATAAAATGCAAGGTATATTTTACAAAACCAATAACAGAATTTTCTGAAACTGTTAGTGGTGATAGAAAAAAGTGGTCTAACCTATAGTCTGGTCTCTATAGGGTCAAACAGGAAGGAAGTGTGCTGTAGGACACTCAAAATTTCTAAGCTATTGAAGAAGGAAGGAAAGACCTCTGGGACAAGTCTGCTGTGCTTTACAGCAATGTGAAAGAGGCAGGAACCTGAATTCCACATTTGCATTGTTATTAGTGATCTCTAGATTACTTATCCTGAAGCAAAGCCCCCTTCACCCTACCCTAATTGATTCTCTACTTAAACATAATTTCCTCTCACACCACTGAGTTTGCTGTGGGTTGAATAAGCATAAGTGAGCTATCCACATTCTTAACTAACTGCCTCTGTCTCTACATATATATGCACATATAGGTATTTATACATATAGCCTTCCTCTGTCTCCCTATCCATCTGTCTGTATATAGATATAGATGTACACATACATACATAAAGACGGACAGAGAGAGAAATATAGTTAGATATAGATATCTACATATATATATATATATTGATATATACATATATACACAATACATATATATAATGAACACAGAGTATCATATTGTCACTAAGTTCTGTAATCTATGTTCTATATCTTGTGTTTCCTAAAGCATAAGGTTCTCTGCTTTAAAAAGAAAAATTATTTGAAAAAGAAAAATTGGGTACAGCTAGGTGGCGCAGTGAGTAGAGCATCGGCCCTGGAGTCAGAAGGATCTGAGTTCAAATCCAGCCTCAGACACTTGACACATGTACTAGGTGTGTTACCTTGGGCAAGTCACTTAACCCCAACTGCCCTGCCAAAAAACCCAAATAAATAAATAAATATAAAAGAAAAATTACCTGAGAGCTTTGAGTTGCCACTCAAATGTCAAGTCCTGAAGTAAAAGTTGTAGCTATCCAAAACTGGTTGTTTTTATATTTTTTTATTTAGGATCTCTTGAATACACACACACACACACACACACACACACACACACACCCTACAACACACATACATATATTATATTTTAATGTATGTAATATAAATATATTCATATATGTATTTTTCCTGGCTTCTAAGCATGATGTGCATGAGCTGACATAAAAAATGTTGCTAAAAAATCTTCATGTTGTAAGACATTTTGCAAAGCAGTGCATGGGGAATGATATTAATAAGAGTAAAAGCTATAACTATAATGGACTTGTGCATATAACTCCCTACCCACCTCTTCAAAACAGACTCCAGTGAGTTGCCTTCAGATTTGGCAGTGTGTTGAGCTAGTCACTAATGACACCTCTAAACTGGCAGGTAGAATCTTTGCTAGCAATAGAAATTACTTGGGGATGATGTGTCACTGGAGACCCCCAAAGATCATGGTGAAGGGAAGAGAGAGTCGACATGGCCTTTTAATCTTAAAATTCATTTGTGAGCCCCTGAGAGAAATTCATGTTGACAGTCACATCTGCCTCAAGTCTCTGGGCCCATGGAAACAAGATAGAGGTTGTTAAAAACCATAATTAAAGTCTGAAAATTAGGAAAATGATAATAATCAACTCATTTCCAATGAGATTGAATTCCCTTTGCATTGCCCAGAAAATGTTTTCCTTTATTCTTTAAGAACAGTCCTTATGCAGATATAAATAGATATCAACTTGGGAAACTTATTTTGTTGAGTATTGAAAATATATGAAGTCATTGTGACAAAAAGAAAGTTACTGATGGGAAACAACTAAGACTTTTTGTAACTGAGAAATTTTGGTAGATTTCAAAGGAAATCAGTTGTGCCTTTGTTATATTCGAAACATAAGTACAAACCTAGAAAAATGAAGTATGAGAAATGTCACACATCTTGTTCTCAATGAATACTTGTTGGCAATCTAGATCCAAATAAATCTAAAATTGTTTTTTCTCTGGTTACTCAGATACATACGTATACTTTTTAAGCAAGTCAAAAGTTTTCATCATATTTTGTTAGGTGATTTTTTTAAGTACACAATGCCATATGGATACAAAGCTACACTTCCAACATCTTCATCAATCCAAAAAATAGCCACAGACTTAGATAGACAGTTACTGTTACAACAATCTCTGCATTTTACTCTGTAGAAGTAGTGGTGAGATCCTCAAAGCATCCAGGCAATGGTTTCAAACTATGGTAACTTACGGAAAGCATGGAGAAAAGCTGAAGTACAATTTTTACTTATAACTGAGAAAAAAGGAGGTAAGAGTCAAACCTACAAAATCATAGTGGCTTGGCCTAAATTATTATGGAGACTGGACAATTATATAGTCCCTTCGGCCAGCTTTAGATTTTAACTCAATTTAATTCTAGAACTGACATTCGGATTTGAATACAGAAATCTTGGTTACAAGCTGGTTCTGGGCTCACCTCTGCCACTTTATTAGCTGTGTGATTTTGGTCAAGCCATTGAAGTTTTCTAAACTTGCGTATCCTCATCCCCAAAATGAGGAAGGGGGAAGGATATTGATAACCTTATATACTTCAAAGCATTATTCTCAGGATTAGTTCAGAGAAAGCACATAAAATACTCTATAAATGACTCAGATGGGAAAGTGAGGCAGGTGACTTTGCACAGCCCTCCCTCACTCAAATCCAATTCACTTGTAAGTCACAGCATCATCTTCCTGATGTCATGGCCCTCTTTGAAAAGAAAGGACAAACCACAACCTGAGGGTAGTCCAAGCTGTCGCAGTGGGGACCCAACTGGCCAGTTCCAGTAAGGCAATTCAGTCCCTCTCTTCTCCCTTTCTTCTTCTCCTCTCTATCATGCCCCTTGCCTGGGGATGTTCTGCCCAAAGGAAGATTAAAAAAAATGTGATATCTGAAACCTACTTAGGTATCTTGAGGTTTATTGACCAGATTTCTTTCTTAAAGATCATGCCTTAAACCCAATTCACTCTAGCTCTCATTGACTGGCCAACAATAGGTACCCGCCCAAGCACCACTTAATAGTACTTTTTTGAGTCCGGATGGCTCAGAGTGAATACAAATAGTGTTTCTTTTCCAGCTAGCAACCCTGAGGTTCTTCCTCCTCCCAGTTTTATTATTATTATTATTATTAATATTATTATTATAGGGCTATTCTTGACTGACTTCCTAAACAGGCCTAATCACTGAATGAGTATTGCCTCAGTCAAAGTGAAAACTTGAAAAGACCTTAGCTTAAAAAGGCCAAGTTCTACCACTGCATCCTGGGCAATTTCCAATTGTCCTGATCTATATCTGGCCACTGGACCCAGATAGCTGTGGAGGAAAAAGTGAGGCTGTTGATTTTGCACAGCCCTCCCTCACTCAAATCCAATTCAATTGCAAGTCACGGCTTCATCTTCCTGAAGTCATGATCTGTTTAAGAACGAAGAACAAACCACACAAAACACAAGACAGAAAAATGGTACTCAAATTTATAACTTAATTGGAGAAAAAAATAGTTTAAATGTGTTCAAAGCTTTTTCATTTTAGAAAGCATAGTTTGCAGTATCACAGTAGGTGTATGACTTGTGACAGCTACCAGTTCATTTTACACATGACTGTAGGCTTCCTGTATGTTTTTTAAAGAAAATGAGAGGGAAAATATGATTTCTACAGTATTTGGAAAGTGACTTTTAAAAAGAATTTGAAACTAAGACTCTCCCGATCTCTTTTAGGCTGGAAGGACAGCAGCCACTCCTGGGTCCAAGTGACAGTAATGATCTGGTTGGATGGGGCCATGAAGAGTCAGATATGAACGAATAACAACAAAAATCTTGTAAGAAAGACAAATAAAGTAGCTATTTTGCTTAACAAAACTCCCATTTTGACATACCATAGGAGCAGCCAAATGTACAAGTGAGTTAACACATGTCATTGCAGCTGAAGGTCCCCTAATGCTCTCACTAGGCAGGGTAGAATGCGCTAGTGACCACAAATTGTGCCTCTGAGTTTCTTTTTCTTTGGCTCATTCTTTCTCTCACTATCCTTTGTAGCCAGCTCCAAAGTCCGGTTCACATTTCTAATCCTCAGAAGCTTAAGGAAGAGGAAAATTTGCCCTATTGCTACTATATTTCTGAGTCTCTTTCTCCAACCTTCATGATCTGAACACTCAGTGACATGAATGGGCCTTATAAATGGCCTCCTGCTTCTGATATTTCATTCACAATTCACTCAATCTCAACCAGACTGGTTGCTAATCCAATTATAAATTATTCAGTATTGGCATTCTGATAAAAACACTATGCCCAGACATACAATACAAAGGGGTCCAAGAAAGAGAATACTGTATGCAAAAATGTACAAAACACTTTTTTGTGATTGTTTCCAACACCTAGGAGCAATGTATGTGCCCATTAATTTGGGGACATCTAAATGAATTATGGTATATGAATGTAATATTTTACCATAAGAAAATAGGAATATGAAGAATTTAGAGAAGCTTGAAAAGTTTTGTATGAACTGATCCAGAATGACAGCAGAGGCGAGAGAACAATCTATATGATGACCACATTAATGTAAATAAAAACTATAACATCTTTGAATCCCTGATTACTACAGTGAAAAGTCATGATTTCAGAAAACCGATGATGCCTCTTGAGTCCTAGCAGAGAAGTAACAGACTAGAGATGCAGACAGGACCAGGAATTTTCATATATTCTATTAGACTGTGAGCTTCTTGAGGGCAGGAATTATACTTCCAGTGCCTAGTACATAAGTGCTTTTCAAATTCTTATTAACGGACTGGCTGTTACATGGGGGGGTTTGTTTATGTTTTAGGCAAGTTTATGACTATACTTGTAATTAAGGAAGCTTCAGTGAGTGCCTGGAGAAGCCTTAGAGGCTAGCTTTAGAGGTTGGGGATGATGGGAGAAAAAGCATCAATAAACAAACAAAAAAATACACAGAAAATAAAGTTCAGAAGAAAAAGACACAAACACTGCCATTTTGTTACTTCCCTGTTGAATTTTGTATGTTCTATTACAAAAAACCCACTGAAATTCACAGTTTCATATACAATCCTCTTTTTTGTCCTTTATATTTGTAGTTTCTATGTTCATTAATAATATAGGGTGATATATTTAAACTTTAAATTAAACTTATAATTACAGAAAAAGAAATACTGTATCCAATGGATATATCCCCTGTATCTTAAAATACCACATTTACATTTCACACTGTGCTTTACCAGGTATGTTCCTCACAATCAACTTGTATTGTGACTTCCATCTTACAAAAGAAGGAACTGAAGACATTTATCAAGTGCTTTCTATGTTCTAGGCACTGTGCTGAATTATAGGGAAACAGAGAGCAAAAAAACCCATAGACATAAAGTGACTTGCCTAAAGTTCATCAGTTAAGAATGGAACTTGGACATTGACCCATTTCCCCTCTTAAACCATACTGTCCATATAGAATGACAGATTTAGAATGGCTAGGATCGTCCGAATACCACAGCTGTCTTAAAAGCACCAAGCAAATTGAGTACTTAAAAGTCTATTTTTTGTTTTCAGTTATAGAAGGACAAAATGGTGAAATGGTACTCACTGGTAATATCATAAAAGTACACAAGATGGTGATGTTTCCACACAGAATTCGACAATTTTGTCCTTCACAATGGGGTACCATGCTCCCCATCTTTTTAGAAAGTTAGGTTTTAAAGAGGCTAAGAATGTTTTCCTTTGAAAAAGAAACCTACATTTCACAAATGCCTAGACTTGCAACTTAAGGATAAGATTTTAAGTATTTTATATAACCTATTCTGTCAATGTTTATCCATTTTATTTCATAAATCTAGGGAGTTCTGTGTTCATTTATTTATTTATTTTTAAAATAGGATCAGAAAATAAGCTATACCTTCTCCCCTTGGGCATTTAGCCAACAGCTAGGTTTGCATTTTCACAGCTATACAGGAAAGGTGTTATTTTACATGATCATGGAAAATTAAGTTTGCCGAGAGTTAAATGATAGTTTTTAAAAATGCTTTCCCCCTGAATTCCCATGACTTCAACTTGTGTCAATGTATTAGGAATTAACATAATGGGGTGCAGGGTTCAATAGTTTTCTATAATTTGGTATACTGACTTTTCTATTGGAATAGATTGGATTCAAAGATAGGATAGGTTCTCAGAACAGTTCTAGATTAAATTAGTATACATATTTTTTTTTCTAAATAATAATTTTACCATATTTTTCCTCTTTTGGCAGATTTCACAAAAGAGGTCACCTCGCAATCCAAACAGGAAAAAAGAAGTGGATGCGGTAATTCTATTATTTAGAACAGGGTATTAAATTTGGATGGACGGATCACTCAACTATTTTATTGCTAGATATATGATGGAAGGCACAAAAGATGATGATGAGCTAGTTTTTATATAGCACTTTAATATTTGCAAAGCATTTTACAATTATTACCTCATTTGATCCTTACAACAACCCTCCTGGGATTTAGGTGATAATATTATCCCTATTTTAAAGACCAAAAAACTTCAGAAACAAAAGGTTTAGTGATTTGCTCAGGGTCACAAAGCTATAATGCATCTGAGGCTGGATCTGAACTCAGATCTTCCTGACTCCAGTTCCAATACTCTATACATTGCAGCACCTAGCTGCCTCATACAAATGGACAAAAAGTTGGATTTATAGTTGAACAGAAAAAAAATGTCAATTGGGGCAGCTAGGTGGCACAGTGAGTAGAGCATCGGCCCTGGAGTCAGGAGGACCTGAGTTCAAATCCGGCCTCAGACACCTGACGCTTGAGACACGTACTACTTTGTGACCTTGGGCAAGTCACTTAACTCCAACTGCCCTGCCAAAAAACAAACAAAGAAAAACAGAAGAAAAATGTCAAGCTATATTATATTTGGGAAATTGTATATTACTTTCATTGCCACCAAGCAAGGTGACTGAAATTTTTATAACTTGTGAGCTTAGAGTAGTGAGATAGCACAGTATAGATAGAAATATAGCTTTGGAGTCAGGAAGGCCTGGGTTCAATTTTGAGCCCTGACACACAATAAGAGAATTATTTTACTTCTCAGTTTCCCAGTCAACTTTGTAAGAGTAAGTTGTAGTTTAACTGTTTATTCTATTCAGTAGAAGGCATTTCCATATCAGATAGCTTTCCTAACAGATACAATTATGGGTATAGATCAAAACAAAACAAAACAGTAACAGCAAAAAGACCTTCCACTGATGTTCATAAACTACATAGCAATCACTGAAAAATCCAAATTGCAGTTGACTCTAAGAGCAAGGGAGAGAAGGATAGAGGGAAGGGGAGGAGGAATTGGCTACAGTGTATATGACTTACCCCAAAGTTATACAAAGGAAAAAAAATCTTAGAAATACATGATATGAAAATGAGAGAAACCAGTCCATATAATGACCATGCGGAACCATAGATGGTCCAATATCTTGACTTCATATTAAAATTCCTGAAGCAACCAAGACCACTCCAGTACATGGAATATAGATCTACTTTTGAGTACTTCTTGGAAGACATAAACAAGAGCCACCATGGATAAGAAGGCATGTATAAATTGTGACCTTTACCATTTGAACAAGTACAGGTATTGCTGAGGTCATACACATATCAAACCACTTAAAGTTTTTCATGTGAATGCTTTAAATGCTGAA